>NC_137826.1:36305651-36325651 GCF_963921795.1 Nannobrachium achirus
AGCTTGTTTGCTTTCATGTTTCTGTTTACAAATGGCTTTCAATAACTTACGTGAAATCCAGTTATTGCTAATGCTCCCAGCATGCTGGCTGCCATATGATATGTCACAGCGGTTTGCAATGTTGGAGGTATAGCATACAGCTCACCCACCAGCAGGCCTTGGACAAAGTTCCAATTCATAGATTTGAACCAGTCTGGCTCTGCGCGTGTGTGTGAGTGTGTGTGTGTGTGTGTGTGTGTGTGTGTGCATGAGTGCGTGTGTATGCGCGGGTGTGAGTGCGTGTGTGTGTGCGTGTGTGTGTGTGTGTGTGTTTGCGCGTGCGTGCACATTTGTGTGTACGCATGAGTAAATCTGTGAAATTACTTATGTCTTTGCAAAGTTTGGCAGACACACAGATTTTTGTATATTGGAGGATCTTTTTTTTGTGACTTCTTTTCACTTTGTGCTCGGTGTGTGTGTGTGTGTGTGTGTGTGTGTGTGTGTGTGTGTGTGTGTGTGTGTGTGTGTGTGTGTGTGTGTGTGTGTGCTGCTACTAGCTGGACCCCCTGCCAAGTTACAAAGTGAATGTCTTATCACTTAAAGGCAGATCTTCTGCATGCCCTGCTCAACATTAAACACACGTATACAAACAGACGTACACATACGCACGCACGCACACACACACACACACACACACACACACACACACACACACACACACACACACACACACACACACACACACACACACACATGCAATTGCACATAATCAGGACTTCATGTGTACGTATATCGTCGGGTGGAAAGTTAACCTCATATATCGAAAACTGTTGCTTTTCCGGATTCAAAAATAGCAAAAGTAGCGGATCGACAAGCTTGAAACATGGCGCAAACTTGCAGATCTGCTACTTCTGATTCTGTGTGAGTATATCGTCACTGTCGGGCAGAAACCTTGTATCTCCAAGTTTAAAAATGTGTATGTTTTTTTCCGTAAAGTAAAGCCCTGCTTCATCATACAAGACTGTCGCACAAAACGAGTGAAAATAGCAGATCTACAAGCACACAACGCCTCACGATGCGAGGCGTTGTGTGCTTGTAGATCTAGGTTGAAGGGGGCAGAGAGGTGTCTGCAGGGGTGTCGCACTAAATTCTGGGCCCTGGGTACAAGGATTCACTGCGGGCCCCCCATTAATGTTCTTCATAGGGGGAGGGGGTTTTAACCCATTTAGACTGGGAACGCATTAACTCTCCTACTGCCAGATTATTTATTTATTTATTGGATCTGGTGCCATCAAAAAGCGGCTTACCTTTGCGACGTTATAGTAGATAGACAGACATGTTTTTTTTTATTTTTTTTTATTTTTTTTGATTGTGCAATAGTGCACTTTGGTCTGCCAGGCAGCAGAGGCCTCATGCGAGAATGAATGTGAATTGTCCTGCTATGTGTTGCCGTACATTCAGAGCAGTCACTGGCTACAGAGCCTCCGGGCCAGAGGAAATCAACAAGGAAGTGAATTGTTCTCCGTTGATGTTAACGCATAATGGATTTTTTACACCATCACCGCGGAAAATGTGTTTACAGTACACGGCCGCGCGACCCCTCATCAGCTTACAGTCATCAGACGAACGAACCGAACGAGCGCCGTATTGGCATCGAGGTTCTGTAAAAAATGGGGCGAACGTTAACGTTCAAAGCGTGGGGAGAGTTAAGAAGTATTATTTTGTGCTTTAACTATTGAGCACCACTGACATAGAAACATATTTTTTTGGAAAAACCTGTTTCTATGTCAGTGGTGCTCAAACTTTATCATGTGAAGGACACCCAAAATGATATGTATTTGGCCACGGACCCCCATCTCAAAATATCTAGTTCCAGGGACCCCCAGAAGCAACATTTGAGTTACAAATGTTCGTTTAAATACATATATTCAAAAACATGCACACATTTTCACGACTTTTCAAAAATAGCAGATACAAGCTCGCATCGCGGCACTCGGTGCCACGCTGTGAGCTTGTATATCTGCTATTTTTCAATAGCTAAAGTATAAAATAATTAAGGCCCCTACACTTTGGGCCCTAGTAACTCAGTCCCACTCCCCCCCCCCCACCCCCCCCCCCCCCCCACTTGTGACGCCTCTGGGTGACTGCCATTCAAACGAGCTGCCAGCCTGAGTACTGTTCAGCGGCACATTCCCCTGAAAGACGTGTTGGGAAACCCTGTGCAATCATGTGGGCTGGAGTGTGTGTGACAGTGTGTGTATATATATCCTGCAGCATTCGGGTTACGGCAAATCAATAATCAATTGCCAATAAGCAAAATACGGGCTTTGTCTAAATAAACACTACGTCAAGTGAGGTCGAAAGCGGTTCTGGGCTTGAGCTCACAAAGTTTTCACATCATTTTGCTTTATAAATAAACGCAACTTGGGGCAATTGTAAGAGAGATCTAGATCCTGCCACGTTTTGACAGCGTTTGATATATAAAACACATGCGAGCACCATAGGCTACACATGCAAGTGGAGTTACACTCCGCACGGAAACACGGTCTGAATGCGAGGGCTTGGCGCACGTCGCACACATCAACATGCGCACGCTCACTCATGCTGCCATTCTCGCCGTGTGTACGGATGACGGTGTGCTCGCGCACACGTTTATGTTACTATACTTGTGAGGAGGTCAACATTTTAGGACGTTGATTTCATGAACGCCATTTGTAACATTTTAGCCAATTTTAACCCCTGATGCTCTAAGAATAAACCAGGCACTCCAACTCCAACCCTAACCTCTAAATCAGTGGTTCTCAACCTTTTCAGGCCGCGACCCCCAAAATAATCATATTTTAACTGGGGACCCCCACCACCTTGACGAGCACTAAGAGTTGAGGCATTACATTTTGTAAAACACGGTTCTATTGTGAAAATAGCAGATCTACATGCTCACAATGTGTTGTGAGCATGTAGATTGTCTATTTTCACAATTTCTACCTCTAATATTGTACAATTTGGCCAATGTTTAATTTGTCATTTAAGAGGTATTAAAAAGTCCTTAAATTGTCACTTTAGAAATGTGCAGATACTTTATGTTGGTTTGTTTACAGTTGAGTGAGAAAACAATGTTGCACATTAAGCTAGTCATCTGGGGACCCCCCAAAATCATTTGGGGGTCCCGACCCACATGTTGAGAACCACTGCTCTAAATGACTATAACCCCAACCCCAATCAAACTCCCAAAAACCTTATCTTTACCACAAAACAACGATTGATCTCGTAAGGACCAGGAAAACGGTCCTCACAATTGTCTCTTTCTCGAATTCTACAAAATACTTGTCGGGATGCCCAAGTATAGTAACACACACACACACACACACACACACACACACACACACACACACACACACACACACACACACAGTACACCCGCACGAGCATCTGTGCCGGGCCGCCAGGCCCCCTTCAGATGTTAGCTGTGGATCTGTTTCACGTGCTGAGGTTGATGTAACCGTTTTCCTGTAACATTATAGCCGCAAAATCGCCCATTTATGTTTCCTCTCTTCCTTAGGGTAATTAGCAGGCCTTGAAGTGGCTTTTTCCGCGCCTTCCTTTTTTACACAGACTCGGGGAGGCTGACTGAGAGAGCACTCTTGAACCTGTAATTATCAACCTCTCTCTATTTAAAAGAGAAAAAAAAAGAAAGAAAGACAGAAAGAAAGAAACAGCCCCACACACACACACACACACACACACACACACACACACACACACACACACACACACACACACACAGCACACACAACTTCCACATAATTACCTTACTGCGAGTTTGAAGCCCCAAAACCGACGAGTACATACATGCATATGTTCCCCACACGTACAAACACGTATGGACACACGCGTGCAAATCAGCAAAACGTATGGAAAAAGATCCCACACATGCACCACTGCTGCAAAGTCAGGTGCTAAGATACGAAGCGTACACACACACACACACACACACACACACACACACACACACACACACACACACACAAACATTTTCACGACTTTTCAAAAATAGCAGATCTACAAGCTCGCAGCACGGCACTCGGTGCCGCGCTGTGAGCTTGTATATCTGCTATTTTTCAATAGCTAAAGTATTAAATAATTCCAGGCCCCTCCACCTTGGGCCCTAGTATCTCAGTCCCACTTTTCCCCCCCTTGTGACGCCCCTGGACAGAAGCTTCCAGAAGCAGTTTACTGAGTGCAGTGAGCGGGGTCTATGGTCATAACCAGTGTTGCATTGGGGATTCAATGTTTGGGTGGACGTTCGATTTAATGACGTCACGCTCACGTCGCCTAACACCTACTATACAGGTCCATACAGGCTTGTTTCTTTGTTAAAACACCCTGTTGTGACCAGGGGGAGAGTTCCGCCGATTTAAAATGAGCCCAATACGGAACTAAAACTTCCTATGATTGGCCGCTAGTTGCGCTGTTTTCCCCCTGGCCGGTTGCAAAAAGAATTGTTCTCCATTGGATCCCATTCATTTTCCCCTTTCGTGTTCTAACCTTAATTAACATTTTCATGAATACTTTATGGTTCCTATCGCTAGTTAAAAATTGATGATAAAGTTGCGGGGGGCGTGGCCAACTAAACTGATACCAGCCGGCTGTGTTCTTCGGTTGCACGTGACCGTTGGCACCAATAGCCTCCTCTGTTTGCATTTCAATCTATGATGGCAACACCCATGCCAAGGACCCATATTGTGTCATTTGCGCTGCATAGAAACCAATGGCTTCACTTTGTCCATATCTTTTATACAGTCTATGGTTGTGACACTAAAATGTTTGTAAGGTGTGAACTTGAGGGGTTGTTTGGCATCAATGCATGTCTGTGTGCGTGAGAGGCGTGACACTGGTCAGAAAAGATACGGGACGCCGCCTGCCGTTTTTACCATAAAACACCCATTTCTTATGTGAGGATCAGGAAAATGTTCCTTCCAATGTCTATTTCTCAAATTCTACTATATACATTTGGTTCTCCCAAGTATAGTAATCAGTGGTGGGAAAAGTACTCACATTTTTTACTTAAGTAAAAGTATCAATACTGCAATATAGAAATACTCTATTACTCTATTAAGTAAAAGTCCGGAATTCAAAATGTACTCGAGTGAAATATGAAAGTTTTGGCAGAACTTGGCACCAAAATGTACTTCAAGTACCGAAAGTAAAATTACTCATTATGCAGAATGTCCCATTTAAAGTTTTCAAATGTATACAAATCTTTTGAAAATAGCAGATCTACACGCTCACAATGCGTTGCATCGCGATGCATTGTGAGAATGTGAGTTGTAGATCGTCTATTTTCAAATGGTCAAAATGTATATAGAGCTAATGTGGTTAATGTATGTTTTGTGATAATAATCAAAATCTACAAAGTAACTAGTAACTAAAGTTTTCAAATAAATGTAGTGGAGTAAAAGTACAATATTTGAATCCGAGATGTAGTAGAGTAGAAGTAAAAGTATTGCAAATTGGAAATACTCAAAATACCTCAAAATTCTACTTAAGTAAATGTACAAAGTTACTTTACACCACTGATAGTAATACATGTACACCCACACACACGCACGCACGCACGCACGCACGCACGCACGCACGCACGCACGCACGCACGCACGCACGCACGCACGCACGCACGCACGCACGCACGCACGCACACACACACACACACACACACACACACACACACACACACACACACACACACACACACACACACACACACACACACACACACACACACACACACACACACACACACACACACACACACACACACACACACACACACACTGAAACCCACAAACACAGCACTTCAATCTCTCCTGAATCTTGCGCCTTCCGTTTGTTGATAACACATCAAAGATGTAATTACTTCAAAAGACGGGATTACTTCACAATTCCAATTAGATATCAACACCTTATAGAGTGCGTCGGAAAACTCATAATGTACCGGCGTCACACTCTCTGAGGTTTATTTTCAACGAAAAAAAAGAAAAAAAAGAAGGCCTTTGATTTATTTGCATAATTTTGTCCGGTCCTTTTATCTCCGAGCCTGTTTGAACGGGAAAGAGCTTCTGAATACAAGAGTTAATGGGGTCTCAGACATCACTTGGCTGTGATGACAATCTTCCAACCTTGACCCTGACACAACCACACACTCGCCTGCACACACACACTTGGATAGACGTACACGGACAGTGTCCGTGTCCGTCGGACACACATGAACACAAACATGTTAAGCGTGTAAGCTTGCACGTATGCATACATACACCCACACCCACACCCACACACCTTAATTCACAGTACCTTGTGAGCTGATAAAAACACTCCACCCCTAATATATTCTTTAGTTTTGAGATGACACACTAAACACATCCCTCTCTCTCTTTTTGAAAGGGAAATGAGAGGGTCCTCTCTTTTCTCTCCCAGAGTGCTTTGAGTGTAACGTCTTTAATCTCTCATTTCACCGAGATGCAACATTAAACACACTTACACTCATTCTCTCTCTCTCCCTCTCTCTCTCTCACACACACACACACACACACACACACACACACACACACACACACACACACACACACACACACACACACACACACACACACACACACACACGCGGGCGTGTGAGTGCGTGCAGGCGTGCACAGACACTCAGGCAGTCCACTCCTGGACAGCCCAGAACTGAATGAAAACGGGGGGGGGGACAATTATTTGTGGAATTAATGACAAATGCACCTTTTCTGTCCACAAGCCTTTCAAGTAGCTGCTATCAAAACGCTTTTGGTGAAAAGAGCGTTCATTCTCACAATGAGATCTGAGTCGTCGCTGATGCCGTTTCGCTTGTTTGGTCTCCACTCTCCCAACGCCTGCCATCAAATGAATTGAGGGGGCACTTCACATACAACTGTCTTCAAAAGGACAATCAAAACAGCCATTGATAAACAGATCTCATTTTACTTTGCCATTCACCTGTGTGTGTGAACTGACACGCGGGGTTACCACTGACAGTATTTTCCGACCGCTGCAATGACTCCCAATGTTTAAAATGTTCAAGGACCCCCCAGTTTGACATGCATTTGGCCACAGGCCCCCCATTTGGTTATATATTCATCTATGGGACCCCCAATCTACACTGCAAAATCCTCTGTTAATGTTACCCTGAGAGTGTTCAAATGGAACCAAATTAACCTGTAAAAGGACCCTACATAGGCGATCTTCTAACTACCTGTATGAAGCCTATATGTGATATTTGGGCTGAGGTGTGTTCAAAAAATTCGACATGAAACTGCAACCGAAAAAGGACGCTTGCTCTTGAGGGATTAGATAGATACCACTTTTGGTATTTTTACATTTACATTTTTTCCCTACCCAAGAGCACCAATGTTGTTTATTTGAAGCAGTATCTTGATTTGAAAGCAAACTGACCCTCATCTTGGTGAAAAAAGGTGAGTCCAACAAGTGTAGTGAGGTGAGAAGAGAAGAATCGCCACTTTTAAAGGAGTAGTTCACCCCGTACTACTTTAAAAGCTGTTGAAGCAGTATTTAAAAAATACGTAACATGGATCCAAGGTCAATGGCATGCGTGCAGTTGATATCTGCTGATACTAATGCTCAATTTGAACTGGTGAATGCCCGCTTTGAGAGATACATTCGATCTTGACATGCCCATTTGTCACAGCAGTGAATATTATAATCAGCATTAATAATTGGTTCGTTTAAGCATGTTCTACACATTTTTGTATTAACCAACGTGGCTACAACAATGTCGAGTGAGATTCTTGTCCATTCATTTAAAATGCCAAGACTGATGTGACCCAAGTGTGCTGACCTATCTGTCCATCTAGTATAGCAGTAGTAGTAGTAGTAGTAGTAGTAATGATGAACTCGATTTAACTTTGTTTTTAACTGGTAGTACAGTTGCAGTTCCAAGTAGACTGACATTTGTAAAACGAACAATTAAGAGCTGAATTATGGATTCCAGTGAGGTAAGGCTGCACAGGCCATCACATACAATAAACACAATATTATCACTACAATATTAAGCATAATAAATACATAGTTTTACTCCTGACATTATATGATCATCACGCACGCGGCCACGCGCACATGCACACATGCACACGCACACACGCACACGCACACACACACACACACACACACACACACACACACACACACACACACGGAACAGGCACAAGGGCTTTGGGGGTTTTGTGGGTGAACAGAGGGAAAGAGTTTTTAAAAAAAAAGTGAAGAAAAGAAAAGAAAAAACTAGCGGGGTGAAATTCCCCACACCTGGCTGTGGGAGAGTTGTAGAGAAACAGACAAACAGTGGCCAATGAGCTGCCAGACCTGAGAATCTTGCGGAGCGTTTGATCCCATGGCAGCTCACACGCTAGATTAGATTCAGCTGGTAGCAAATCAGACGGCATCTACGACACCCAGAACCCCCCCCCCCCCACATCGCCCCCATACCTCCATCATCAGATGGGAAATTCGATTTCTATAAGCGGTACGTCAACACAGCCAATGATGTCACGTCAAAAGTACAAAAACGCAGCCGCCGCTGTCGTGACAAATATGAAGGATTCATTTTGAAACCGTACTACTGTGTGAGTGAATAAAACTCTGTTTTCTCTTCAAAGAGGACTCTGAGAAGAAGGGGAAAAAAGGTTATTCTGCTTTTTGAAAAGAAAAAGGCATGTCAGGGGAATTTATGAGAATGACATTGTCATCCACATTTCTCCTTCAAGTCCATACAGAACTCTTTACATGCATGGGACTTTAGCTTACAAAGTACACTGTTGACTTTTCTCACTGTTCTTCAACCACATTAATCCTGGCATCCCTATCTTTGGTTAACTTAAACTAACGTTTAAGATGTTTTTAAAAAGACGAGTTGTGAGCGTGTAGATTGCCTATTTTCCGGCAGAGTCTCTACCGGAGACTCCGTCGCGGAAAATAGGCGACCTACTCCTACCGCCTGATGCCCTTCCCGCCGGTCATCAAATTATTGGCTTAGGGTTGAAAGCGACACAAACTAAAAAACCTCTATGAATTCAAGGCTTCATGGCGTGTTTAATTGATAGAAAATAAGTATTTTTTTAAGTGAACTACTCTGTGAAGTGGTTCAAAGAAAACAAAGACAGATTGTGTCCGTTTATTTTATGTGTATGTCGGTTTGTTTTAGAAAAATCACACTCGTGTGAACTGAGCGGTGGTGTGTGTGTGTGTGTGTGTGTGTGTGTGTGTGTGTGTGTGTGTGTGTGTGTGTGTGTGTGTGTGTGTGTGTGTGTGCGTGCAACAGCGCCCCTCCCTTAACATGTGTGGTCAGAAAAGGTTACTGCAGGCTACGGACACGGAGACAGACAGACAGACAGACAGACAGACAGACAGACAGACAGACAGACAGACAGACCCACACACACGGCCACGTATAGGAGCGTTGTGACCACCGCTCAAAAATAGGGAAACACTTCATAAGCATTATCTTTACAATAAAAAATGATAAAAAATAAATAAAACAAAGTGAAAAGATAAGTGCAAGGTGAGGAAAAAAAATTAATATAAACCACTAGGTCTATATATAAAACATGCACTGGGTTCGATGCACCAGTAATTTACCCTGTCAGCCCCCCAAAGCAGAGCAGATATATATCACGGTCACCTCCTTTACTCTCCTCTCAGCTCCGTCATGCCATCAACCACCCTCATTATCTCCTCCTCGGGTACCTCACGGCCGTTTGCAAACCCCACCCAAAAGGCCAACAAAATGAGCAGCACTTAATGTCGGTGGAAATTTGAACGGAGGCCCTTCTCCCCACCACAGTATTATTCAGCATTCACCACAACATTTTTTTTTTACTTTTCTTTGGGGGAAGAAGAACTGTTGAGCTGTGTCTTGTACCGCTGCCCCGCCTGGTTCTGGTGCCAACATGTCCGCTGCGCTCCCTCCCTCCCCATACTCGTGCATTACACACCCCTCACAAATATATTCGCAGTAGTAGCAACATATACTCATGAAAGAGTACTGGCACTTAATATCAAATACTTAAACACTTCAACCATATATAATTTGTTGACTGGTGTCCCCCATGGGTCTATACTTGGTCCCTTCCCTTTTTCATTCTACAGCAAAATCTCTTTACTGAAAATAGCCTTCTGCAAGCTACGCCGTGAGCTTTAGACTGGCTATTTTGACTATTATCCAACGCCACCATTGTACAACAAAGTAGAAACACAGTTAATCAGACTAATCAATTTAGACAATCATAAAAAAGATACGTCGGAATATTTTTTTCCTGATTAAGCTTGAGCTACAGTAAATGAAGTGGGTTATTATTGGTTTTAAATATGGGTTGGGAAATATATTTTGGGGTTAATAGCCCGGCCCTACCTCCTCGCCTCGCCCCCCCAGAAGAAGCCTGCAGAGCAGTGGAGTGGGAGTCCCAATCTGGAAGTCATTGACTTCTCCAGAGCTGGGAGCCCGAAATGAGCGGCTCTTAGTTGGAGGTTTGGGCGACATCAAAGCCCGAGGAACCATAACAACGCTGCTATGTTTAAAAAGAGCCAAATACACCCCCCGCCCCGTGCCCGCCCACTCCCCAATCTGACACACACACACACGCACACACACACACACACACACACACACGCGTGCGCGCGCGCACACAATCTCATACTTTACGTATGCACGGCAGAGTCATGTACAGCATGCATAAGTGCAGATTCACAAAAACACAGCAAGACACACACACACACACACACACACACACACACACACACACACACACACACACACACACACACACACACACACACACACACACACACACACACACACAGGGGCGTCACAAGGGGTAGGAAAGTGGGACTGAGTTACCAGGGCCCAAGGTGGAGGGGCCCTAGTAACTTTAGCTATTGAAAAATAGCAGATATACAAGTTCACAGCGCGGCACCGAGTGCCGCGCTGTGAGCTTGTATTTTTGAAAAGTCGTGAAAATTTGTGCAAATCTTTGAATATGTATTTTTTTTAAGCGAACATTTGTAACTCAAATTTTGCTTCCGGGGGGGGGGGTCCCTGGAAGTAAATATTTTGAGATGGGGGTCCGTGGCCAAATTCATATCATTTTGGGGGTCCTTCACATGAAAAAGTTTGAGCACCACCGACATGGAAACATGGGTTTCTTGCACACATTTTGCACAATCTTTCAAAAATAGCAGATCTACAAGCTCGCAGCGCGGCACTCGGTGCCGCGCTGTGAGCTTGTATATCTGCTATTTTTCAATAGTTAACATTCATGGGGGGCCCGCAGTGAATCCTTGTACCCAGGGCCCAGAATTTGGTGTGACGCCCCTGCACACACACACTGGAACATCTGGGCTGTGGCCGTGATGAATCAGAAACCACCATTCCTTACCAGAAGTACAGCAGCGTGTGTTCCTGTGCACATAGGCATGACACTGCATACCAACAAATAAACCCTAAACTCATTTTCATACGCTTCAATTACATTTTAATGATACAAGCTTTTTTTGTTTTGTTTTGTTGTTATCCCAAAGAACAGCCAAGAACTACTGGGAGCCTCTGTATGTTACCTACTTCTTATGGCTGAGGGAGACGGGGCCGTCGACCATTAGCACGAAGCATATGTATGAAGCCCTGTCTTGGTTTTGTCCAATGCAATAAAACAACTTTTACACTCCATGTGAATATGTAAATTATTTTTTTAACAATGTGAACCCTAGCATCCCAGTTCTGTGCATGCCGACACTTATTGGAACCTCCATTAGTACCTATAATTTGGCTGACAACAACAACTCAGAAACAGTGACGTTTATACCATTTGTGGCATTCCCTATGGGTGGCTGTGAAGTCATGTTAAGCTCTGTGATGTTTAGTGGCTCCTCAATGCATGATTCAAATTTTGGACAGATCGGATCATGATTTCGGGCATGATGCGCAAAATCTGGAAGCCAATGGTAGATAGACGTATCTTGATCACATGACTCCAGAGATAATGTGTACCGGCAATCTGCAGGAGTAGTAGCAAAAAGAGTGTGAAGAAAACCAAAAAACAGGCCTAAACGGGCGTGGGCTATATGGGATGTTGTGTCATGATCCAAGGAATTTGATTGTATGGCGCACGGTTCAATAGCTTTAGGACAAAACGATATAAGCAGGGTAAGCATTCCTCCCTGGCCTACTGGGAGCGTGCACGCAAAGTTTAGCAGTACGCACACAGACAGACAAACACAAACAGACGGACAGGGGCGAAAACATAATCCCCCCACTACCGCTGAAACTATCAGGGTTGCATCAAACAGACCTCAGCCCTCGAGGCCGAGACATCACACTTAATATGCCACCGCAGCCTGGGCGTCTGCGTGTACTACTGTGAGCAGAGCCTCGGAGCTACCCAGAGAGACAATGCCTTGCTGTTTCTGGCTCGGGGCCATGGGTGTTTGGTCGGCGAGCATATCGAGAGAAAAAACAAATCATGCCATTATCATGACACTGCAGAGATGAGTTATCATGTTCCTAATGAGTGCAGACAGAGACAACAATGTGACGGAGCGTCCTGCCTTTGAGTCTCCTTCAGAAATAGTCTCTAAAACACTCAACCCCCAAAACAACCTAATTAATGGTCTACTTTGTTTATACCAATCGGAGATTCCACAATTATCGCTCTCCGTGTTTGTGTCACTTGGGATCATCGTCCGCGACGAAAATATTGACGAGAGGGAGTCGAGAGGAAATGAGACGACCACAGAAGGACATAAATCCTCCCTTGTGAGTGTGTGAGAGCGCGCACTTCCTCTGGGGGCCAGTTTGCTCAGACAATAGATACAAGCGCACCAGGAGGCCACAGTCGTGCCTGCTTGTCTGACTGTCTGTCTGTCTTGTGGGAATCCATTTCACAGGGCCCTACTGTAGAAATCGGGCGGTTTGATAACAGCATTGTCACAGTTAGAGGCATTGAGTGTTCTCCCCACCGGAAACGGCGTGCGTGTCTCGTCTATTTCTGGGCCCGTGGCCCATAGTGTTTATTTGGTGTGCGTGCGAGCGTGCATGCGTGCGTGTGTGTGTTTTGTTTTCCTCAGAGGCGCTCTGTTCGTCTGACCTGGTTTTTCTGGTGGCTGTGGTCAGGGATCAAAGCTGCAAGCCATCGCGGGAAAGAACCCAAAACGGGTGACCTGTGGGTGAATCCCCTGCAGGGTACCATGCAGCATGCTCTCTCTCTCTCTCTCTCTCTCTCTATCCATCCATGCCTGTAGGGCAGGGGTTTTCAAAGTGGGTGACGGGGCACTCTGGGGTGCCGTGAGATAATTTGATAATATTTTTAATTTATTTGGACACTTAAAAGCATATTTAGTATCATTTTAAACTTGAAGTACAAAGTTATTTTCAGTCAGTTCTAACCAAAATGGCTATTATCTCAACATTTTCCTTGCAACATAATCGCTAAAATAAGGCGTAAATATAAGGTGTTGGGAGTGAAAATTATGAATATATTGTAGAGGTCCCTCAGATGAAAATAATATTTATAGGGGTTGCTGTAGGGCTCTGTGATTCTCCTCATCCTATCAGTGGGTTGGTTCTCAAACTTTGACATTTGAAGGTCTCCCCCTTAACTTTGACAGTGTACAAATGGAACCAAATGGACCCGCTAAGGTCCATTTTTGGTTCCATTTGTACACTGTCAAAGTTACAGACTTCTAAGGTTCAATTTAGACCCTGGAATTTAGAGTCCTTGGAATCCACTTTGAGAACCACTGGTCTAGTAGTTACAGACTGAGTTTCCCCAACTAGGAGTTCTAACGTGAATTAAGAACTTAATTAATCACAACATTTAAAATATATCAAACATAGCTGATCTTTTACATATTTTCTTCTGAATAATGTTTTCCTTTCTGAAAATTATTATTGTTATTTTTTTAATGGGTCTGCGACCCTAAGTGGGTATATTGACCCCATATGTGTGCGTCTAGTCCCCCTGCATTATCTGTGCCAGTCCATTCATTGTGAAACTGCACAGCTTTCACTTATTCATGTCTGCCCAGAAGCCAGAGCGCATACCTAGGAAATGCCATTGTGTATTAACAAAAAATCCCTCGCTTTCCAGATGACTGCAGTGACGCGTTTCCAATGTGCTACTTTGCATGCCTGTTATTTACCTAATCCAGCCAATGGTAACCAATTATTAATGTGCTTTATTTTTTCTTCAAAACTTTACGCCTGAGCTACTTCTACTGCTGGCTCTTGTGGAGTGGTTGTGTGTCAGCCATATAAAACCTACCAGCAGTAGCATCCCTATTCTGGGACAAACATTTGGACCAAAAAAGGGTGTGGGCCAGGGGGTAGTATTGAGCCTTGCTCATGGGCACATTGACAGACATCCCTTGGCATGCTCATTTAAGAATGTGTGCTGTGCATTCATGTAGGGCTGTCACAATTATTACATAATCGTCTAATCGCAATTATTTGACATAATCGCAATTATTTTGTGATAATCGTCATAATCGTTTACATGTTGAAAAATGTTTATATATGTTCAAACATTTAAAAAATAGTGGAAATAGCAGATCTACAAGCAAGTTATTGTATCAATGTTATTTTTAAAGTTGTCAAATATGTCCTTCATTTCTTTGTATATTTAGGTTGTGTCATATCTGTGCAACTTCAAAGCCTACAAGCCAAACAGAAATGTAATTGTCAACAACAAAAACACAATTAAATCGCTAATCACCATTATTTGAGTGACAATTAATCGACATGTAAAATGTCATAATGGCGACAGCCCTACATTCATGTGTATACGTATGGTGTCATGGTGTTCGTGCATGTGTCCCTCATGTGTGTCTCCCACAGTGTGGATTGGAATGGGGACTGAGGCCATGTCTTCTAGGGTATGTCAATCAGATGACATGGCCTCTCTCGCTCCAGAAGTCCTATTAACATGCATTGGTGCTTTCTGTCTGATCTGTTGCTTTGATGTCTGAATCAAAATAACTTATGTCTCTGGGCGTCTGTGTGCTACGTACGGGAGCCATGAATGTGAATGCAAACCCAGTGCCTTGTGGGCATCGTATGAAATATGGCTTTACCTGTCCTCACAAACACAGGGATTTTGTCTGTTTTTTGGGGGGGCGTACACAAGTAGAGTTACCGTCTCGCTCAGGGACAGCTTGGCAAGTTGTTGATTAAAGCCAGACCGATATATCGGTTTTGCAGATATAATCAGACATTATTTGATTTTTTTTTGCTGACTGTATATCGGTAAATGAAATGTGCTGCGCCTAACCAATAGCCCCGCTAACCCTGCTATCAAAACCATTCCGCTGCTTTTGTAAAAAAAAAAAATAATATTTCGACCTCCGCTGCTGGCCTCAACATCCCTAAACTTCCACTTCAACGCAGCGCCATGGAAACCAGAGTTTTCCATTGTCTGTATGAAGCACGTGCGCTGCAGCTGGACTGAGGTACCATACCCAACTGGTTGTCCCTTTCTTGCACGGCACTTACTGGACCCTCCATTGAGAGTTGCTACATCAAAGACCTGCCAGAAGAGAGCATCGCATCCAAGAGGGTTGGGGGGGGGGGGGGGGGGGGGGGGGTGACCATACTTCAAAGACACAACCGTGAACTGGGAACGCCATACTCTGCCGAATGTATACACATCAATACTGGATGTTGGATTCATCTTTGTATTATGTTTATGCACTGTGTTGCTGCTGTGTGTGTGGTGTGTGTGTGTGTGTGTGTGTGTGTGTGTGTGCGTGCGTGCGTGCGTGCGTGCGTGCGTGCGTGTGTGTGTGTGTGTGTGTGTGTGTGTGTGTGTGTGTGTGTGTGTGTGCGTGCGTGTGTGTGTGTGCGCGCAAATTTCCACGAAACGATCTTAGCATTGTACATGATTCTAAAAATGTAAATTGAGCAATATTTCCTTTAACATTTACAATGAGTGAATAGGTTTCTCTCTCATGTTTATGACCATCAATGACCATACAGTACATGTAGCTAGATAGTGTTTGTTAGGTTTTTAGAAGTTTTTACTAATTAGGTGGTGCATGGTCTACCTTTGTTATTGTTTTTCTAGATTGATATTCCTATGCATTTGTTATATTGTTATATTGTTGTTAATGTACTGACTTATTATAGTGATGTGTATTACCTGCTTATTGTAAGTCGCTTTGGATTAAAAGCGTCTGCCAAATGCCTAAACTGTAAACTGTATGCAATTACCAAATGCACGTAACCCATGTTACAACACTGACACACAAACATACACAAACAACGAGTGACGAATCATCCGATCACGCCCCCTCCCCCTCCCCCGCCCAATCACAGTGTTCCTTTGAAGCGTCCTCCTCGGAAAGATCAAGCGACCCTGCTTTTGGGGTGGGGAGGAGGGGGGGTATTTAAACTTTAAAGACCACCTCCTCACCTGAGATTACAGTCATTGGACGACACGTCAGGCCCCGTCAGCGCTCCCAGCTGACTGGGGGGACGAGGGGACGCTGACCAGGGCGGGCTGTGACCCTGTGATCTTCCTCAGTGACAGATGACACTGACACAGGAGGAGCCTGGACTGACTGACTGCAGGGTCCTGACTGATGGCCTGCCTCAGTGGTGTAAAGTAACTAAGTACATGTACTTAAAGGAGTAGTTCAGCCTCAAAATGTCATTTTTTCCATTGATTACTCACACCATGGAGACTTGAGTTCAATAATATTTTTTTTTCTCGCATTCCTAGACAAAAAATATATTCTTGACCTCAAGTCTCCATGACGTGAGTAATCAATAGGATCCATTTTTCATTTTGGGGGTGAACTACTCCTTCAGTACAAGTACAATTTTGAGTAGCTTGTACCTTACTAGTATTTCCAGTTTCCTATACTTCTACTCCATCCACTACATCGACTCAGAGACAAATATAGTACTTTTACTCCACTACAACTTTTGGAAAACTTTAGTTACTAGTTACTTTGTAGATTTTGATTATTATTACAAAACATAGGCCTACACTAACCACTTCAGCCCTTCGTCTCCCTTAATTTTCTGTTTCCTACATTTTTGTTTTTAACTATTATTATTCCTAAGATTTTCATGAATTAAAAAAATCTATGGTTTTACTAAGTAATTTCATTAATAAATTAGAAAACAAATGCTTAAGAAGTAGTGAAAATAGCCGATCTACGCACAAGCTAACAACGCGGCCCAAAGCGATGCGTTGTGAGCTTGTAGATCTGCTGTTTTCACTAGTTTGTGTCCCGAGCAAACGTCTAATCTCTCTTTTGGGACACAAGCTGAAAAGTTTGGGAACTATTCTGCTGTACAAAATGTGTTCGTCCAGGGCTCGCCCCAAAATGACATTGTTACTTTTCCACTCTACTTATCACTTAAAAACCGATACAAAATATTTTGTATGACGTGATATTTTGGAAAATGTTCTCATGTTATCGAGTTATTGCGCACCCCAGAAGGAAGGATACGACTGGATGGATGTTTGGATAAATGATGTGCGGTGGAAAGGAGCGGAGCGGGGAGCGATGGGCTGAATTAACGCTCCTTCTCCCTCTTCCTTTCATGTCCTAATTTATTCCGTCTGATTAATTCCTGGTACCCTCGTGGCTGGAGCGATTCCGCTGGATACGTACTCCTCCTCCCCACCCAACCACCACCACCACCCCTCCTCCTCCTCCTCTCTCCACCTTCTCTCTCTCTCTCTCTCTCTCTCTCTCTCTCTCTCGCGCTACCTCTCCCCTGCGGACCACCTGCTGGGCCGGGCCCTTCTCTAACGCGCCATGTGGCACAGAGCGAGGCATGCTGTAACTATGGCAACAACCACCGCGGGGCCCGAACCGCAGGCCGCAGAGGACCCCCCCCCTCCAACCAACTCCCATCCCTCCCAGTTCTGTTGTGTTCTGAGGTCTGCTGTGTTCTGTTCTGAAAAGTCTGTTCTATTGTGAGGTCTGTCTCGAGGTCCACTCTGGTCGGTTCTGAGGGCCTGTATTGCTTGCTCACTGAGAGTCAAGGACGGACCCCAAGATTGATTTGGACCACGGACCCTCATCTGGAAAGAATATGTTTGTGCCAGGGAGGGGCTCCCATATTTGTGTTAAAAATGCTTAGGTTAAAATAGGTTCAAAGTGGTAAAATAGATTTTTAATGCTATTATTAACTTAGTGAAAAATATCCACTTACTAACAGCACAGCACTTCAGAAATGTTACAATACCTGGTCAGTATTTTGACTTTGTACGTCGTACGAGGGATGACAACTGTCAAGTTCCGCTCCCCAAAAGAAAAAGAAGAAATGCCGTAATAACTCGAGCCCTACCTACGGTATACCGTCCCTATTCTGAGGTCTAACATTCGCAACACATTGTGAGCTTGTAGATTGGCTATTTTAGGGCAAAGGTATTTGGTGTAGAGGAAAAATTAGGGGTTTAGTAGTGAGCCCTGGGTGGCTATGGTCAACTAAGTATATAGAGTTTAAGTGGTAAGGATTGTTTTGGTGCATGGTGCGTCGGTAGGTGACCAGACATCAACCACATGACCGCAATGTCATCCAGGTTCAACAGGAGACCTGTATCTTTCCACCCCCTGTTTTCTGTCTCTATTTTAGGGGCGGCAGAGGCTCAGGGGTGGAGAGGCCGGTAGAGCCACCAGATGGGAAAGTTCCCAGTTCGATCCCGGTTCCCCCAGAGTTGGTGTCGAAGTGTCCTTTAGCAAGACTCTGAAGCCCTAATTGCTCCAGATGTGCAGGTTGGTGCCTTGCTTTGGATAAAAAGTGCTATATAAATGCACCATTTACCATTTACTCTGTGAAACCGCCCTCAAAGACCCCTGGGGGTCCCCAGACCCCACTTTGAGGAACACTGGCTTAAATAAAGCAAATATGAGCCAAAACATACAGTCAGCATACAGAATTTCCCATGACATAGAACATACATACTGACATGATCTCTAGAGAGATGAGATCCTAGACATCCAACATATGTATGTGTGTATCTTCATTTAATTGCCCTACAGTATGTAGAACAGATAAGGATTTATTGGACTAAATCGAATTACACATTGAATCCAGTCCACAACTGTGAGATATGGTTCTCTGTGTAGGGAGACCAACCCACCATGGTAAAGTTCTGAACATGTTTGTTTTTTCTTTATCTCTCCCTCTCTCTCTCTCTCTCTCTCTTTCTCTCTCTGAGATGTTGGAGATGCATTTCATGTGTTTGGCAAACATCCTCCTCACTGTAGTTTGACTGGCTTGAATTATAGATAGGAGACCCAAGCCACCCGCTGCTTGTTTGTTTGCTCAAGTCTTTGAGTAAGCAGAAATACAGAGAGAGAGAGAGAGAGAGAGGAGAGAGAGAGAGAGAGAGAGAGAGAGAGAGAGAGAGAGAGAGAGAGAGAGAGAGAGTGCGCGCGCGGGGCAGAGGAGGTATAAGAAGGAGGGAGGGTTAGACAGAAGGAGTGATAAGACAGAAAAAGCGATAGATGAGTAGATATACTGTATAGAGTTAGATCGATAGATAGATAGATAGATAGATAGATAGATACATTACAATTTTAAATATTACTTAATGAGTAAATATTAAAAGACAGACAGACAAGGTGAAGACATTGATGAAAAACAGGGGATTAACCTGACAAGCGACTGTAGAGTGATGGACAGAGCGAACAGGAAAACAAGCAACGACAGAGTGGGAAGGAAAAGTGTTGACGAGACAGAGTCGAGGACGCTGAGACACACGTCAGAGACACTCACTCACACAGAGGGGACAAAAGAAAAAGACCGAAGATCTGAAAACGGGAAAAGTAAGAGTGAAAAAAGGACAGCAAAAAAAAGTACAAGAACACACACGCCAACACTCAGCATTTTGGTGGTGAACGTCAGCCCATTGAGCAACAATGACCCAAAAAAGCCATGTGTCATACACGCCCCGGAAAACTCTCCCATGCAGTGTTTGTTT
>NC_137826.1:36330651-36338151 GCF_963921795.1 Nannobrachium achirus
GAGCACACACAAGCACACACACGCACACACTCGACTGGGAGAGAGGGACAAAGGGAGAGAAAGAACAAAATGTGAATGTGCACGCAAGTGCACGCGCACACACACTTGTAGAGCATGCAGCCAACTTGGCAAACCAAGTTCTATTCTTCAAACTATGCCATTATTTCTTCCCTGCCTCTCTCTCTCTGCACAGTAATATCAAGCCAAATGGATGTGACATTTGTACACGTGGAGTTACTGTAAATTAACACAGGATTTGACTGTGTGTCTGTATTGTGCTCCCCATACAGCCATGTTGTCACTAACCCATAACCCATTGTCTCAGTGCATCTTCAAACCCATGCAGACACAGAGATGTCAGAAACGGGCCACCTCAGACAGACGGGTACAGTGGGTTTACTGACAATGGGTACAACCAGAGGTACTGCATAACCAGGTGGGACATGCATTCCCAACTTCCATCACTCCCGACCTACATCGTTCTCGGTGTAGGCCGGTGCCATGATCTTTCAGCCATCTCTTTCCTCTCATGTACCGTATCTTATTCAACCTCAAGAAGAGGCTTTGTGAATACAAGGCCATGTAACTAAATCATTGCTGATGAATCTTTACCTATTCTTTTGGTTTCTCAAACCTTTACATTTGAAGGTCACCCATTAACTTTGACAGTGTACGGGTCCATTTGGTTCCATTTGTACACTGTCAGAGTTACAGACTTATGGGTGAATTTAGACCCCTATAAAAGAACCCAGAGTCACTTTGAGAATCGTCTCTGTCAGGTGGAAACCTCATATGTCCAAAACTGTTTTTCAGGATTCAAATTCAAAAGTAGCAAATCTTTGTTTTGTTTCTAGCAGATGTTTTCTTTTGGTGATGCTGCCTGTAGTATGATCAAGCACAAGCGGGGCATTCACTTACGAGAAAACCACACAAAAAGTTACGAATATGGACATAAAGAGGTTTCTGCCCGACTACTACAAGGATAACAGCCTTTTATACTGTAGGTCAAATGGTACTGCAAACGTTTGGCTCCATTTGGTGCAGCAGCATGGAAAGAGGAGATACAGTTGACGCGTGCTATAAACCTTTGACATTTTCCGTCAACTCAAGCAGTAAACCGTTGAGGGAGGAGCGCTGTTTGTGTTTGTGTGTGTTTGTGTGTGTTTGTGTGTGTGTGTTGTTCAGGTGACAATGAGACTGGGGGCCTTAATGTTCCATGGTAAACCACAATAGACTCAACCTTGCTTAACTGTACAAAACATGTATACAGAGAGAGAGAGAGAGAGAGAGAGAGAGAGAGAGAGAGAGAGAGAGAGAGAGAGAGAGAGAGAGAGAGCATTTGAAAGGTAGTGCAGAGATTCTTTAAGCGTTTTAATATGTGGACCAGCTTTGATTAACTAAAAGGATTGATCAAGCTGATTGTTATTACTACCAGCTCGTTTCACGTTGAAACTCATTATTTGTTTTACTTTAGCGGAGGGTTCACTCCAGACCCAACTGGTACTTGCGTTTTTAGACCAGAACGCATTTCGCTGCCCAGGGCTGGCAGAATCTACAGAGACATGCAAGGACTGACTTTCTTTCTTTCTTTCTTTCTTTCTTTCCTTCTTTCCTTCCTTCCTTCCCTCCCTCTAAGTGGTAAAAACAACGGAAGAAAAAAAAGGCATCAACAGCCATCCCTTTGGTTTTCCCTCATCGTAGCGGCATGCCGTTGACATAATGTTTACTTAATGGATGCTTAATTGGAACCAGTATTCCACGACTTGATTCGGGATTAATATGATTCTGTGGGGACTGTGGGACCATGGGAGTTTGGATGGCACTCACTCTGCTCCCTTCTCTTGTGCTTGTTTATGACGGCCCATAGAGTTATGGCCTTCTTTTTTTTTTGGGTAATTGAAGACACTAAGACTGGAGAGACTTATTAAAAAACATACTAATGGGAATTAACGAGAGAGAAAAATGACACACGTCCCCTTGGAGACTTCCAAGGGACCGCAGAGCATTGGGGTCCTTTGGGGTCCTGACAATGGGCTGACTGTGCATGTGCCTGTAAATCTGACGACTGTCTGGAGAGGAGATACAGCGAGGGGGCCGTTAAAACGCCAGCGATGGAGTCTGCCTGTCTGTCTGCCTGTCTGCCTGGCTGACGAATGCATGCGCCATCCATTTCCAAACACACAAAATCAATGTGCCATTGCACGGAATTACTGTTAGTTGTGTTTTCTTTGTTTGTGTGCATTACACACTATGATCAATGGGATTTAGGTTCAAAATCTGCAACGTTCCCCTTTAAATCTATCTTCTCGCAATTCTACAGATTATATTTTGTTTTATATTTTGGAAGGCAAAGCCACTTGAAAGAGTTGGTCCGCTTTCTTCCAATGAAGTGGAAAAATATATAAATGACGGGTCATAATCCCCCCAGACGGTATGCCCCCAACCCCACCCAGAGGTCTTGCCAACCCAAAAAGGTGAGATTGGAGCTGCAACGATTAATCGAACTAATCAATTTAATCGATTATTAAATGAATCGATAATTCACAAAAACTGTGATATTATAGATGTGATATTTTCAATATTTTTAAATAAAAATAGTATAAAAAATACTGCTTATGCGCTTAAACGATTTGTTGGTTAAAACCATTCAATACCTCCGATACTGTGCACACCCCTGTGCACCCCCCAGGGCACAGGACTAGTCATTTGATTTTTCCAAATATATAAATATAACGCCGGGACTGGTTCTGGTTCCCTGCGGCGGTGAGAGGGTTAAAGGCGTAGCAGGCGGTGCCTGCGCGCGACAGCCTCCACACTGAGGCTGTGGTTGTAAGTGTACCAGGTGCAAAGTGCGGTTAGCGTCTCTCTTCACTGTTTACGTGCTAACTCCCTTCCGCTATGCCGTCTTCTCTTTTGTCTTGGTCTCTCTCTCTCTTTCTCTCTCTCTCTCTCTTTTGTCACCCCCTTTATTGCGCTCAAACAAACCCGTAAGCCCTTTATTCTCTCTCATCACCTTCTTTTTTCTGCGGCGCTGCTTCTCTGTCTCATCTGGAAGCCCCTCAGATAAATCTGATAAGGTGAGAGAGTGAGAGAGAGTGCAGGCCTTAACTTCCTCTGTCTGACCCCCCCCGCCCCCCACCCCCCTCCCACTGCTGCTTTTGCATACGTAGCGTTTCTCACCTAGATGTCATGTACCGCCACGTTGTGTGGGCTATGCATGCACACACACATGCACATACACATACACACATTTGTATTACTATGCTTGTGAGGACATCAACATTTGAAGCTGGTGATTTTATGAACGCAATTTTTTTTTATTTATTGCCATTTTAACCCCAAGCATGAAGTTAAAAACTTAAAAAACTGGTCTAGTAATACAAGAACACACACACGCACGCACGCACGCACGCACGCACGCACGCACGCACACACACACACACACACACACACACACAGTGAGTTCTACTACCCACTATTGTTCTAGTTTTACCTTGGACTCAATAATGACGGCAGGAAGTTGACTTACCACAATATCTGCTGCTCTCGCATATATACCTACATGTATGTCACACACACAGACACACATACGCACGCTAAAAGCAACACAAAACGAAAGTGACAAGTCCACTTTTTGGGGGGAAGGGGGGGTCTAGGGGGGAGTCTAGTTAGAGAGCAACGACAGTGTGCCACTGCTACCTGACCCAGTAGCACCACTTCAAACGGAGTCAAAACCTCAGTTCAAACTGCAAAGCCTGATTTTTGTACAAAGTTGCACGCTGGTGTTGCAGGCTGTAAACAGCAGATATACAAGCGTTCGGTAAACAGCAGATATACAAGCACACAACGAGTCACGAACGTGGTGTGGCGTGGATCGAGTTCGGCACTTACCTAAGTATAATCAGGCTTCCCTTTGAATTTCTTGAAAAGTTCAAATCTTTGAATATATATATTTTTAGAGTGAACACAACAACTCAAATATTTGCTTCTGGTGGTCCCTCGAAAAATATAATTTTAGATGGGAGGTTGGTGGACAAACACAAACAATTGTGGGGGAGGCACGTACCTTTTAGGCGAAGCCCGAACTGGCGAAGTGGGGAAATGTCCGATACCGTAGCGATCTGGCGAACGTCTTCTGGACAGGGCGTTTATCGTGCGCTTGCCCAGGCCTTACGGCCTGGGCATAAATATAACGATTGCATTCACCACGGCTTCGTAACTCGCGGCCACTCGCGCCTGCGGCGCTCGGGGGCGAAGAGCAGGACCAAGGTCCGCTGGCCTTCGCGCCGCTTGCAGTGTCGTGGACAATCGATTCGCCAGATCGCTACGGTAGGAGACAAATCCCCACTTCGCCAGTTCGGGCTTCGCCAGAACAGGACTTTCCCTTGTGGGGGTCCTAGACATGCAAAGGTTTCAGAACCAAATGTCTTCTAGAACAGTGGTTCTAGAAACTGGTCGGGACCTCCAGGGGTCCCCAGATGATTAACTTAATGTTCAACATTGTTTTCTCTCTCAACAGTAAACAAACCAACATTAAGTTTACTGTAAGTGTATAGAGCAGGGGTTCCCAAACCTTTTTGGCTCAGGGCACCACTATAAAGATTTTTTTTCATCCGAGGCACCCCTACATTATATTCATTATTTTCACTCCCAGCACCTTATATTTATAGCATATTTTAGCGATTATGTTGCGAGGAAAATGTTGAGATAATAGCCATTTTGGTTAGAACTGACTGAAAATGTTTGTACTTCAAGTTTAAAATGATACTAAATATTTGTTTTAAGTGTCCAAATAAATTCCAAATATTTTGTTGCGAGGCGTTGTGAGCATGTAGATCTGCTATTTTCACAATGGAACCGTGTTATGCAAAATGTAATGCCTCAACTCTTAATGCTCGTAGGGTGGGCGGTCCCCAGTTAAAATATGATTATTTTGGGGTTCGCGGCCTGAAAAGGTTGAGAACCACTGTTCTAGAAAACTAGAAGACATTTGTAGAATCAGCCTCAGATCAGAATGGGTTAACTGCGAGAAAGTGTAAAAGTGTGAGGGTCTCACAGCAGCACTCACAGTTACAATAACACCCAGGAGTTTGCTGCTGCGCAGGTGCCTCTTCACACAACTACACCATCAAACCCCCCCCCCCCCACCTCCACCCTACTCCTCACTCCCCCCACCACTCCCTCCCTCCCTCTCTCCCTGTCCAAGCCAAACACAGACCCTCCCTGCTCTTTCAAGGCTGTCTCACGTTCACAACTTTCAAGTCCACCGGTAGAAGAGAGAGAAAAAAGAAAACCTGATGCTATTTTCAGAAGCAACATCAAGCTCTCTTTTTCCTTTCCCCTCTCTCTCTCTCTCTCTCTCTCTCTGATATGTGGGGACCTAGCTGGGTTAATCCCATAAGCAGCGCAGGGCCTATTTCCAGGACCCTGATGGTTTCCAGTTGGCTCCAGACGATCACAGGAGCGAAGACCGGCAAGCAAAACCGCACTCCGCAGCACGTGTGTGTGTGTGTGTGTGTGTGTGTGTGTGTGTGTGTGTGCGCGTGTGCGCGCGCGTGTGTGTGTGCGTCTTGAAAGCTCAAGGGTCTTCCAATTCTATAGCGGAACAAGATTTCCGTCTCTAGGGGAAAAGAGCAATAGAAACAGGAAATAAACTTGGTGGTTGGCCAGGTTACCTGTCAAGGTAATTCCTCCCTTAGCTTTAAGACACACACACAAACACACAAACACACAAACACACATACGCAGACAGACATACACACGCACGCACGCGCACGCAGACACACGCACACTAGTCAGAACCATTTACCTCTTTCATCGCTATCAAGGGCAACAACATACCGTAAATAAATGTGTGTCCAAGTTGGATTCAAATTGGATTCCAATTTCACCACCTGAGCCCTATATACTTTGAACGACAAATAATAAATACAAAAATGCCTATAGGCTATTGACATGCCAAAATAGGGTAGCCCGGTTGAAAATGCGGCTAAATGTGGATTCTTAGGTGTAGTCACCTCTGTCACCTGTTTGACACTGAAGACAACACCTGTCGTGTGAGATGCTGTGTGTAGGACTGATAATGTTGACAACATACTGCATATTGACTATACATACTAATCTGGTTGTAATTAATGTTACATATTGGTGAGGTTTACAGGTGGAACAGCTGACCAAACAAGGTGTTTGGATTAATTTGCCAAGTTTCGTGATGACATCACTGTGAAACATAAAATCCCATCACGATTTACGGTTATTCTCGGTTTTATGCAATTATGTAATCCCCCAATCTTCAGCCAATTTAATTCAAAGACAGCTGTTGCACCTTGCCCTTGTCTCTTCAAAGTTGAATCTAACCAGAACCGTGTACAACCATCCCCCCCATGCAGAGGAACAATAACATCATTACATTCATACATACCCTTGGAGCAGCAACAAGGGCATTGATACTCCATACTCTAAACCAGGGGTCCTCAACAGGGGGTACGGGACCCCTAGGGCGTCCTCAGAGTTACTACAGGGGGCCTGCCAAATCTTTGTGTGATAGGAACTGTTTTTAATTATATTCTTTTACCTTAACCACCTTGAACCCTATAGGATCACTATTCTGAGGGAAACATTTGCAGAAAAAAAAGCAGATCTAAGCAAATTTACACATTAATATGAAGCTACACAACGATAGTGCTGTCAAACAAGTCTATGAAAAGGTTTAATCTGCAACACAAATTTTAAACAATATGTAGTGTGGAGGTCCCTGCTTCAACTCTGGTTCAGCTAAGCAAAAGGGGTCCTTTACGCTAAAAGAAATGTTGACGACTCCTGCTTTAAACTGGACCCGAATTGTCTCTGAACTTCTACTGCTTTTTTTTCTCCTACGACAAATCTCTTGCCTTGCCAAGAATAGCCGACGTGTAGCTCGTCGTAGATGGCTATTTTTGGCTGATGTTCCTCCCAGCATATGGATGCTGGATGTTCAAGAGATTAAGAGATCATTTAAGATAAGATAAGACCTTTATTGATCCCACAGGGGGGGAATGCAGTCGCCAAAGGCAGCACAGCAGCCAAGACACAGCTACAGGACAAGGATAGTACAGTACTATAAGTTTAGATACAGCAGACACGTAAGGTGGTAGCAGGTCAGTATATAATTATAGTGGCAACAGTGGTGTGTGTGTATGTTGGCCCTGTATCTGTGTACAAATGGTACTATACTAGTAGTGTGTAGGGGTCTATGTATGTCTCTGTGCGTGCGTGCGTGCGTGCGTGCGCGTGTGCACGTCAGGGTGTAGTCTGCTTCCCTTCCTAGATGGGTATCAGATGGGGCGGATTAGGGCTGCTACTTTCTCGGAGCATGTGCACATGTGTGTGTGTGTGTGTGTGCATCTGTGTGCGTGTATGAGTGATCACACCCATGTGTGCTGGGCTGCCTCATGCGGCTGACGAGGCTCCAGCTGGTCTGGGTACAGCCATGGGTACAGGGAGGGGAGGGGGGGGGGTGAG
>NC_137826.1:36345651-36368151 GCF_963921795.1 Nannobrachium achirus
CAGCAGTAGACGCCAAGAAATAACCAACTTTTGCCATGGCTAATAATACTAGATTCACAAAAATAATCACTGAGACGTCTCAAACACTGTGACCTTTCATAAATGTTGAACCATCTCTTTACTCCCTTTCCTGGAAATGAAACTTGATTACTGCAGGAATTCCCCGTGTTGATAGGATGGCACTCAAACGGAACCCTTTCTTTTTGTGTGTGTGTGTGTGTGTGTGTGTGTGTTTGAGACGCTATAACCTGTAAGTCCTTCAATGAAACAATGATTAAGGCTTCATGGCGTGACCATGCTGCTGGACAAAACCATCATTGTGCAGTGAGACATGACGAAGTGTAGTAGTCCTTCGTTTCAGTGCACTCTCAATAATGTCTTAACTTGGAGTACTGTACTCCCGTTGAACCAGCGAGCAACCTCTAAACAGCGTAACGGGTCTGGGGTGATCACAAACACGGGACTTCCTCGGACACATAAAACCAATTGACCCAAGACAATGGACGCAGTTGAGTGCAGGCCGGCCGCTTCAGTCGGTTACATCCTGTATCGATACGCCGTTGCCATGAAGTGAGATCACACACTGGAGAGAGTGTGTCATGTCTTCGTTTGACCTCAGCCTCCACATCAGAGCGTTTCTCTGGTTGCTGTGGCAGTCAGTGCATTTGCATGCCTAATATTGGGGATAAGCGGCACTCTGCCTCGGGCCTCCATCATTGGCTGATGGAGCGCCGCCGCCGGAGCACAGTCTGAGGCCGTCCAAAGAATCACTTTTTCCATTATTCTGATGAGCGCGTCGCGTGACCGCATGACAAATCTAAGCCTCAATGGAAAGACATAAATTCTAAGTGGCGACTAATGAACCTACAAATCAAACTCGAGTGCGCTACCGTCCCTCTCGGCGATGACAGCGAGTGAACGCTGTCCCTCCAGCAGGTATCAACAACAGAGCGAATACCAAGGTGACAAAAGGTGTGTGCGAAAGTGGCACATCCCTTGAACACAAACCACCACTGAGTAACTTCTCCGTTTCACTCCTCATTTTCTCGCACTCTCGCTCATCCCGCTTTCTCTCCTCGTCCTATTCTCTGTTCTCTTTCTCTGTTTGTCCCTGTGATCTAGGGGTGCAACAGTTAACTGATCGATGAATTGATCATAAATATTCATCGATATTAAATATATTTATAAAATAGTCGATTAATAATCTATCCATATTTTGGTGAAAATAACACTACAAGTTCACAGCGTGTTGCAATGTGCTTTTAGATCTGCTATTTTTTAAATGTTTGCATGACACCATTGTAAAACAATGCTGAACGGACCCCTTATTTGATTATTCACTTAATTGAAAAAGAACTGCAGGAATTATTCTACGTTGGAGTGACAATTCCAGGGGGTTTTCTTGGGATGACAAAGATGGCTTCCCCTGCTTAAACACTGTCTGCTGGTAGCAGACAGCATTACACACACAAACCAGTGCTAGTTACTCATGAACACACACACACACACACACACACACACACACACACACACACACACACACACACACACACACACACACACACACACACACACATATATACGGTAGAGACCCTCACTTCAAACAAAAACCTGAAGAAAAACAAATATGCACATACAAACCATGTTACGAATCTGGCATACATTGTCAGGAACAAACAAAAACAACGTGAATAAACATGTACACACGCATACATACATACATTCAGTGTACACACACACACACACACACACACACACACACACACACACACACACACACACACACACACACACATCAAAGCCCGGATACATAAACATACATACATATATACATATATACATATATACCCCACGTAGGAAGAATCTTGAAGACAGACAACATGCATGCATATGCAAACAAATGCAAACACATGCTCTACACAGCACAAACGCCGGCTTACATTACAGATTAAGGCTTTACTGGGATAGAAACAACGGAGAGAGATCAACCCCATCTGGGAGGCTCGCAAATGCCTCTCTTTGGCTACTTTCTCTAGGAAAAGGACAAATGGCAATCTACATTAATAAAACAAGGGCACAGTTCACTTCTGTGTCCTACAACGTCTTGCAATGGGATTGTATCACAGTCTCCCGGATTAGGAAGAAAGAGCCCCCTTCCCCAAAGGGTTCTGTTCCTCTGCAAACATACATCACTTGTGAATAGACAGATTATACGTGTTTTATTTTCTTTCAAATGTGTGATTCTTTTGAAGGATTGCTAACATTAATATCACAATAATGTGGCAGTGTGATTAATCGTCTGGGTGGAGGGGTGTTGTCCCTTGCTGAGACAATCTGCTTGTTGAGGCCTTTTCGTTTGGCAAGGAACAGCCAAATCTTTGCAGAACAAAAACAGACTTAGTTCATTTTGAACTGGTTTGATACAATATACTTAGAAACTCTATCAACCCAACCATTCTCTTATGGATGTTCTGGATACTCAAACAAAAGTTGAACGCACAAATAACCAGATATATTTCACACTGACTACAGTGGTGATTATGTTGCTATTGTAAGTTGTTCCTAAATTGTAAATTGACTAAACAATAGTTCTGAGGGGAAAAAGTAAAACTAAAAAAAAAAAAAAAAAAAAAAGATTAGGATGCCCCACAGTGAATCCAACCCGAGGTCCTGTCCTGCACCCCCCCCCCCACTCTCTCTCTCTCTCTCTCTCTCCCTCTCTCTCTCTCTCATGTCTCTTGCTTAATGTCAGTATCCAATAAAGCAGAGAATGCAAAAAAAAAAACAGAAGACTTGAAAAACAAAAGAGCTAAATTAATCCCATTCAGAAAACTACAAATATAGAAAGGCTGATATAAGTATAAATCTGCCCAGTGTGGCTGCAGGCGAGGAAAAGTGGAGACAGCCTTATTTTATATTTCCCCCTTTTTTTCCTCAAACAGCAAAGCAAGCGGACAAACCCTTGCATGTTAACAAGCATCCAGCCGCGGTAAGGAACGCGAGGGCAACACATAACAGGCATGCGTGATAGAGAATATATTAGATAAAGAAAGACACAAGAGCCGGGCTGCCATGGAATGAACCCCTTTTTTCCCCTCCTTGTCGTCACAATCACTTTAACAACTTGTTGTTCGTCGCCTCGTCCTGCATAAACATCACAAGCCACGAGCAACACTAAACAGCCCTGTCAGTCCATGTCAGAACTCCCAAACCCTGCAGTTTTCCCCCAGTCCCTCCTGGCCAGTGCGGCGCGGCTCCGCTCCGCTCAGCCGTCCCATAATCACCACCCCTACCTCAGGCCTTTCAAGTGGCAGGTAGACTGGGGCCAGATCTGCTGCTACCGCCTTGCCACCAGACCCCTAATTACAAGGGAAGCAGCAACAAGTGAGCATTGTGTGGAGCCTTCAGGACACACGAGGGGAAAGAAAGTGCTCTTTATCTTGTATACCCCCCCACACACACTCACACACACATAAACACACTAGGAGCCATGAAAAAGAAAAGAAGCAATCGCTGAGAGAATCTCTGTGGTTGGCACTCCAACGTTGTTGAGGGATAGCGCCAACCGTGGTGCAGGGTAGGAGAGGGAGAGGGAGAGGAGTAGGGATGGGACGATATGAAAATTTCATATCACCATTATTGTGACAAAATAAATCACGATTTACGATATTATCGCGATAATCAACATCCATTATCCTGGGGCGGAACATTTGCCAAAAAATAGCAGATCTACAAGCTCTGAGCATTGTAGATCGGCTGTTTTTTTGGCAAAGACATTTGATAGAGAGTGAAAAAAGACTGTATCAAGTACATAATTATAAGTAACCTTTACCAATTATAGTGGGTTTAAGTGGTACCAGATATGCAGCTTGCAAATTAAAAGGCAAATTGATCCGATATATATCACGATAAATTGAATCTTCACGATACTATTATCGCAAGTGTTATTTGTCAGGATAAACGATAATATCGTGTATCGTCCCATCCCTAGAGAGGAGAGGAGAGGAGAGGAGAGGAGAGGAGAGGAGAGGAGAGGAGAGGAGAGGGACAAAAAGACGATGAATGAAAATAAAAGTCAAGCGAACAGAGCATAAAACAGGTCTACATGTACAGTACTGTAGTTGTGCAGTAAGTGGAGGGTGAAGGAGGTGGAGACACATTGATGAGCCAGACATACCATTACGCTTTGCTCACATTGTTTGTCTGACACCATGCCGGATGTGCCATGTTATGCAATGACAACCATGAGGAGACTAACGGTGGTAAACTCTCAAAGAACTCTGCAAGTAAATACGAGCTTACTTATACGACTCCCTCTCCCGTATTCTCCGTCAAATTATAGGATGGGGCGATAAGTGCTTGGCACAGCGTGGCGAATACAATGGGACGTAAACGCTGATGTGCACTCAGAAATGAGGCTTAACGTGGATGCACCCGCATGCGTTTAACATGCGATGTGTGGAAGCACTTTTCCAAGCGTGCGTCGTGCGCATGCACGCACGCACGCACACACACACACACACACACACACACCTCTTTTATAGTGGAAAAGGGAGGCCCCTATATAAAGTGCAAGTTGCCATTGTGATATTTTACTCCTCGAAAAACAAAAACTTCAAAGGCTGCTTTTTAATCAATGGAGAGACTGCTGCGTTTTGAAAAGCACTAAGAAAGTTCAAAGCCTCACAACAATCGTTTTAATCTCCAGAAAATAGATTGTGTGAATCGGTACGTTCACATACGCACTCTTTATGACGATGTAAGCCCTGTTTAATAGTGTCTGTTTTATGGCAGCAGGGGGAGATTTCTAGAAACAGGATTATTCACTGTGACAAAGACTCGTTTATAATCACTCATTTACCAACTGAAATAATTTGGCTATTAAGCCAATAGCCATTAAGCTTGCCTAATGGCTGTGCTGCTATACCAACTAATATCAGTACATTCTAAATTTTTTAATAATTTCTACCTCTTGAAATTCCCCATGGGTTATTTCTGATGCAAAGCAATAAATGTAAACCATCCATTTATAGAGTGACAAGTTGTTATAATTCACACACAAGAGAAAATAAAATATTTACATCACGTCTCGTGATGATGTGCACGTCAGTCATCAATATATTCAAACAAAAAAATCTACTTTTCCCACGCAGATCTGCAGATATTTATTCTACTTGTCTCGATTTAAAGTGCCATTTTGTTTTATGAGACAGATGGGGTGGGGGGTGGGGGGGGGATAGAGGAACAGTTCGGCACACTTGTAAAGTTCTCTGCTGATTTGCAGAGACATCCGTGTAATCCCATTGATCTCATACTCTAAGTGTGCTGTCGTCAATGCAAGTCTGTGCATCCATGTCATGTTATCGCCGTGTCAAATTACAGGCACGCGTTACAACACAAGAGCCTGGCGGTGGATTCTGGCAGATCGGACAGCCGACCAACTACTCAACCCTCTAAACACTACACCACGGATTCAAAATGAGGTCTCAACTTGCTTCAGCATATGACGACCACTCTTGTCTTATGTTACAGTATAATAATAGAGGAAACCTTGTTTAATATCTTATTTTTAAAGGAGAAAAACTGATCAACTGTAGTGTACAACCGTGTTATTGCCAAGTTGACTTGCAAGTTTAGGGTTGATCTATATTCACTTCAGCCTATTGGGAAATGTTTTAATTCACATTAATAAATGAGTGTTACAGTGGGATTCCATTCAACAGCATTATCCTTCATTGTTTTGATATCAAAAGAACTTCACAGTTTAGCTCTACGCCGTAACAATTGAACTAGTATGGAGCTGATGATAGTTCTCAAATAACTGTGCTCAAACATACGCTGGATTCTAAACAGGGACTTAAGAAACATACTGATATGGAGACTAAACAAAAAGCAGATCTACAAGCTCACAGTGTGTCGCATCCACGATGTGCCCACTCGTGTGACCAGTTTAATGAAGCCAGATAGACCAGTGGTTTTCAACCAGTGGTCCGGGGACCACCAGTGGTCCTTGAAGGGGTTCCAGGTGGTCCCCCAGCTAAATGATGGAGTTGGTAACCAAATGGACCCTTAAAGATCCATTTAGGTCCATTTAGGAGAGACAGCCGCTTCCATTTAGTTTCATTTTACGCTCTCAGACAATCATTGTTAAACATCTGCATTTCTTAATTTAAAAGAAGTCTACACAATTATAGAATGTAGACTAGAAATTGTGTTATTTTGGTCAGGTTTTGGGTCTGGGAGACTAAATCTCATCAAATGGTGGTCTGTGGTTCAAATGCAGAATAATGGACCTTGATATGAAAAAGGTTGAAAACCACTGAGACGGACGGACAGACAGACAGACAGACAGACAGACAGACAGACAGACAGACAGACAGACAGACAGACAGACAGACAGACAGACAGTCTGGAGTTGAACTTACCGATGGTGATCCAGAGCTGTTGGGGAGGTAGGGGTCTGGCAGCATCAGGAACGGGTAGCTCTGGTACGTCTTATACATGCCTCCATCTTGCTTAGACACTGGCGTCAGTGAGACACAGCCAGGAAAAGAAATAAAATAACAATAAAAGTCAAGTCAAGTCACCTTTGTTTGTAAAGCACATATAAAATGTTATGTTTAAATAAAATATAGGAGACATTTAGGAGAGGATACATTGGCAGCAAGTAGCCTATATTGATACTGTTTGCTTTTTAAAACAAATTCAAATTTCACATTTTGAAATCTTTAACTTTTCTTTATTTTTATTACATTTTTTGTAAATCTGTTTTTCAAGTTTTGTGTTGTTGTTTTTGACTCTAAAGTCTCAGCCTTGCAGACAGCAGCCAGGGCCTGGACATTGTACCTCAGTGGCATTTCTGTCACACTTGAAACAAAGGTCTCACAACAGTCACCTGGGGATTAACAAGGCTTAACAAGCGACATCTCCTGTAGATGAAGTGCTATTATAACACTTACCACAATGGTCACATGGCTAGCTCTTATTTATTACATGCAGTGGTGTAAAGGAACTAAGCACATTTACTTAAGTACTGTCTTTGAGGTACTTATGTACTTTACTTGAGTATTTCCAATTTCCAATACTTCTACTCCACTACATCTCGGATTCAAATATTGTACTTTTACTCCACTACGTTTTCTTGAAAACTTTACTTAGTAGATTCATTATTATACCTTACCGGTATATAGGCCTCACAATGGGTTGCGATGCAACGCATTGTGAGCTTATAGATCTGCTATTTTCAAAAGATTTTTATACTTTTGAAAACTTGAAATGGGACAATCTGCATAACGAGTACTTTTACTTTTGGAACTTTAAGTACATTTTGATGCCAATACTTTTTGTACTTTTACTCAAGTACATTTTGAATTCTGGACTTTTACTTTGTAACAAGGTATCTCTCTGTTGCAGCATTGATACTTTTACTTTTAAAGGTGGGTACTTTTTCCACCACTGTCAGGGGGCCTACAAGTGCATCAACTATAACTAGTTCATAAGTGGTCGGTGTGCGTGCATGTGTGTGTGTGCGTGCGTACGTGTGTGTGTGTGCGCGCGTACGTGTGTGTGTGTGTGTGTGTGTGTGTGTGTGTGAGAAACATCCACCGCCCCCCCCCCCCCCCCCCCCCCTGCCGCGTCGGTTCGGCCCGTTTGAAGCCAGTGAACCGACGGGCTAAAAGCGTAGACATGCAGGCAGCTAAAGCTTTTTCTGTAAAAGTCAGGTCACAAGTTGCTGCTAGTCTTGGCCACGGGTGTGAAACTCCTGTTTCACACAGAGAGAGAGAACAGTTAAGAGCTACCTCACAGCGCACTGCTGCCTCTCTCCCCACACTTCAAGACCATTTAACGCAAATGAAGACAACGTGCTGGATTTTGAGAGACCGTTTTGATGGATCGATTGAACGCATAGGAAAAAAGCACGGCACAGGACAGTTCACTGATACAAGGTCTATAGGCTACTAATAGGATTTAATCCCAAGAAAGTACTATGGCTTGTTTACACTGGAGTCCTTTTGTACTTTACTGTACTTTGATATAATAGCCGGGCATGTTGTGTTTTTGCATTTAAAGATAGGTCTCTATAGGTCTATATATCGTCATTGTCTGGCAGAAACCTCGTATCTCCAAGTTTCAAAATTGTACGTTTTTTCGTAAAGTAAAGCCCTGCTTCATCAGGCGAGACTGTCGCACAAAACTAGAGAAAATAGCAGGTCTACAAGCACACAACATGCTTGCAGATTGTCTATTTTCACTATTTTAAAATATTTTTTTAAATGATAAATATGAAACGAACAGTTTTTGACATACAAGGTTTCCACCACAACGACAATATAAACTCGTCGTTGTTGGGTGAAAACCTTGTATGTCCAAAACCGTTTGTTTTGTATTCATCATTTTAAAAATTATTTAAACTAGTGAAAATAGCCGATCTACAAGCACACAACGCCTCGCACCGCGAGGCGTTGTGTGCTTGTAGATCTGCTGTTTTCACTACTTTTGTGCAACAGCCTTGTATGGTGAAGCAGGGCTTTACTTTGCGAGAAACTTGGAGATACGACAAACAAATTTGAAACTTGGAGATACGAGGTTTCTGCCCGACAGTGACGATAATATATCAAAGAAGCATCCATCTTCAGTTCTTTCTTACCGTCCAGCTGGTGGTCCCTGTGACTGTGTTGTTTGTCCTGGTATCCCCCCCTCTGCTCGCCCTGATGGCCCCGTCTGACCGCCTGCAGAAACAAGTAGTAAGTACATCCATTAAGGTACACAGCACTGCTTGGGGCCCAATTGTGGGCCACCATCACATCACAGACCAATTTTTATCTCGAGTCTCGACTGGAGTAAAAATGCCATTTTCTTTTCATAAACTGATGTATTTCAAAAGATGGAAAAAATATCTTGAAATATAGCCTATCATTTTATTTTTTGGAAGAAATGTTAAGAATTTTATACATGTTCAAACAAACAAACACAGCTAAGAAATTCCATAAATAAAATATAATAATAATTTGCCTAAGAAGAAGTAGTGAAAATAGCCAATCTACAAGCTTTCAACGTGGTGCGAAAGCTATGCTTTGTGAGCTTGTAGATCTACTAAGTTCACTATAGTTTGGATCTTTAAGGGTCGTGGGCTAAAAAGTTTGAGACCCACAGGTAGCCTGTATAGATTACAGGATGTTGATTGATAGATTGACAACAAGCGTGCACAAAACGTCATCAACAACACACAAAGCACACGGCAACAAGTTTTGCAACAATCAACACGCAGCCATTGTCAACAGAGGATGTGGATGTAAAAACAAAATAGCTATAAATTAAAACACGTTTTTCTTCTTTTTTTTTTTAACTCTCAGTTGGGGCTCATGCAGGGCTAAATTGACCTCGCCGTGGATCAATTAAGACATGACAATCATACGTGTAGGACCCAATTTGATCGAAGTTGGATGAATTTACTTAGATATGCAAAAACATCAAAATCGATCAAATATAGGCTGTAACATAACATCTACCGTATGATAACATAAAAGTCTTGATCCAATAGGCTATAAATCGACCCTAACAAAACGTCTGTAACAGTGTAGGCTACTTTAAAACTTTAAAAGTTTTAAAGAATCACTTTGGATGAATTTACTTAGAATGCAAAAACGTTCAAAATACGGGTAGGCTGTGTAACAGATACCGTGGGCTATGATAATATAGTCTTGATCCAAGGTTAGGCTATATAAATCGACCCTAAAACAACGATCTGTAACTCTGACAGCGTGCAAATGTACGGGTCCATTTGGTTCCATTTGTACGCTGTCAAGAGTTAAAAGGGGTCCCTGAAACGTGAAAAGTTTTAAAGAACCACAGCGGTTCTCAAAGGGACTCTGTGGGTTCCTTGGGGGGTCTAAATGGACCCATACAATCTGTAACTCTGACAGTGTACCGGGTTAATTTGGTTCCATTTGTACACTGTCAGAGTTAAGGGGAGACTTTTGAAATGTGAAAGTTTGAGAACCGCTGCAACACACATACACTCATTCACCCACGCACGCACACACACACACACACACACACACTCCCGGTGCGGTGCGTGCCGTGCCGTCCACCCACCGCTGCGTTGGGACTTTGACTGATCTCCGACTCGTTGACCAGGGAGCTCTTCAGGTCGGCCAGGTCTCGCTCCGTGAACGCTCCGTTCTCCTGACAGTGGATCTTGTCCTCCTGCTCGCCCTCGTCCTTGAACGCTAGCATCTCGTCGTTCGCCCCCAGATCGTCTCCTCCGCCGCTGCTCAGCTGAGGCATGGTGATGGTGCTTTTAGAAAGATGTAAGTTCTTTCTAACTTTACAAACAACCCCACCAGAAAGAAGAAACAACTCACAAACCAAACAAAAAACAAAACAAAAAATGATGTAGGAATAGTCTTCTTGCGCTGGCTGGCGCTCCTTTGCTTTGATCTCTCTCTGCTCTCCCCCGGCTGGCGTTTTTTGCTCTTGAAGTGAAACTTTTCTATTAATAAAGATCTTTTTTGTCTCCTCTTGTCCTGTCCGGGACGCGGACGTGTAAAAAAAGTGCGATCGAGAAAGTTTTTGGGTCTTGTTTTAAGTTGTTACGCTGCTATAATAATGCGATGGTTGGTGCTGGTGGCCCCAGCAGCGAGTCGTGGGCTAATGTTCCCCGGCAGCAACAAACAGAGCATTTGAGCTGCAGACACAAGGCGAGGAGTCCCGACATCAAAGAGGCCGAGCGGCTGATTGACACATTCAATGACTTGTTGTTGGGGGTTGTACGATTGTTTCTACTGCACCGACAGAGAGAGAGAGGGAGAGAGAGAGAGAGAGAGAGAGAGAGAGAGAGAGAGAGAGAGAGAGAGAGCCCCGGCTGCCTCTTAAAGGGACAGTCAGACTACTACTGCTGCTGCTGCCATTATTATTCATGACTTTTAACACTTCCACCAAAGGGAGGGGAAATCCGCATGTTTTACTATAACCCGAGGCCGATTCTACAAATGCATTCCACATCAGAAGGCGAGTTCTCACACTTTTCAAAGATTTTTCAAAAAATGTTAAAAAATTGCAAATCTATATTCGATCGCAGCGCTGCTCTGCTGATTCCACCAGGAGTGTGTTTGCATTTGCTAAGAAATACGTTATACAGGTTAATTTATATTAATTCATTACTGAATTAATTCTCTTCATTGACTTGAATGGGAAAATGCAGATTCAACCAGTATGTCCATATTTGGGCATTCCAAGATATGGGCTTAATATTGATGAGCAGGGATGTCCATATATGGGCATAAAAGGGACGAGGATTTGCACAGAGATCCCCATATTATTAGTGAATTCATTTTTCTCATTGACTTATGGGGAAAATGTAAATGCTAAGACGGAATTCATTTGCAAGTGTGGAACGCGTCACAGCAACCACACTCATTTCTAGTTACTTGCGCCAGCAGAGCGCGCAAGTATTGCGTTCGGCTGCATATGTATGTACCGGTAAGTATGTAGGTGTATCTGTGTGTTTAAGCCCGCGTAGCCCAATCAGGGACCAGCATTTCCGGCAACGTCATCATTAACAGCCAATGAGGGACCAACATTCCTGGTGATGCCAGTGGTGATGTCACTGGCATTGCCAGTGGTGATGTCACTGGCATTGCCAGTGGTGAGCGCACGCAAGTTTTGACAGAGTGCAGTTCTAGTTATTACTTGCGTCAACAGAGCGCGCAAGTAGGGTGATGAGTGCTGTCTGTGGGAAAGGGTGTGACCGACAGTACAAAGGCAGGGCCTTTAGCCAGCGTTCTCGGTGACGAGCAGCGTTCTCGGTGACGTCACCACCAAACAACAAGTGTCGTCACATGTACCCACATACCACTTGCGTGGGAGGACAAATGATATGAAGATAGGTTGAGGACAAATGATATGAAGATAGGTTGAAAATGGGTGAAGTCGTACTTTAATTCTTTTTTTTTTCTTTCTTTTTTTAAGATATTCTTTGGGGCTTTTTTTATGCCTTTATTGACAGACAGTAGATCGACAGGAAATGGGGGGAGAGATGGGGAGAGACACGCAGCAAACCTGGGTCGGGCTCGGGAATCGAACCAGCGACCTGCTGCAGGCTACACAAAGTAGGCCATCAGGGGTGCGTCCTTTAATTCTTACTGCTGTTGCTGCTATGACACCTGCATTTGTCTTATTTTCCCCCAAACATTTCTTTAGATTCAAGGACCCCCCTCTGAGAGTGAATAGATGTCATCAGCCTGAAACTCAAATCAGGTAGGCTGAGACTTTTTTGGGACCCTCATTCAAATATGCTATACCCACTATTGACTCAAATGTACCCCATGCACCGATAGTTCAGAATCTCTCTCCAACCTCTTTTTTTTCTTGTTTTCTGTAACTGTAATGAATGTATTGTGTGATGGAAAATACTATAGAGTGATATTACCTGATTATTACCTACAGTATAAGTCATATTGTGACGAAGGCATTCAGTCATATTGGAAAGAATCTCTGTACACATGCAGCAGCATAAACAATAACGTCACTGTCGGGCAGAAACCTTGTATCTCCAAGTTTCAAATTTGTACATTTTTTCGCTAAGCAAAGCCCTGCTTCATCATACAAGGCCGTCGCACAAAAGTAGTGAAAACAGCAGATCTACAAGCACACGAGGCGTTGTGTGCTTGTAGATTTGCTGTTTTCACTAGTTTAAATCATTTTTAAAATGATAAATACAAAACAAACGGTTTTGGACATACAAGGTTTCCACCCGACAACGGCGATAAAGTGATATTACCTGATTATTACCTAAAATGTCATATTGTGAGGAAGGCAATCTGTCATATTGGAAAAAATCTCTGTACACAGCAGTATAAAAAATTCTGTGTTATTTGAACTCCTGAGAGTTCAATTTAAAGTCAGGATTCCACAGTGTATAACACGTGATTCAACTATAGGCTACAGAAGTGAACAACCCCAGACAGAACAAGTATAGGCGAAATGTAGGACATTGTGTGAGAAAAACATCCGAGCATTCAGTGAGCTCATCAATAAAAGAGCACAGCATGTTTTTGGCTGGTCGTTACATCCCCCAGATTTTGTTGCAATCTCCACAACACACGGGCAAACAGAGAAAGTGCTTGCTGCTGCAACTCCTTGATTGGGCGGAGGGGAGAGATGCAGTTCAAAGACGCGGTGTAGATGCAAAGTTCTGATGTCTTATCAAACTAGCAACTTTGCTTCTTCCCATCACACCCTCCCACATGCCAATGCATTTTTAATGCTGATACAGTAGCATAGCTGGTCTTCAGACTTTTTAATTGAGAAATATTTATACACTCCCATGCTGTGACTTAATATTTGACTTAATCTGAAAGTCGTTCTTTGCTTTGAATGAGAATGATGCTCCACAGCTGGGAAACAGAATTAAATACAAACAGAAATGTGTCTTGTATTTGCATAAAGCCGCATATTTATACAATATCGTCCATGCATATTAATACAAAGATTAAAATGAGCGTTTTTAATGTATGCAAATCTAAATTATAAATGAGTTGTTTAAACTCCTTGTTTATTCGCCTTGATTAAATATAGACAGCTGTTTCTCCAGAGTCCCTTCCCTGGCGTGCACGGGCCATGATTTGTCTCTCCACTCCATGGCAGATCTCTTGTCATTTTTTCACCACGCCAGGTTGTGTTCATCAAGCACTGCAGTCACTTTAAAATGTAACCACTTGTTCTTAAACCCACTATGGTTGACCGGGGGAGTCCCTCAGAGCTCTATGCTGGTGTCTCTTCTGTTTTCTGCTGTTGTGGGGAAAGCATTTTTTGCAGAAAATAGCAGATCGACAAGCTCACAAAACGCACCTCGTTGTGAGCTTGTCGAACAACTTTTGTCAGCGAGAAGCTTTCCCCACAATACCAACACATTCTCGATGCTCTTTATGGTTTAAATTTAAATGAAACTAACACTAACACTCAGGGTTCTGCTGTGTTGTATCCACATCCTTCACATCTCACTTCTCATGTAAGGATATAAAGTATCTATGCTGTATCTTTATCTCACTCACACACGCGCGTGTACACACACACGCGCGCCAGCGCACACACACACACACACACACACACACACACACACACACACACACACACACACACACACACACACACACACACACACACACACACACACACACACACACACACACACACACACACACACACACACACAGATAGAGATCATATCTCTTGTCATCATGCAATGCACACTTTCCCTTTTTTCACATACTTACGGAAACACTGGTTCAGTCACACAAGTCTCTCTCTCTCTCTCTCTGTCTGTCTGTCTTTCTGTCTCTCTCTGTCTCTCTCTCTCCCTGTGAGTAACGTCATGCTCTCTCGGTGAGTAATGTCAGATGTCAGAGGATAAAGGTTTCTATCATCCTGTGGTATTTGACCAGTCTTTACGTGACTCACACACTCTCTGCATCCGTCCACATCAGCACCTCTTATCTCCTATATGCTAATTACTGTTGTGATGTCAGAGCAGCATGTCAAGTGGAAGGAAACACCAAATAAGGAAATGACAACAGACACAAATCGATAACCAGCCAGTTTGTCTGTTCCCGAGAAAACAGACAGTTGTTAAAGATGGGGTGCCATGATTTATCCCCCCCCCCCCCCTAAAACATGATGATCAGATCAGGTATTATGATTATTTTAGGAGGAAGATGTTTTCCAAAAAAGTGTACAGAAAGAATTAAAATTATGTTTTTAAGTGGCCACACCCACCAGTTCATTAAGTATACCTGGTTGTCAAGTGGGTAGTGACCCAGCTGAAGTTAGCCACACCCACAGTGTTGGGTGTATGGTAAAAGGGGAGGGGATGATTATATGATGTAATTAAATCAGTGTTTTTCGATTGGACCTTTTGACTCAGAGGCTTTCAGGAAGAAACCAAAAATACTCAGGGAAGGCAACTTTTCACATTATAACCCCATCCTGTGGTCTATTAGAGTAATGTTAATTCCATAGACACATACATACAAAACCGAAAAAGTACAAAACTATGTCACCACCTCTTTAACAAATTATATATCCTGTAAAGTTGTTGCTTCATGCTCATGGCATGTGGCCAAAAGGGCATTGATTATTTTATTACAAAGATTTATCAGGAGGAGAACCCTTGAGCTCTCTTTGGTGATAATGTATAGGACCTGTTGCCTACACACGCACGCACGCACGCACGCACGCACGCACGCACGCACGCACACACACACACACACACACACACACACACACACACAAAATAGTATTTATTTATTTTAATGGCACAAAGGATGAATAACATGATCGGTTACAAAAAAGATTATATAGTGCGTTTTCTAAATAAACATCAGGCGCATTAAAGCAGCAAAGTAATTAAATCATGTCCTTTCATTGGGGTTAAACCACATCCAAGCCAACAGCTCCTAACTGGAACCACTTGTGTGCGTTTTTTTTATTGGTAGTTTCCCCTCAATCAGAACCATGTTCTCTCCGAGGCAACATCCAGCCAGGCAATACGCAACCTTAACAAATCTTTTCGACAGTCTGATCTTTACGTAGGTCTCTCCCATGAAATATTGGATTAATCTGCGCAAGGCATCAAATGCTCTGTGAAGTGAAGCGCAGCGAAGTTGAGGTAAATGTGAAGTTTATTGAAGCTGTATGTGGTGGCACAGTATAGGGCGGGAGGGGTGGGGTTCTCTCCTAATCATTTACAGACCTCTCATAGTGCATCATTTTATAGTATATGGTGTTAATCTTAATTAGTTGGCACTAGCCTTACGTTTAATCACTTAAACCGATGGTTCACAAACTTTTTTAATTTCAAGGACTCCCCCCATGACTCTGAAAGTGTACATTTGTACACTCAGAGTTACAGAGAGTCCATTTGGGACCCCCGGCCTCTCAATCCACTTTGAGAACCATTGACTTGAACCAGTGGTTCTCAAACATGGGGTCGGACCCCAGTGGGGTCCCCAAATTATTGTGTGGGTCCCCAGATGATTAGCTTATGTAATGTTTTCCCCTCCCTCAACGGTAAACAAACCAACACAGAGTATAAGTGTGGTATCTGCATGTTTATAAAGAGACAATTTAAGGACTTTCACCAAACTGGTCAAACTGTCAAATAGTAAGCAACAGCCAATTAGGCGAACATTTTATATATATATATATATATATATATATATATATATATATATATATATATATATATATATATATATATATATATATACATACATACATACATACATACATACATATATATATATATATATATATATATATATATATATATATATATATATATATATATATATATATTAGGGCTGTCAGTCGATTCAAAATTTGAATCCCATTAATGATTGTCCATAGTTAATCGCACGATTAATCGCAATTAATCGCATATTTTGTATTTGTTCTAAATCTACCTTAAACAGATATTAATACTCTATATACTATATATATCAACATGGGAGTAGACAAATAGCCTACTTGCTTTATGCAAATACAGCATATTTATTATTATTTGGAATAATAACAAATACTGTCCATAATAGGCCTAACAAACATATAACAACTTGAGAAAATATCTGCTTCCATTAGGACAGATTAATAGTGAAAGGACCACCGCTCATCGAGGTGCTGCATGGCTGAAGAAGGTCTATGACCAAAAGCTTGCACTTTATTTAACTGAAAATAAAGAACATGATTTTGCACACTTTTGAGTGTGCGGAGGCTCCCTTAAATCTTTCATTATAGGACATATTTAAAATAAACTTGGCATTCAATCACTAAACCCCAGCATCCCTATTCTAAGGGGATATTAACCAAAAGTAGCAGATTTACAAGCTCATTACAAGATGCTACAAGAGCTTGCAGATCGGCTATTTTGGGTGAAGAGAGTTGGTGTATAAATATAACTCAAGTACAGTGCAACTCAGGGGTGTTTTACAAAGCATGAGGCATTAGAGGGTCTAAATTGGTTTAACTTAAGTAATATTGATACATTCTAAATATTATCAAAGTATTCTGAGGCACCCTGGACTGGTGTTATTGGGCACCCTAGTTCACTGAGAAACCCAGCTGTTATGATGTAGAGAGTACTAGAGACACTGATGGCTCGTTGGAGATGTGTGGCACACAAGCTATAGTCAGCCAGACCTGCCGGATTTCAGCCGGATTTGGGCCATAACAGCCAGATTTGGGCCATAACCAGGCCCAAACAGGTTTGGGCCAAACCTGTTTGCTATGTGGGTTCTCTGACCGTTGTTGCATGCATTTGGTGGTCACTGTTAGCGTGTTGGTGCGGGGGTCTGGGAAGCACTGTATAAAGGACGTAAGCTACTATGTGCTCGTGTACAAGTTGGAGCGCTCCTGTTCTTGGGAGCGTGTGTGTCTGGGGCTCGCACTGTCTACAGATGTGCCGTTTCGACGATTCGGTATTTGATGCGCGCGACGCCGTCAGCGGTGATATTGTGGTTGTCTGCTGCAAAAAACTCCGCCGTTTTGTCTGTCTCATTCATAGAGTTATGGGGTCTCATACTATGACTAGCCCTGCTGCTAGTCGCATCTCACACTGACTGACTGTTGTCAGCACATTCGCTTCCTCACTCTCTATACTACGGAGCGCACCAAGGCTCAAACATCAGCTGCGTTAATCGCACGTTAAAAAAATTATCGTCATTAAAAGGATTGTGAGTTAACTAGTTAATAGCGCGCTAAATTCGACAGGTATAATATATATATATATATATATATATATATATATATATATATATATATATCTGTGGAACCGAGTCACATTAAATGTAATACCTACAATTCCATGTGCTTGTCAGAGTGGGGGTCCCCAGTTCAAATATGTTTATTTTGGGGGTCACTTCCTAAATAGGTTTGAGAACCCCTGACTTGAACCATATACGTATACTTTAAATGGCCATAGTCCCCAGGGCTCCAATAGGTCCACTAGTATTTCCCTCTTCACCAATATCTTGGCAGAAAATAGCCTATCTACAGGCCCACTGTGTTGTGAGCTTTCAGATCGGAGGGGCTTGTTTCAAGAAGGTTACAGGTTCAAATCCCCAGATGGACTGGAACAGTCATGGTGGGGAATGTCACTGAGGAACGCTCGACCATCCTACAATAACTATCAAACTATCATCCATGTGCCAGCGAGTTGCCTAAAATGAATTTGAGTGAAAGCCTCAAACTGGCCAAATATCTGGCCTCGTCCAAGATTTAGTTACGGTCCGCTTGCATGAAGCTTTAATTTATCCTTAATGTTTTAGTCCAGCAGAGAAAATAATGCCTGCCACCCCTAATGTCTCTCTCCTTCATTTCTTTTTATTCTGTTCTATAAATTATCTCATAAAATAGCAATAGCAGCAATAAAGTCTCAAAAACAAGCCAGCATCTACTCTACTAATACATTTCCTTTGAATTCAGCAGACAAACGTTTTAACCAGAACGTTGGGCCTATAAGAGGGGGTTCACCTCCAAAAGAAGTGCCATTTAGTTCATTTTATGTCTGAAAAAAACTAATAATCATATGGATATGATGATCAATCATCATTCAATTTAATATAAAAAAAATATGGTATTATAATTTTGCAAGCGAGCAAGTACAATTACCAATCCTACATACCATAATTTTTCATATTAATCACTTTTCTCTAACTTTGGATACATCTCACCTTAGGAACAAAACTTGTATCTCCAGGTTTCAAGTTTGTATGTTTTTTTCACCAAGCAAAGCCCTGCTTCATTACACAAGGCTGTCGCACCAAAGTAGTGAAAACAGCCGATCTACAAGCACACAACGCCTCGCTGTGCGAGGCGTTCTGTGCTTGTAGATCTGCTATTTTTACTAGTTTAGTTCATTTTTAAAATGATAAATACAAAACGAACGGTCTTAGACATACAAGGTTTCCACCGACAACAACGATTATGCAGTAAACCTATGCGTCTACGCAGCAGACGCAGTTCATTCAGAGAGCATCCTGCACAGCTATGTCTGCGCTGACGTTAAATGATCCCACGCCGGCGCGTGGAAAGCAGGTCTGATAGCGACTGGAAATAGCAGCGCGCTGAAGCGTCTGCGTCACCTTGTACCACAAAGGCTCCTGTATCAGGAGATCTGAGGTCAGAGCTTCTGGGTTCAGATAATGTCATTTCTACACATTCTGGAAAGTTATACTTGTGTAACTTTATATGAACGGGGAAGTGCTTGACATTGTAATATGCATGTTGCTGAACTATACACTGTAAAAAAATCAAAAGTTGGGACAACTAAAACTTTTAAGGCAACAAACTTCAGAAAACTTTAAAGTTAGGGCAACTGAGAATTGTAAGTTAAACAAACTCAAGCAAAACCTATATAAGTTGAGGCAACTGAACATTCTAAGATAAACCAAATAAACCAACTTAAGCAAAACGTAAAGGTTTATGTTTCATTGCGTTAGGGTTAGGGTTAACTTAAAATTCTCAGTTGCCCTAACTTTAAAGTTTTCTGAAGTTTTTACGGCGTATTGTATTGCCTTACGTTATACAAGCGCACATTTTTAGCTTGTAGATATGCTATTTTTGAAAAGAAGAATCTTTGAAACAATTTCCTGATTAATGACATTCCCAAAATAGGGACATCAGTTTGTGGTTAATAATCAGTTTGATTCTCTTTTGAATGATCTGATTGCTTTTTTCGAGTTAAATGTTTGAAAAAATAAAATGTACCATGTACCATGTAACATGAAATATTTTTTTCTTTTGAGTAGAAAAACAACAGTATAGTAGTGTTTAGAAACCATTCACTGATTCTCAAAGTGGGGTCTGGAGACCCTCAGGGGTTCCCAGATAAATTAGATAATATAGAATACGTTTAAACCATTCATAAATAGCAAATATACAAGCTCATAGCGCGGCACTGGGCTTTTAAAGCTCATATTTTTGAAAAATCATGTCAATTTGTGCAAATCTTTGAATATTTCTAAAGCGAAGTCAAATCTTTCTTTCTTGGGGTCCCTCACCATCCCTGGAACAGAATATTTTGAGATGGGGGTCTGCGGTCAAATACATATCATTCTGGGGGTCCTTGACATGAAAAGGTTTGAGCACCACATTCAGAATTCAGATAACTGTTATAGGATTTAGAAAACACGTGTAGAATCGGCCTCATGGCTAAATGGGTTAACCACTTTAAAGGACAACTTTGTTTTTTTACAACAAGGGTTCATATTTTAGATTGTCATTAGATGAGAAAAGAAAAGATGAGTGTTAAAATGTTTTCATTTACTTCTTTCTATCGTTTTAGTGATTTCAACGATTTTGATTTGCATGCATGCCCCAGGTTGTCTTTTTTTTACACAGTACGATTCCCATTCCCAAGATGCACCACAATCTTTCATGTTCAGATGTGACTTATGGGGGCTGGTGTAAATATTAATAAAGACATTGCCGGCTTTTTGTACGCATGCCCTCAACCACTGAAATCAAAATACTAAAATCGCTAAAACAATAGAAAGCAGTAAATGAAAACATTTTAACACTCACCTTTTCTTTTCTCTAATTACAATCTAAAATATGAACCCTTGTTGTAAAAAAACAAAGTTGTCCTTTAACACTTTTTTATACATTGGCTATAGAGCACCCTGCACACACTGCCCAACCTGCACAGTAGGAAGGATAAACTTCATTAGGCTACAAGATGCAATGTTTCGGTCACCAAGACCTTCCTCAAGCACACTGAATAAGGTCAAGTTGCTTGAAGGAGGAGGTCTTGGTGACCGAATGTATAGCGTCTTGTAGCCTAATGAAGTTTATCGCTTGTAGACCTACTGTGCTGCAGACCTGAGGCTGATTCTAAAAATGTCTTCTGTCAGTGTTCTGAAAAACCAATGTTTGCTATATCAATGGTGCTCAAACCTTTTCATGTCAAGGATCCCCAACGTGATATGTATTTGGCTGACCGACCCCCATCTTAAAATATTTTGTTCCAGGGACGACCAGGAGCAAAAGTTTGAGTTAAAAATGTGCTTAAAAGATATTATATTCCAAGATTTGCACGCATTTTCACGATTTTTCAAAAATAACAGATCTACAAGCTCATATATCTGTTATTTTTTAATAGCCAACCAATTTGCTGTACTAAAATCTAAAATGACACAGCTTTGCGATACATTGTGAGGTTGTAGATCTACTATTTTTGAAAAGTTGTGAAAATCTCCTGAAATTTGAGAACATTTTTTAACAACACAAACAATTTCTTAGGGGGGTCTCTGGCTCAACATATTTTCAGATGGGGTCTGCGCCTCCCCGGTCAAAATAAATATCAAAATAATCATATTTCACCCTACACAAGTACTTGGAATTGTAGGAGTTAGCATTACATTTAGTTTGACTCTATTCCAGAAATTGTAATGCTCACGCCTCGCAACGCGACAATTTCTACCTCTAATATATGACATTTTGACCAATGTTTGACCAGAGGTACAAAAAAGGTTTTAAAAGTCCTTAAATTGTCACTTTAGAATTACACATACAATGATAACATTTAGCTAAACATCTGGGGGTCCCCCCCAAAATAATTTGGGGGGACCCCTCTGGGGGTCTCGACCCACAGGTTGACAACCACTGCTGTGTACAGTATATCTGCACAGTGCTACTGCAGGTCTGTTGCCTTGGCTGGGATGAGACTGATAGAGAGGAGGATGTTTCAACTGTGCAGGTTACTGTGCCCTCTACACACACACACGCACGCACGCACGCACGCACGCGCACACACACACACACACACACACACACACACACACACACACACACACGCGCACACACACACACACACACACACACACACACACACACACACATAGGTGGTACAGGGGGAGACCTGTTGTAATCTGGGAGGCAGGAAACAAAAGGCCTCGTTAATGCACAGACTTGCTGAGGCCTTTGATGTGGAGCCAAGCCATTCACTCCACACGCACGCACGCACGCACGCACGCACGCACGCACGCACGCACGCACGCACGCACGCACACACACACACACACACGCACACACACACGCACACACACACACACACACGCAAGAACACAGACAGCCTCTCACCACAGAGTGCCTAAAATACACACTTTCTTTCGAAGCGGTTCTCATAGAAAACGTTGATAAGGCAGTAATCTCCTTAAAGCCGAGTTCCTGAGTTTTAAAGACACTAGATTGAGATCAGCCAGCTTTGCACTGTGATGAACCACCAAGCTGCAGCACCGCCGAAAATACATTTTTTATTGTTTTATTTCCGTTGCACATTTCCTCCCCTTTGTTACCCATTCAGCCTTTGTCATTTTGTTCTGGCAAGACAATTTGAGTTTGTAATTGAGCCAGCCACCCCCAAAAAGAGAGGAGAATAGCAGATCTACAAGCTCACAGTGCATGAGCTTGTGCATTGAGCTTGTACTTTGAATTTCTCTGTAA
>NC_137826.1:36370651-36663151 GCF_963921795.1 Nannobrachium achirus
AAGACGTGTTGTACACATGTGATGTGTGGTCACGCACACACGCATTCGCACACACGCACTTGCACACACACACACACACACACACACACACACACACACACACACACACACACACACACACACACACACACACACACACACCTGAAAAGAGGCAAGTTTTGATTGATTGATTGAATAATTTATTAACAGTTTTTCTAAAAGTACACAGGTACAGTTAAGCAAGACTGCCAAAAGGCCTGAGGGCTTGTTTCCTGGTGGTCCTATGTATTCAATTCATCAAGACATTATAGCGAAAGACATACAATACTACAATAGATCCACATTTTGGTGGCACAATTAATGGTAGAATGAATTAATGTATGTGGGCATTACTCATGTACACACATTCTCTCTCTTGACCTTCACCGACAGCATCGACCAGTTTTTTTTGCCTTAACCCATTTAGACCGGGTATGCATATCGGGTGTCACCACTTTAACCATTATTTCATGCTTTAACTATTAAAAAATAGCAGATATACAAGCCCGCGCTACGAGCTTGTAGATCTGCTATTTTTGAAAAATCTTGAAAATGTGTGCAAATCTTTGAATTTATATATTTTTAAAGCAGACATTTGTAACGCAAATCTTTCTTTCGCTTGGTCCCTGGAACTAAATATTTTCCTTGACATAAAAAAGTGTGAGAAGAACCACTGACAGAGAAACATAGGTCTTTCAGAAAACTGTTAGGATCTAGAAGAGTCTTGGGCTCAATATTTAATTAGCTTCAATGCAACAATAAACAGGGTCTCTGAATGGAACGTTTGTCCGACACGAGAAACAAAACAACAGATGGAGCGTCTACTCGAGACAAACAAACAAAAACAATGGCAAAAGCAGAACTCGCCGAAAGACCGTTGGCTCCCCTGATCGAGATGGGGGAATTTGTGGGTGGTGGGGCTCCTGATAGAACATGCCACAGGGGGAGAGCGCACACACACGCCGAAAACAACTCCTGTGGTTTGTCAAGTTCTTATTGGAGACAGCATAGGCCCTGGCGTCTTGACTCTTGGTCATCCTCGGAGAGTGTATAGGCCTAAAGGCTCCCTAATCCCAACCACCAGTCATAACGGAATGGACAAGCAAACACAGAATAGCTGACGATAAAACAAAACCAGCCAGGCCTCCTAGTAGCACAAAGGGCTGAATCGCAAGCCATGTGTAGAATATAATGGGACTTGGTGTCCAATGTCCTTGAGTCGGTCCTTGTTTTCGAGTGGCCTAACATGGAGCTCACTTAGAATAATCTTTACGGCAACTCTGTGTAAAACATTTTTGTCTTGTTTTGTTTGTTTCAAATATCACAGAGAGCTCAAGCCACCCAAAAAGCTCTACCAGAGCCGCGGTCAGGCTGAGGAAAATGTGAAAGTGATAACCCGACTAAATTAACTCTAAACCACATTATTACTTGCTATTATTCGTTTTTTTTAAGCATCAAATATAGTCTTGTAGTTGATGCGTGTAGATTTCAGCAAAGACGTATTACACTGATGTAAGGTAAATGACACAGCATAACGTCTTTTCAACTAAATAAACCAGAAATCAGGATAACTGGCTTTTTATTTATATTGGTGGTTTGCTGGCCGTATATGGTAATCACCAAGTTCATGTTTTCTTTTGCCACTTTTTCATTTAGGCCCATGCACCGCCACATCGCTGCCAAATGACAGTTTTATTTACAAAGCATGTGGAAAGGGAATCAGACCAGTGCCATTGACAACAAACACAGCATAATGATAATAAAAACCAGCGCATGCCGCGCATCCTCATCAGAAAGAGCGCTTGTTAAGTTTTCTAAGCATGCAAGTGAGCTCCAAACTCCAAACAACCTGACCCGGTGCCAAGGTCAAGTGTAGGGAGTGTGGTACAGAGAAAGACGGAAAACATCCTGAACGTTTTGTTTTTTCTCTCCCCAACAAGCTGGCAGCTGCTGTGGAAACAGAGGGAGAAGACAGCTAATTGACTACTTCAGTGGTTCTCGAACCTTTACATTTTAAGGACCCCTGGAACTCTAAAAGTTACACACCCGTAAGGGTCCGTAACCCCTCAAGGAACTCTGAGGGTCCCTGGACCCCGCCTTGAACCACTTAAACCCAATATACGTCCGGGAGGTCCCCCAGGGGGCTACACTTGTTCCCGTCCTTTTTCCCCCTCAACACCAAATCTCAAATAACAGATCCTCACACAACCGACATGTTGTGAGATTGTAGCCTGCATCTGCTATTTTTGCTGATTGTTTGCCTATTGTTGCGGATGGCTCGCCTTTTGTCTGCTTATTACGTGCCCAGAATAAGGATGCTAGGGTTCATGTGGTTGAGAGTGCTGAAATGCTCTGGGCCTGATGATGCATGTGAGCAGGGGTGTCGCACCAAATTCTGGGCCCTGGGTACGTTAACAATTGAAAAATAGCAGATATACAAGCTCACAGCGCGGCACCGAGTGCTGTGCTGCAAGCTTGTAGATATGCTATTTCTGAAAAAAAATCGTGAAAATGTGTGCAAGTCTTTGAATATTTCATTTTTTTTAGTTTAAAAAAAAAACTATGCTTCTCTATGTCAGTGGTGCTCAAACTTTTTCATGTGAAGGACACCCAAAATGATATATATTTGGCCACTGACCCCCATCTCAAAATATTTAGTTCCAGGGACCCCCCAGAAGCAAAATTTGAGTTACAAATGTTCGCTTAAAAAATACATATATTCAAAGATTTGCACACATTTTCACAACTTTTCAAAAAATTGCAGATCTACAAGCTTGCAGCGCGGCACTCGGTGCTGAGCTTTATCTGCTATATTTCAATAGCTAAAGTATAAAATAATTAAGGCCCCTCCACCTTGGGCCCTAGTAACTCAGTCCCACTTTCCCCCCTCTTATGACGCCCCTGGAGTCCTTTACTCAAAATCTACAGAGGTGGTGTTTCCTGGGGTTTTCCTTTTCTTTTCTTTACACTTCTATATTGTATTTTTCTAAGAACAAAAACACATGTGGGGTCTGACACATAGCCTAACTAACTCAATCATCACAAGGGAAAGCACAGGTACCTACAATTCATAATACAGTTACATGTCTATAATGATATGATTTCATAGTCATATCCATAGCCACAAGTATTCTTTGGAGAGTGAAGAAGAGTGAAAGCCATTTTCTCCATTAAGCAAATGGAGTTGATTATGTTTATAAGATGTACAGTGTGGTTGGAGGACTCTTCTGAAGCCAATATTTGATACATTTATTTATTTGTGTCGTTATTATTATCTTCAAACGATGGGTTTCAGATTTGTTGAGATCTTTAGGAATATTTCCAAGGTAGAAAAAAAAAACAGAAATGCAAACGTTAATCAAATCTCAGTTCCAAAACTCTCCGAGATGAATAGGCCCACTCCCTTCCAGAAAGACTGAAGTCCAAATGATGTGTGCATGGTCTGCCGAAAACCCATCCACAATCCCTCCAGCAGCAAGCACTGAGACCCACTTCATTTAGATGGTTGCGGGTACTAAAGAAACAGATCAGATTTTTTCCCAGCAAAAATCTCTCCAAAATAAGAAGTAAACTGAGTTTCCCATGTCTGATGCCACAAGCTGGGTTTTACTGTTCACTGAGAGATTCACGTGGAATCTCCCTCTGAAAGAATTAAACTAAACAGTTTATTGCTGGAGCTCATGCAGAAGATCATAATGTTGTTTTAAATATGTGTATCGTCGATGTCGCGTGTAAACCAAAACCGTCCAAAACGGTTACTTTTCAGGAAATGGAAAAAAGAACCGTGTGTCCGAATGGATCCAGTGTAGTTATTATTTAGTCACAAGCTATTGTTATTTATATAACTTTTCATTGATTACATATTTGTATTATCTTTCAAAAAAAAAAAGAAGAAGAAAAGAACGAATTTAGCAGATCTACAAGCTTGCAGCATGTAACATTTCGATGCATTGCAAGCTTGTAGATCTGCTTTTTTGACACCACGCAGCGAAGTATAAAATAAGGCATTAATAATTTCTGCCTGACAGCACCGATATGAGATTGAGGATGACATGCTACCACAAGGCTACAACTCTTGCAATTTAATTTGGAAAAATAATAATAAAACGACACATTTATTCATTCACATAATTGGTATTCTTTGACATTAGGCTTGTAGAAATTTGAGGCAAGGAAGAGTATATTTGAACATTATTTTAATAAAGTTACATATTTGAAAGTATACTTTGAAAGCATACTGTAGCCTAATCTGAAGAAAATGCATGCTCTCACCTCACCCTGCAATATAGGGCAAATAACACAAAAAGGAAATGAATCAAAATCAACTCAGATCACGAGCAGTATTTGAATTAGTTGCATCACAATTACGTCTCTTTCTGACTATAAGAACTACGAGATCCATGCTGTGCTGTGAAACACATTTCACAGGTTCTGGATTTGTTTCCATGCACTACAGCTCAGTTTCAGATACTGCTCTCAGAACATAGTTTGGACCCTACCCTGCTCAGGAGGTGGTAGAACCCCTGAGTTCTGAGTTCTGGTGGTCTTTCAAACTTGTTCTAATTGTGACACGGTGTGAGCTTGTTGGATGGCTAATTTATTTTCTTTATTTTTCTACTCTTACCTTGCCCTTCAGATATGGAAGGTTTCAGGTTGTGGAAGGTTCTGGTTTACCAGTGGCGTCAGTTCAGCAAAAGCTAAGGCATGGCAACATGACTGGTGTCTTGCACGTGCGCCTTCGCGTGCGTGCAAGACACCAGTCATGTTGCCATGCCTTAGCAACAGGCATGATGAATTTATTTTAAGAAGTACATTTTATTTGTTTCCCCTGTAGCCAAGGTATGGCAGCTGCCATACCTAGCCATGCCCAATTGACGTCTCTGTGGCTTACTGTAACCCTAAATAGTTGTGAGAATTAGATGTGGATGTGATGAGTGAGCCAGGGGTCATCCAGAAAGGTGACCTTTCTGTCCCAGTCAGTCCCCATGGCTGCCCACCCTGGATGGTGGTCAGTCAGTGATGTCAAAGTGAGTTAGACTGACCTCTTGAGGAACAAAAAGGGAATTACGTGACTGCGACTTGAAGCTGGCACCCCTGGCCTGCTGACGATCAGTAAGACACGCACACCCACGGCACGCGCAAACGCACACAAACGCACACACGCACGCACGCACGCACGCACGCACGCACGCACGCACGCACGCACGCACGCACGCACGCACGCACGCACGCACGCACGCACAAACACACACACACACACACACACACACACACACACACACACACACACACACACACACACACACACACACACACACACACACACGCACACCAGCAGGCCTGGGGTCTCAACTGCCAGGCTGAGCAATGTGAATTTAAATCAATATCACAATTATTTCAAACATTTGCCTCAGTTACAATTAATGAATGAAATGAATGAAAATAGCAGATCTACAAGCGTCGCGATCGAATGCATTGTGAGCTTGTAGATTGGCTATTTTCTTTTGTATGCCACCATTTTACAACAAAGTATAATAGTGGTTCATTTTGGTTAATCTAACGAATCAATTTAAATGATTATAAAAAATCTATTTGAAGTTGTTTGTGTCAATTTGTTGATAAGACATTTCTGAACATAATATATAAAAAACCTGTTGCTCGATTATTCGATCCTACATGAGCAAGATTAAGTCGCCCTTCGCTCTAAATATGGGTTTTGATAAACTGTACATTTTTTATTAATTGCCCAGCCCTAGTTGGCAGCGTATTCAAAGACAACAAATTGGCAATGGGATTCGTTTTAAAGACGACTTAGGAAAAGAATATACTGCACACACACGGATAATCATTCCATTGAGCTGTAATCTCAGTTCTTTTGGGTGTTATTACGATAATCCCATTAGTGTTCAACTGGGTTGTGAAAGAAAATAAGTGCACGGATTCTGTACAGTAAAAGTTGAGATACTACATTGATGGATTAGTGTTCTGATTCTCCATTCATACTGTATAACGTCAATGTCCGGCAGAAACCATGTAACCAAGTTTCAAATGTGTACGTTTTTTAGTTTAATAAAGCCCTGCTTCATCATACAACGACGCACAAAACTAGTGAAAATAGATGGTATGCGCGTGACATCATCATCATACCCGGAAGTTATGCAGGAACGCCTACTGAGTGGCAAAAAACTACTTTCTGGCCTTGACATTCTGCCCATACATCCAAACAGAAAAGTCCTATCTGATTGCATTAAACAACATTAAACGACGCTAAACTCACTTTTTGCCATTCACTTTATACATGCGCATACCCTCTATAGCAGATCTACAAGCACAGTTAAAATCATTTTTACCTCTGCTTTTGACATCCCTCTTCTGAGCATACATTTTTATGGCTGGTGGGATGTTTTAGCCCTGCTTCTGGTCATTGTCTGATATGTTTGATAATTATATCACGATTTAACAATTTAATGTAATGACATTTTAAATAACTGTTTTCAATTAAAACATTGCGAAAATGGCAAATCTACAAGCTACAAGACGTTGTATATTGTTATTTTATTTTTTATTTTTTTACAAATTGAACTCTGCAATACAATCCACCATTGAATGTCCCCCAGCATCCTAAATGTTTTTTTATAGAAAAGCTTTATGTTTCTTTTAGTGGTATTGTAGGAAATGTTTTTCTTTTTCCCCCCTCCTTCTACTGTGGCATTACACAACTTTTCTCTCCATGCAACCCAGACACACACACTCTGTACACTGTACATTAAAGCAGTGGAGGACATGCGTTCGTTCATGTTTTATATAAGTCACTGTTTTTATATAACAGTCAAACTTGGATGCTGACATGTTTACAGCAACACGATGAAGCCGGTCCTGGACGAGGACAAGCCAACTGACAAGCATGTTTTTTAGTAAAACAAAGTGTCAGTATCATGGTTTTTTAAAAAGAAAAATTGAGTAAAAATTCATATGATAGTGATCATACTGTATGTTAAACAGTGTTACACATTGAAACAATGGCCTTCTTTTATATGTCTATTATGTTCTGCTGGCTTGAGGAGAAATCTCTCAACTAATACAAACATATGTTGAATCAGAAGCCACGTTATACATCATGCCACACTTTGAAAAATGATTGGTTCCCATCTGGCTCTGATCGTCGATTCACGGCTACGTTCTTCCTTTTTTCACATTCTATAGCCACGGTGGGAGATGCAGGGTATGAAATCGAAAACCCCCAGGATTTATGGGACATTTTACTACAGTTGGAACCCTAATGTATTACATACTCGCATATCATTTCTATCATGACTTCTGTCATATGAAAACCTATTGACGCCAGAAGAATTATGCCTCTTAGGCTCCTCGGCGAAGCAGCGACGAGTCGACTTTTAGATTTGTCTGCACCATCCTACATTTTCTATTACGATTTTGTATGTATTTGTTTATATTAGAAAACGGCAAAGGCAAATGTATTTTGTTTTTGTATTCAGATATTTGAATAGATTGTCTGTCTCTGAGAAGTTGAACCTAATATCTATTCTAATACCACCACTTTTTCTTCTTTCAAACTGATAAACTGTAGGAGTCACACTGCTTCTTTAGGTCACAAAGGTGATTTATAGCAGAGTTTGCCAAACATTCTTCTGCAGAACCAAACTATTCATCAAGAAACTTGATATCCTATCTATTTTATTGTTCAGAACTACTTAAAAGCTTACAAAACTTTCTATTCATCATTACAGTCAGTGCCACTTGCAATTGTCTGCAGAAAGCTTTGGCAAACAATTTCTTCATAATACATTTAAATGTAATCTATCTGGAAACCCAACCTTAAGTCCGTACTTTTTAGTGCACATTTTATTTGTTACTCTACTATTGGACTTTTGTCCGGTTTACTTCATGTGTATAGGCCTGTTGAATGTCCTTAAGAACATCTGTGACACTATATACTCAAAAACTATCAACTATCTGTTTGTTCCAATAGTACCAGAAGTTCTTTATCTCTGCCATCTGGACAGTGAGGGGTGAGTTGATGTGCTCATGAGAACTGTCAAAGGGCGATTTACATGTCATGCTGAAGCAAAATATTATCCATTGATATGAAATCTGTGCGCCGGGGCGGTTGGGCTGGATATCTGAGAAGCGCGGGGGCCCTTGTAATCTTTTCACTGTGACTCCTGGCTCCTCCGCGCGACACTGGGAAAGGCGGGGTTAATTACATTAATCCAAAACAAATAAACGTTTGGCAGACCATGAAAGGCTGCGGGAAAGGGTCGCAGATTGAACCGACTTTGGAGTCCCAAACCTCAAGCTTTTGATGGTTTTCACTCGACTCAGAGACGGAGAACGCAGATTGGGTATCCCAACTGGAGCTGAACTGGTTTCTCCTCCTCTCTTTTTTTCTCTCCCTCTTCAGTCTCTCTTTTCTGTCTTTCTTGCGTTTTTTTTATTGTTAATCTTAACTCTCACTTCTCTCTCTCTCTGTGTGTGCCTTCATGTAGCCTACATCTTTCTCACTCTGTCAGTCTTTCGCTTTCTCTCTTTCTGTTCTATCCAACTTTCTCTTTTGTTCTATGTTTCATAGACTATCTCAGTCTTTCTCACTTTCCTTTTCTGTCTCTTTCTCTTTCTTCCCTCCATGCCTGTCGTCTCTCTCTTTCCTGTGGCACACTTCATTTAAGTTGTTTTAAAGACATTAGCAGGCAGATTCAGTTTCAATTCTAGACTATTTCAGAGACGTTTGGTTGACCAAAAAAAAACAAACAAAAAAAAACAACACAAAACAAACTGGATTTTAATTCAAGAACTCCCCTTCAGCATATAATAGAACTGATGCTAGATTTGCTTGCAATGAATGGAGTTAAATGCCTCAAAATGCAGCTGATATTGATCTGGTGCATTCTTACTTGCTTATATTCCTTCCTCTATTTCTTCGAGAAATTCCTTGACAGACCATCCTCTTCAGAGGCTAAAAGCTGTTTGTTGTCAGTAGATCCAGACAGTTTGATAAGGTTGCAGTTATTTTGTTATTTATTATTTATAGAGAGACATTTTCAAGATAATTCTTCTTTTGAACCAAGTCTCACTGTTCTGAATCATTATTTTGCTTATAGCACAAATACAACACAATTGTAGACTGAAAATAAAATGTGTGAAGTTTTATGTATTAGTAAAGGATTTTTGTTAACTGGGTGCACTTGGTTGTTGTGGTAAAAAGAAAGATTCCACTTTGCTGGACATTGCTACAGAGAAAAAGAATAGATCATCTTTGATCTTCTGTTCTGGACAATGGCCTGCTTCCATCAAGAGGAAGCACACCACAAGCAATATATATCTCAGATCTCAATGGCTCGGTGATGATGATGATGATGATACAAAAGCCTTCAGAAATTACTTGTTTTAGTTATTAATAACCGTATTATTCATAACCACTACACCTAATTATCCCATATTCTGATTTTCCTTGTGTTTAAGATATTATTACATTGTCTAATTGTGAAGCATCGATATGCATCAATGCTTGGGCACTTTGTCTTAATTGTTTGTTAGGTTGTTATATGCTCACATCGGGAGTAAACAATCACGCTGTCTTGTCGAGGGTGGTTCACAGTTAACAAACCCTGTAATAGAAAAGGACAAGAGGCCAAACCGAAACCCTTACAGCCCTTGTAACCTATGATTGTGAAAGAATTCCACTCCACTATACTATAAGTGTGTGAGAACTGGCTGTGAATGGCAAGCTTCTCACAGTATATCATCCATTGCTTGTGTAGCAATCTTGGGAACAAACATTATTCTCCCAGGCCTTGTTCTAGTGTACCCTCGCACCGGATCTTGACGAGGATTTACAGTGATGGCACCATGGAAGCACTGCGTGGCCTAATTTGTACTGGTCGTCCCTGATTGGGAAGATTATAGGCCTTGCCATGGCGGCGAAAAGTGTCACTGCCACAAGCCTCGAGTCGAGCCTCTTGATTTTCACAAATAAAATAAAATACGATCGGAAACATTCGTTGATGTGTGGTAGAGATAGGGCTGATATGGTATATGGGATTTCAGTGGGATGGCGCAACGTATAGCTGGGTTCTGGGGCTCCTCCAATTGTTTGGTTTGGAACTGTTATTTGGGGGTTTTCTGCACACAAACGGCCTGGTTTTGTGAGTGACAACATTTATTTGTTTGTTAAGAGCAATTAGGGTTTGAGGTTGCCTCATCAGAAATTATGCCACAGAGATTGGGGGAAAAAGCTATTGGTCTTTTCACATTAAGTGAGCTGGAAGATTTACTGCTACAGCACAGCTAAGCAAGTTTTGACTGAATGGGGATTTGATAAACTGATTAACTGAATGATATGAACATTGACCATAACATCATCTAATGAAAACCAACATTTCACTGTGATATGTGACACTGATAGAGTTATAAATGAAGTGATGGAACAATTATTTAGTTATTAGTTTAAGGGATGTGGGAATACAGCATACCCCCTATGAGTTTGAACATCTCCAGAAACATTCACACTGTAAAGTCTTGGCTTATCTCTTTGTTAGAATCCAAAAGAATTGCTGCCATTATAGGAACAAAGTTGGATTTAGAATTTCTATCTGCAATGCTTATTCTGTGGTGTGATGTGATGTTAGGACCAACTGAACCACTTAAACTATTTAATCTAAGCAGTGGTGGAAAGTAATTAAGCACATTTATTCAATTACTGTACAATTTTGAGGTAGTTTTACTTTACTGTAGTATTTCCAATTTCCTATACTTTTACACTATATCAGGGGCAAATATTGTAATTTTTACTCCATTATTACAATTATTTGAAAACTATAGTTACTAGTTAGACTACTTTGTATATGAAGAAATCAGAAAACTGTTACCTCTTCTGAGCATAAACAATTGCTGTAGATTACTACCCGTAATTGCCGGACCATGAGCCACAGCTCTTTTTCCCATGTTTTGAACCCTGTGGCTTATACAACGGTGCGGCTTATATAAAGATGTTTACAGCTAACGGCCAGTTAGTTAATTTTACAATGGTCTTTAACAAGGATTTATATGTAGATTTCTTACAGCTAACGGCCACCAGGGGCGCTCTAGCGGGAAGCAGGAATAGTCAGGCGCTTATAGTCAGGTGCGGCTTATATACCGTATGTAAACATTTGTTTTTGGAGCTGTGTGAAGCACAGGCTCCCTATACGTGGCCGTGTGGGTCTGTGTGTGTGTGTGTCTGTATGTAGCCTGAACTTCCTAAACTTCGGCACGCTACTAGTCCCACAGTTTTGCCACCACACACTCGCGCCATATGTCAAATCGACCGGCTTACTCGGGAATAGTCGGCTAGTAACTTGCTAAGAGAAAGGTTCAATAGTTTAATTGATATTAATTTATTAGTGAATTAATTTTCCCCATTGACTTATAATGGGAATCGCAAAAACTCACATTCAATTATTTGTCTCTCGCAAACCATAGGGGCTAGAGTTTCAAGACTTGGAGAGGAGGTTCATAATGATTTCAAGGATTAAATAAAAAATAATTGTGTCATTTGGCCGCATGGTGGCGCTATAACACCCCACTTTACGTTTTGGCCTGTAACTCTTGAACCGTAGGTCGGAAAATTAAAAATATTTTTTCCCTGGATTCCTTGGGTCATGACGCATCTCCCCATATAGGCCACGCCCATTTGCGCCATGATAGATTCTCCGCCATCTTGAATTTTCTCCAAAACACACTTTTTGCTCTTTTTCCTACATATTTTCTTCAAATGTCACAAAAATCGGTACACATGATCCACACACACACACACACACACACACACACACACACACACACACACACAGCTCCACTTCACACGGGTGTGATTTTTTGTTTTAAATTTTGCTGGTGCAGCTTATATTCAGGTGCGGCTTATAGTCCAGCAATTACGGTATATTAACATTAACCACTTCAGCCCTATTGAAACTTTGGGTATTTGAAAATAGCAGATCTACAAAATTGCGACTTTTAATACATTGTATCTGATGCCTTGTGAAACGGGACATTCTGCATAATGATTACTTTTACTTTTCGTACTTTTAAGTATATTTTGATGCCAATACTTTTGATTGCTTTTACTCAAGCAAATTTTGATTACCTGGAATTTTACTTGTAATAAGAGTGTTTCTACATTCCAGTATTGATACTTTTACTAAAGAAATCGAGTACTTTTTCCACCACTGATTCTTGGTGGTCCCCAGGGCTCCATGTTTTTTTCTCTACACCAAATATATATGCAAAAAATAGCCTTTACAACCCTGCAAGTGTTCTGAGCTTGCAGATCTGTTATTTTCACTAAATCTTTGCCCAAGAATAGCGAGCTTAGTATGCATTTTCACTTCCAGAAGTTTTGCTCAATGAAAACAGGGCATTAGAGTCCTTGTGGCGGCAGCAGTGCACAAACGTCTTCAGCAATGACTCATAAATATTGATTGTCACGACCCAACCCAATGTAGTATTATTCAGTATAATTAATTTACACTTAAATGTTTGACTGTTGGCGACAGTCATGTTGTTAATAATAATAAGTAATAATAAAAAGCTAAATAAAGGGCTAAAGCTACTGTGCAACTTTTTGAGTGCAAGAAGTAAATCTTTTTGAGGCAAACAAACAAGCAACCTGCTTTGACCACCAAAGATTAGGTCTTTCACAAACTAATGTACAAATAAATATACAGTACATGTATATAAATTATGTATGTAGGCCTACAGTACAGTAGGCCTATATATAAAATACATGATAGAATGTAACACGTTGGCCTACAAGTAAACAACATTAGTTTTTCTTCTCATAAATCAGTGCTATTGAATACCCTTTACGTCTGTGTGTTGGTTAAAAAAATATTGAACCAATGGAAAGTAGTAAAGGGTGCTTCGGACAAAACCTCCTAACTCCACTGGATCCTCACACTTTCTGCCAAACCAGTTAACTCCACCTGTTTGGCCTTTTTCTTTTTCATAAATACAAAACACTCTTTACGTCTGTGTGTTGGTTAAAAAGATATTGAACCAATGGAAAGTAGTATAAAGCACTGTGGCCAAAACCTCCTCCTAACTCCAATTGAGCTCCATGTTTTCTCATTTTCTGGAAAAAGAACATTTTGGAGTTGGCTGGTTTTGGCCCGACAGCAGAGATATGATGATCAGATAATTCAGTTTGAAAAAATAACAAATATATGTTTAAAAGGGAATGTTAAACTAATGGTCTTGGCTTATTACTTTGCCATCCTGACAGTTCTGTGACCGAATAGCTATCTCCTATGACCCAAGTCTGTGTTCCCGTTTCTGTACCACTGTTGTAGGGTTTTCTGGGGTTTGAGAGGCTGTATGTACTGCTGTATGTGTGTGTGCGTGTGCGTGTGCGTGTGTGTGTGTGTGTGTGTGTGTGTGTGTGCGCGCGCGCGTGCGCGTATGTGTGTGAGGATGTGTAGACGTAAGAGATGCAGCAGTCTTCTTGGCATTTAGAATTTCCTGTCAGCGCCTCAACAAACACAGCAATTGTTTATGCTCAGTAGAGGTAACAGTTTTCTGTTGTCTGATTTCTTCACATCTTTTCCGTTGAAAGAACTTTTCCAGATCAGTTTGTGTTCATCTTACACAACAGTTAAAAGATGGCAGTGCTGATCGCAAAAAGCTGTCCGGAAAATGTCTTTTTCACCACCTCATATCTCAGCCTGCAACTGCCTTTCTTGGGCAATATAGCATGCTGTGATTTAGCAGGAAGAGAATGTTTTACAATGAATGTTGGTGTTTTGAGCATTTTCTCTACCAATATAATTCTACACAAAAAAACAAAATCTTCACACAAGGCCGTAGTATACCGTAGTACAGATTCCTAAAAACTTAGAAACACAAATATCAATGCATTTTTCATAATCAACCATTGTCATTTTCTCTTTTTGACTGTCAGAGCAAAGAGTTCTTTTGCCGTTTGGTCGTTTGGTGATGAGACAGGCTTCCAAGATTCCAAGGACTACAAAGTTACTGATTTGAAAGAAAAGAAATTATGCTTAATTGATTACTTTAAACCATGCCTGTTATTACAGTGTACTGCATAAGAGATGCAGAAGGAGACATAATGAGCAGCTCGATATATAGTGTCAATCGCCTACAATGGACATTTTGAAGTTTATCCTCTTAAACCTTATATATTTCACTGACCCAAGTCCCCCGTGGTCAGTGCTAAGCCTCTTTAATTTTCCTTCTGAGGTTCTCAAACTATGGATTGGGACTCCTAGTGGGGCCATGGGAAGATGGAGGGGGATCTCACATTGATAACTGAAAATATAAAAATGTAGTATTAAGTTTCTGGCAACATTAGTCTATGCTTCCGTTTACAAATAACTCTTAACTATGTTGATAAGACACATTATCAGCAGGAATCACAGCGTTGTACATGCTTTTTCTGATAAATACTTTCATTCAAGCAATGTATGATTTATTATTTATTTCATCCGAAATTGTAGGCTACTATAACTATATAAATCATGTGTGGGGTATTGTTCTGCATGCATTCTCTGCACAAAATCTATTCTCCGTAAATAGCAGATCTACAAGCTCGCAAGAACAATCCCAGTACAAGGACGGTATGTGGTTAACTGTGTTGTGAGTGCATACACTAGCAGAAGTATCAACATAATACGTCTGAGGTACAGCCCATTATTAACAAATGATTTCCACAGTTCAAATAAAAAAGCAAAACAACCAGCTGATTGATGGGTAGACTGCACTGCAGAATCCCTGAAACACAGAAATATATCACAAAGCAGTCTTCCATCAGATCCTGTGTACTGCTTTTACTCTTTACTCAAGCTTGGCTTTGTTCCACCCCCTCTCCCACCCAGGTGTGAGTCAAACCTACAACCTACTAAACACTTAAGTCTGAGCCCACATTTGCCAGGTAGACTCATGAAATTCAATTTCCTCGGCTGCCTCCCTGCCCGCGTCTCGAGGGCTGAGAGCCAGTGTGTTTTGTGTACAGTAGAAGAAATCATGGCCACACAGAGATACCATTCCGTCCTTTACCTCCTTTGATGTCTAGAAAAGCGCCCGAGGGGGAGTATATGAAGAATTTGTTGATTACAGGATCACATATTCAGTACACATGTTGCCGCTGGATGCAGTGAGGTGTGTGTGTGTGTCTAGCTTTGGTTGCATGTCGAGTGTGACTGTTCAGTGTTCAACAGTTGCCAGTGGAAGCGATGCCGGTGCCAAGCCTCTGCCCTCGTCGCCAAGCCTGAGGTTTCTCATGGTGATTATCAATGGCAGATGTGAATCAAAAAGGTTTTTTTCCTAATTAACTTCGCTAAATATATAGACATAATAAGTGGCATTTGGCAGATGGTTTCATCCAGAGTGCCTTACAGTGCTGCAGCATGAGTGTACGGTACATTTTAGTATGGGTGGCCCCGGTAGAAACGTGTTAATGCCATGTTCTACACAGCTATACAGCCATACACCCAACATTTACATTCAAGTCTGTTCCCATACGGAAAGTAAGTTGTATCATTATGTATGACCAGAATTGTAACCACCCTCATCTGCAGTATCCACACAATGTTATCAGAGAGCGACTGCGGCGCTGATATTTGTATCATGAAATTCGGCCATTAAAGCCATGATGATTCATTTTTCTCATCCTTTCTTTTCTTCTTTTTTTTTATCTTATTATTATTATTATTATTTTTTTTTTTACAAATGTTCAAATTACAGGTGGATTATGCACCTTAAGATTGGACATGTTGGCTGTGTCAAAAGGTTGTCCTTTCCCGCATGTTCCTCTCTTTATTACCTAAATCTAAATAAAGCAATAAAAAAAGTTTCTTATATACCATATCGTCACTGTCTGGCCAAAACCTCTTAACTCCATTTTTGAAGTTTTTGATTTTTTGGCATAAATCAGGGCTATTGAACACCCTTTACATGTGAGTGTTGGTTAAAATAATATTGAAACAATGGAAAGTAGTAAAAAGTGCTTGGGACAAAACCTCCTAACTCCAAACTTTCTGCCAAACCAGCTAACTCCACCCGATTGGCCCTCTCTTTTGCTATTGAACACCCTTTACGTCTGTGTGTTGGTTAAGATAATAATTTGAACCAATGAAAAGTAGTAAAAAGCCCTTCGGTCAAAACCTCCTAACTCCAGTTGAGCTCATTTTCCCGAAAATGAACATTTTGGAGTTAGGAGGTTTCGGCCCGACGGCAGAGATATATCATAGCCCATCATTCTATGTCTCTAATCTAAAGTTACTGTCCCATTCAAATGGAGTTTTGAGGAGGAAAGGTTTGGGGATTTTATTCTCTAACCACACCAGTAATTACTATCCACACAATTTAGCATCAACAAGCCACGTACCATAATACTCTGGATAAGCAATCAGCAATCAAAATAAATATGGGTAACAGGAGCCATCTCAAATGTATTACCCTGTCGATTCAACATCTTCTTTTCTACAGCCATACTCCCATACATAACGTAAACAATCAATGAACATGTGCATAAGCCAGCAGAGACCAACAGTATACAGTACAGATGCATAAAGTGCAATTAATAGTCATAACAATTATACAACAAATAATACATTATATGCATTATATAACCATCATCATTTCATTACATATAAACTATTTATTCAAATCTGAATGTTTGAACCGATATTACCACATATGTAAAATATACTATGGCTATACACCATACTTATGTCAGCTTAAATAGGTGGATAAACTGCTTCCCAGACGGTTAGGGTCAGGGTTGGGAGGGTCCATTTTACTCTGATACAATTTACAATTTGGGCATTTAGCAGACGCTCTTAATCCAGAGCGACTTGCAATAACCAAGGACAGCAAAGGGTAATACATTAAAGATAAACAAATGCTCAGGATTTCGTTGCATAGATCAGTTTAAGCCTCTCTGCAAGCTTGGCTATTGGGCAATACAGTTTCCACAGATCACCTCAGTTTCCAAAGAACAAGCTGTGCCTCGAACCCACTGGCAGCAGGTGCTCAAGGTACATTTGCTCAAGTACTGTACTTAAGTACAGCTTTGAGGCACTTTGAGTATAATTTTTTCCCCCCAATATTTATACTTCTACTCAGAAGCCAATATTATACTTTTTACTCCACTACAAACTTTCCTCTTCCACCCCGGATATGAATCCGTTTTCCTGTTCAAGGGCTATGAATTGAATCTTGGCCATCAGGTCAAACTTTGTGTCAGATCCTGTGTCTATAGGTGAGACACGACCTTTGATACGATCTAAATGTCTCAATAGAAGAGCAGGGAGGAGACAAAATACAGCCACCCCAAAAGAATAAGTTATATTGTATTAACATAAAATAAAGTTACATAGTGCTGCTTGAAGTCTTTTGTAGGCTACTTTTAAGTACATTGTGGAATACAGTATCTTTACAGTATGTTTTCTACTGTTTGGCATTGATACTTTTACTGAAGTAAAAGTAACAATAGCTCTTCCTCCACAGCTGGAAACAGGTGGCAGGGGGTTATCAGCAAAACATCTCCCCCTTGGCAGATACTGAGAAAATGACTGTTAACTAGGTTTACGCTGCATTTCCTTGGACGCCACTGTACATATATACGTGAGATAACGATCTCTGACTCTCACATGCTTGTAGTACAGCGCGCTACATGACACGACTACCCGTGCTCTGTCTTTGTCTTGGTACTCCCACCCATCACCCACGTGCAAAAATACAAACCCATCCTCTACAGTGTACAAATACCGCACGCAGACGCACACAGACACATGCACACACGCACACGCACACACACACACACACACACACACACACACACACACACACACACACACACACACACACACACACACACACACACACACACACACACACACTGGCAGACACGCCGAGTGAGTCACTGCCTGTCGACTGTGTGTATATGTGAGAAGACAGCAGTCTTCTGACCACAGTCAAAACTTGACATTTTCTCATGCCTCCATCTAATTTATCAAAGTTCAGACAAAAAAGGGCCCATGGGCTTTGCTTTTTCTGCAATCTCGTCTTGCGTTTGATGCCCCGAGACACAAAAGGCCCAGCACAAACAAACATTTGACATGGTCATTCATTCTGCGTGGCCATTTGAAATGTGAAAACAAAAAAACAAAAGCTTGATTCATTTTTATTTATTCACTCTTATTTACGTTTCCTAGGGAGCTTGCGTCTTGACAATTAGGCTATTCCGCTGCACATAAATGAAATGGAGGAACCCGTTCAATTTAAAGCTATAACACCCTCTCTTTTGGCCTATCCCAGGATAGTGGCTTACATCAGTGCGTCTCAAACCTTTTCCAGGCAAGGACCCCCAAAATGTAAATGTATTTGGCTGCGGAGCCCATCTGAAAATGTTTTGTGCCAGGGACCCCCAGAGGAGAAGATTTATGTAATATGAACTTAAATCTAATATCTTTTTTAAAGATTTCCCTGGAATTTCCCCCAATATCACAACTGATGAATATAGTGGGGACGACAAGTTGTGCTTTTATCTGCCTTAATGCCTAATTGGGTGGGTATTCAAGGCAAATGGTACAAGAAGAGCTAATACAGTCAGGTATGTTCAGAAAATTACATCACTTTACTATACTGTATGCAGGCTTTAGAACCAGGAAAATACACTTATTCCATATTACAATGTTACAATGTACAAAATCCCAGATGATATCTATATCCTCATACATTGATATCATCATTTCAAGGCCGAGCCTATAACAGAATGATTAGAGAAAGATTTAAGTTTAATCCTCAGAATGTTGCTTCATGTGTTTCAACATTGTGTCACACCTTGTGTTATATTTCCATTTCATTATATTGCTGTAGCTGGTATCTACTTTAAATATTATCGATATATCATCTGTGATTTTGGATATTGTACTAGTCTATCATGATATGACACAAGTGTTGTCCGATCCTGGTTTAAAGGCTACATTACAGTAATGAGATGTCATAGGCTGAACTTACCTGACTGTTCTATTCTTACTTGCCTTTGCCCACTTAGTTTATTACATAGACATACTGATGATTACTTATCATTGTGTAACTATTTTAATTCATCCCATCAAAACCGTCACACTATCAAATCAAGGTTTGATTTCGATTACCCTTTTGTCCATATTGCCCAGCCATAAAGACAAGGCAGTATTTGTACTGCTACGCCCTTAGTCCTGTAAATTGCGCTCAACATTCCCGTCTTCCAACCTGTATGCGTATCATTTGAACAAAGTTCACCACACGCCGCACATGAACTGAATTGCCCCTTCGTTAATGGTTTTCAGTTTGATACTCTTGGATGGATGTCTCTTGGGAGTGATTTCATTCAACCTTTCCGATCTGTCATTCCCATTGCCACACCATTTAATCACAGAAATCCTGCCAAATTTGAGGGAGTGGAAACTCCAAACCTAGGCTATAGGCTCAGGGGCGTCAATTGGGTATGGCAGGGGTATGCAGCTGCCATACCCTGGGTCCAGAGGGGAAAATAAAAGTTACTTTTAAATATAAATCCATGAATATCTCTTTGTCTATCTGTGCTGGTTATTATGTTATCATGAATATCTCTTTGTCAATCTGTGCTGGTTATTATGTTGTTAAATTACAGTAAAATAACTACAAATGCAAAATGTAACAAAATGGTCACTTTAACAAGGTATCATAATTATATTCTCCACAACTGTATTCTCCCCATCTTGACAGAATAGTATATTCCCAGGTTCCGCAGGTCAGCTGCACAGGTGCAATTAATTATTGTTAATTGTGGCACGTTTACGCCCGGTTTAGCCACAGTTGAACAACTGTTCCAGGCCAAGAAACCATATAAATATTTGGGGGAAAAAATAGAATGTACTTCTTAAAATAAATGTATCATGCCTGTTGCTAAGGTATGGCAACATGACTGGTGTCTTGCACGCGCGCGAAGACACCAGTCATGTTGCCATACCTTACCTTTTTCTGAACTGACGCCACTGTATAGGCTACATCTTTTAAAACGCTCCTTTTTCTTCTACTACTACTTTTTTTTTAGTTTAAACCATAATCAGTTTTAGCTGGTTCTACAGAACCTGAAGGTAAAAATGTCTTTGGTCTCGGGCTGTTTGAATAAGGGAACATGAGCAATATGATTTATATCCCCATATTAACCCAACTTCCACTCCATGCTGGAAAAAGTGGCAGCATGCAGTGAAGTCATTGACTCAGTGACTCCTAAGAAGATTTTGGGATGGATGGATGGCTGGATGGATGGATGGATGGATAGGATGGAAGGGAGGATGGAGGGCTTTGGACCCTGATTGAACCGCAAAATAAATAGAAATAAAAAAAAGAAGCAAAGAAAAGAAAAAAAGATGACATAGTGCTTTATTTACCCATATGTTGTAAATTATGGCATCTGTTTACAATTTCTTTTATTTACTCTGTAGATGCGGGCTCCGGGTTGATTAACATTTTCTGTTATGTTTGTCGTCTTCGGGAAGAGGTCGTGATTGGCAGTTGGTGACGGCTGTTTGATGTGAGCGTATAGGGTTGGCTTTGAAGCGCGGGGATGAAAGGACGACATCCAGATATGACTTGAGGATAACCTAAAAAATGAAATTTGGCTGCGCCGGGGAGGCGACCGACAGGCGACAAAGATGTTACCAGTTGTTGATGAAATGTTATTGGAGATACGATGATGCAAGAACCCATAAAAAGATGGAGATGGAAACTTCCCACCGCTCATCAGGAAATTGAATGCGTTTAATGACATCAAGCTGCGGATATTGGTGGAGAATGGTGTAGCCATATCTGTTCTTCTCAGCCCCATGATGTGATCTGTTTTATAATTGTATCTATGTTTAAATCAATTTAATTGCACATATTAAATATAGTTAATTGCTCTCTCCAGTGTGGTTGGTTTCAGTTGTTCTTGATAAACATTAAATCCATCAAAGAAGTAGTAGAGGCTATGCCCATAATAGGGGCCTAATATGGGCCTATAGCCTATATGTCATCCTAATGACACAGCCTATAAAATGGGTTTGAGCTGAGGGGGACAAAATCTGATTAACCAATCATGAGACATAGATGGAAAGAACAGGCTATACTGTATGCATTGAAGGATAATATTAAAGTATTTAGGCTTTAATCCATAATTAGATGGGACCACCTGTCCATTTGCGCTGGCATGTAGGCAGGCAGGCAGACAGGCAGGCAGGCAGGCAGGCACACAGGCAGGCAGACAGGCAGGCAGGCACACAGGCAGGCAGGCAGGCAGGCAGGCAGGCAGGCAGGCAGGCAGGCGGGCAGGAAGAAAGCTGATTCTCAGCAAAAAAAATGCAGCAGTTCAGCTTTTAAAGTCTGATTTATTTGTCGTATGAAGGCAAAAACTATTTATAGCAGCGAGCGATATCGGCATGCCGGGTTCAATTGCAATAGTTGTTTTCTCCTTTTAGAGAAAGTGATTACAACTTCATGCAATTGCTTTTTAAAATATAAATGTAGGAATAGATTATGTGTGCTTCTGTATTCATTTATAATTTGTATATAATTATACAAATATAATTTTGCTCGTAGTGCAGTAAACAAAACTAAACCCCAAAATTTGAAGAACTCAAAGTGAAAATAGCCTATGGAATATGGAAACACATATCCCTTATTCAGAAAACAGGAAGAACTATATGACATATATAGAATATAATGTTATCGTCATTGTTTGATTTCTTTTCACTTTATGGACTATAGTGTGTTTTGTTCGTTTTCAGCAGGAGAAATGGCCAATAGAAATAGAAATCTAGATATGTTGAACAATTATTTACAAATAATGTGGCATTTATGTACAGTTTAAAATGGCTTAGGCATAAATTAGACCATTAAATGTGTAAAGCTGTGAAGCAGGAACTCAAGGAGTGAATTTTGTCACTGGGAAACTGAGGAAACAATAAATCAATTAGGCTTTAATGTACTGTGTATAGCCTATATCACTAGTTATAGGAGTAATAAATTAAAATATTTAACAGATTTTTAAATGCTCCACAGCTCAAAACGATTAAAGTTGTATCAACTTAAAAAGAGAATATTTTCTATTATGGTCCATAATAAAACTGCTAATGGGAGACCGATTGTGACCAGATCCCCCATCCCTAACAACACTGACATCTAGTGGCCGAAACCGCTCAAGACAATGAAGACATCTCTCAGATGGATGCCTTTATCAAAAAACTTTATCATGGCTGCCTAAAGCGTTCAAATTTCTTGAGAAAAAAGAAATTAAATTCATGAGAAAAACTATGCAACTAGTCTGTAGCTGCAATTTTTTCCAATGCACACTGAGACACAATTTAAAAAGTCGTTTTGACAAATTGGCCAATGAGGGAGGGGACAGGCAACTTGAAAATGTTCACAACAAATTCAATGTATCTACTGTATATTGTAAACAAACTGGAACCGTGTACAAATAGCATGTGATTAAAAATACATTGTCTAAAAGTCAGGACCTGCCTCATTTTGAGCTGAAGCTAATACCAAGCCCTATTTTATTTTGTGACAAAAGTACGCTGTGAAGTGCCTTGTTTTGAGTAGCTTGTTGTCAGCTGCACTTGCAAGGGAAACCATACAGTATCTAGACCTACTTTGAGGGTTTGGCAAGGTTCCATCCACTGAACCACATCCCTGTATTTCTGTGAAAAAACAAACCTGCATGCACAAAACTTTACCTAACCAAGGACATAATATCCTCACCTGTGAAACTGAACTCAATTAATCTTAATGTTACACTACTAGACTGGTGCCCGTTGGGCAGAATAGTCACCATTGACATCCAGTCGTGCAATCCATGTTGTATCCGTCCGTCCGTCCGTCCGTCCGTCCGTCCGTCCGTCCGTCCGTCCGTCCGTCCGTCCGTCCGTCCGTCTGTCTGTGTCCCTTTCATGCCCATAAATTATATGGAGATCTCTTATCTCTGTCTGCTGGCTGTCTTGTATGCCCATATATGGTGTTCTGTGTCCAGGGCCAGTCTGTGACGTCAGTACTATGACGTCAGAGTACAGACAGTCAGTCAGACAGTGGGTCAGACAGACAGACAGACAGACAGACAGACAGACAGACAGACAGACAGACAGACAGACATTTGGTAAATGAATAGTTATATAGATTAGATTGTTCGGTAAATTAATAGTTAGATTAGATGTGACACATTGACACATTGTGGATAATAGTCTGAAATAAATATTGAGGGATTTAGTTCTTGGACAGCTGGCAGAATGTAAAGGTAGCTCTCCAAAATAGACTGCTACAGCTTGGGAGGCAGTGGCTCAGGGGTAGAGTGGGCGTCTTAGAACACGGAGGGTTCCCGAAGGGTCCCAGTTCAATCCCGGGCTCCCCCAGAGTTAGTGTCGAAGTGTCTTTACTTCAGTCTCACATGTCACAAATAACAACTTCCTTGTCTCAGTGAGTGCTCTTCACGTAACGTCAGCGTTCCCATCTCCCAATTGGGATCGATCTCTTAAGGGTACCGTAACCACTACAGTATAGCAACGCACAGCATACCCCATGTATCACAGTGTGACCCATGTTATTAGAACATAACAGTAATGGTCTTAAGAACCGTCCCTGGACAGACAAACAGACAACACAAAGACAAGGACAAAAACATAAATAATCCGCCCTCTGCCTTCAGCCTGGTGGAGACCAGGCCTGTTTGATATGAATGCCTCACTTTCACATAGTGTGGTTTCATCTGTCAGCATCACTTGCGATGTCATCATGACAATGATAATGATATCATCACCAGTGTCCACTGTTCAGTGTCCACTGACAATCTGTTTGGTTATCAGTTGTGATGTCATCGTGACATCTCAAGTGATAATGATATCATCACCAGTGTCTATACTGACCGTCTGTCCAGTCATATAACACAGTGGGTTTCATAGGCGGAGCACAGTGGTGGAGAAGGGGACCTGAGCGCAGTTAAGAAATGGCAGGACAACAGTTCCAATATGATGACAGTGGCAATATATATTACTATTTCCTAGCCTCGCTTGTTGGACTTATTGTGGTCCCAGCCACATATTACCTCTGGCCCCGAGATCAGGACGCCGAACAACTGTACCTGAAGAGCCTGAGCAGGGTCCATGGCAGGTGTCTGTGGTACCAACTCAGGCTGAAGACACAGCAGAGCATCGTTCCTAGGCTAAAGAAAGCAGCCTTGTTATTTGGCTGGCTTGTGTTTTTGCTGCTAGCCTACAAGGTGTCTACACTAGATGGAGAGCGCCACCAGCCGTATAATCCATATGATGTCCTCAACCTGGGACAGGGTTCATCGCTGTTAGAGATTAAGAAGGCATACCACATGCTCTCACTGAAGTACCACCCTGACAAAGGTGGTGATGAGGCCAGCTTCATAGAGATTGCCAGGGCCTACGCTGCTCTGACTGATGCACAATCAAGACAGAACTGGGAACGGTATGGCAATCCAGATGGTCCAGGACAGATCCGTTTTGGCATTGCCCTGCCCGCTTGGATTGTGGACAAGAACAACAGTATGCTGGTGCTGCTGGGATATGGACTAGCATTCGTGATCATCATTCCGGCTATTGTGGGACAATGGTGGTACCGCTCAATCTGCTACAACGGAGACATCCTGATCAACACCACTCAGCTCTTCATGCACTTCATGTACAAGACACCCAACATGAACCTGAAGCGGCTAGCCATGGTGCTGACGGCAGCCTGTGAGTTTGACCCGAACCATTCAGAAGCCACAATAAGACCAACAGACAACACCGAAGTGCCAGAGTTGATGCGTAAGTTGGGGAACCTTGATGTTAAGAAAAAGGAGCCTCCGTTCTATTGCCCATACAGCCTGAAGGCCAGGGTCCTGGTACTGGCCCACCTGGCACGTATGAAGGTGTCTGAGGACTTAGACGAAGACCAAAGGTTTGTGGTAAGGAAGTGCCCAGCGCTCCTTCAGGAGATGGTCATTGGGGGCTCTCGACTTAACGCCATGGCCAGTCGCCTAGGTGTCAAATCACCCTGGCTGGTGTCCATTGAGAATTTCATGAAGCTGTCTCAGATGATAGTACAGGGTCTGCAAGAGACCAAGTCACCTCTGCTCCAGTTGCCCCACATTGAGGAGGAGCACCTCCGCTTTTGCGTCTCCAAGAAGTATAAGGTGCAGACACTGCAAGACCTGGTGGGTCTGAGACACGCCAACAGACGCAGCATGCTGCGCTTCCTGGGAGAGGAGGAATACGATGAGGTCATGGCTGTCCTGGGGAGCTTCCCGCATCTCACCATGGAAACCAAGCTGCAGGTCCTTGATGATGAAGACAGCAATAACATCACAGCTGGCTCTGTTGTCACAGTCACTGTCACTTTGACCAGAAGGAAAATGGCAGATATGTTTGAGCAAGACCAGGAGGCAAAGTGTTGCCCAGGAGAAGAGGTCGCCGACATAGACGATGGGCAGGCAGACTTAAACAAGAACAAGACAAAAGTTGGGCAGAAGGACAAAAAGAACAAGTCCAAAAAGACGAAACAGCCCATGAAGAAGAGTACTCCCGCACCGGCCTCTAAGGCCAAGCAGGCCAATGGCAACATGGCAGGAAATAAGGTGGTGGTAGTGCGAGATGTTAGTGGATTGAAGGTGGACAATGAGGAGGCTTCAGATGAGGGCGAGGCCAACAAAGACTCTCCCAGTGAGAGGGACGAGGAGAGCAACAAACAGAGAAACACTGAGGTGGACAAGATGGCAGGTGACGAAGGAGAGGAGTGGGAGGCTTTGCAGCAGAGCATCCAGAGGCGGAAGCGCGCTCTGCTGGACACCAAGTCCAAGGTCACCCACGCAGTCTACAGCCTCTGCTTCCCAGAAGAGAAGCAAGAGTGGTGGTGGCTGTACATTGCTGACTGCCAGGAGCAGACCCTGGTCTCCATACCCCACCATGTCTGTACACTCCAAGACACAGAGGAGGTGGAGCTGCAGTTCCTGGCCCCGCCCAAAACAGGAAACTATCAGTATTCTGTTGTCCTGCGGTCCGACTCCTACATGGGACTGGACCAAATCAAACCACTGAAGCTGGAGGTCCACAAGGCCAAGGCCGTGCCAGACAACGAGCCCCAGTGGGACATACCAGAGACGGACGAAGAGGGTGAAGAGCTGGAGGACAACGACATGAAGGGCAGCAAAGAGTACGAGGACAATGATTGAACACATGTACATGCGCGTGCACGCACACCACACACACCACCACCACGGTCCACCATACACCAAAGCTCCGCACCTACACCGCAATTTCTCCCCTTACAATGACACAGACTGTGACGACTCCACACGTTTCTATAGAGATTATGAGACGTATTATACTGTAGTTCTGTTCACTTGTGATAGAAATGTGAATGCAGCAAAGGTAAAAGGTGTGGTCGCAAAAATTGTCGGTAAAAAGGAGAAACAAAATTAAAGAAAAACAAAGAAAAACTAGACAGCCTCCATTTTTAAATACATTTATAAATTGTTGTTTTGCTTGAGCCCCTGTTTGGTAGAAATGACAAAAACATTATATGGTGTTGGTGTTGATGCCATTGTAGTGCATGGGAGTTGTGAGATTCCTTTTTTTTGTATAGTTGGACAATGCCTTATAAATACAACCAAACAATACCCCAATCATACTTTTATGGCGGTCCTTATGTGCTATATGTTTCGAAAGCATGGAGTGTGTTCTAATTGTAATTTGAATTTCCTAATTTCTTACAACTTTTTAACATTCATGTCAGACAGTTTCAATACTAAGATATTCTCTTCATAGTAACAGATTTTAAAACCCATAATACATCATGCTTCTCCAAACAAACAAACAAACAAACAAACAAAACCTCTAATCCCCACATGGGCAACATATAGCCTGTGGCGAATCAATCTCAATCCAGCCTGTGAGGGGTGCTATTTATGGATTAATTTTATTAAGCATCCCGCGAAGCTTGGCCAATGTGACCCTGGCCATACAGATACCAATGCCAATGACAGTCCGGACAGACACGGGACAAACAGACAAAGCCAGATGTAGGAATGGTTATAAATGAGTACAGTATATTCAATACAATACTTTGAGTACAGTCCTTAAATGGTAATTAAATGTTTATAATTATGATTTGTGAAACAGTCAGCCATGTGATATATAATAGACCTATGTGTTTCCAGTTACCTATGGTTGTGCATATCATGCAGCTGGCAAGATATATATTACAAGGCTAATTAAGTGCATTGAAGTGGACTGTTTTATAAGTCAAATAGCCTATTGTAACACAATATGTCATGTCTACAAAATTCAAGTTTTAACATAATTCAGCATAATTAAGCATGTCTTTCAAATTTAAATTCAGTTGTCTAGTATGTAGCCTCAGTATGGTCTTCTGGAATATTGATTGTCCACAAAATATTTATTTTATTACTTTAGGCCTATATTTTAGTGTACTTTATGCTAGTGTGGGGTGGAAGGGAGGGAATCTGCTATCTGAGTGCATGCTCCCCCAACACACAAAACACAAAAAATACTCTTCTGTAATTATTTTCAAAGAATGTGTAGACCAATCGAACAGGTAAATATTGTAATAAGTAGCCTACTAAAACCTGCGATCAAACTGTGACAGACTTTGTCTGTATATGTACGTACGTTGGTATGTCCTGCGTCTTTATGTACTGTATGTCCCTTTCCATCCCACATAGGCCAAGCTTCGTGGGACGCTTAATGAAATGAACTCACAAATAGCACCGCTCACTTCACATATTGGTGTGATTTTTATCCCTCTACAATAGAATGTATGACCAGTGGTTTTAAGCTATCAAGTTTTAAAACCTTTAATCTAAATTGCAGTATTGATACTTTTACTGAAGAAAAAAATACTTTTTCCACCATTGGCCTGTCAACTAGAGGTCAACTATGGGCCATTGGGAGAAGATTAGTTGTAAGCAGACATAGTCTATGTCTGCTTACTGTTACAACTAATCTTCTTTGCAGTCCTGACTCCTGATGCCACATGAGATGCTTTGTCATATTGTAGCGTAGGGAACAGCTTTATTCACAATAAATAGGTTATCTACCATATAGGCCTACTGCAAGTTTATATACAACCCTACACAACTATTTGTTTAGACATATAATTTTGTATCCAATAATATATATATATATATATATATATACAATACACACACACACACACACACACACACACACACACACACACACACACACACACACACACACACACACACACACACACACACATATATATATATATATATATATATATATATATATATATAATATATAATACATATATATATATATATATATATATATATATATATATATATATATATATATATATATATATATATATTCTTAAGTAAATTCCTAAGTAAAATGAAGTATACGTATACATTATCATTACACATGCTTTACACATTTGACAATAAGGTCTAATATTTCTACAGTTGCTACAAATTGCTACAAAACCTGTATAGGCCAATCCGTCATTTTAGGGCATAATGAACAAGAAGGATAAAGTTGAAGGATAAAATTAATATGACAATGATGATATACCAGGACAACTGAACAGTTAAAGAGAAGGCAAGGATCTCAATGGAAATAAGCTTTGCCTTTAATAGACCTACCTGAGTTTCCTTTTAGTTGACCTTGTATCAGTGAACTGTACTGTCATGAAACTGTGCCTTTTCCTTTCCTGTTTAAAACTTCTAATAAATACTTAAATCAATCAATCAATCAATCATGCTCATTTGCTCTAACCTCGCCCACCAGGCTTTCATTTGCTCCCTGCCTTGACGCGCTCTTGCGTCGTGACTTCTAGCGTGTGACGCAGTGACGGACCTGACGGCCTGACGCTGCACCGGCGCACCTCCTCCTTTCTCTCTCTCCACTCCGCCCTTTTGTGCAGCCGCTGCTGTCTGACAGAGACAGGAATCCATCTACGGGCAGGACTGGAAGCCACACTGATAGAAAGGTATGTTTTTAATAGAAAACCGGACATTTTAAACCGTCTTCTTGGTGACCGCACTGCAGCAGCAGCAGCCTGCGATACACCGTGACCTTCCCAGACAGTAGTGAGCCAAGCCGGCTGGATGATCCGCTGATCGAGGCAGCATTGAGGCTTCATCAGTCAGAGGACAGTGGAGGGATGCTCCATCCAAGGCCTGTAGCTCGTTAGCTAGCTAGCTAGTAACGGTCATTTGGGCTGGTTTAACTGTCATTTGTGGCTGCTGTCTTTTTTTTAACTGTCATTTTGGCTGTTTTAAAACTGTCACTTGAACGTGGCTCCTGTTTTTAACGGTAATGTAACCGTTTTAAGCCAGCCATAATTGCTGAGCACACACTGACACACACCACCTCTGCGGTGGTGTCTCTGTGCTCAGCAGTTATTCTGTTGGCTTACAGAGAGGTATGTCCAGCCTAATGTTCACAACCTCTATCCCTGTGTGTCTGTGTGCGACAGCCTGTCTGTCCTGTCCTACTGATACTCCATGTGTGACAGTGACAGCAGGAGGCTAAGGTTAATCTGTTGGCTAAGCTAAAGGGCAGTTACAGCCAACCAAACTGCCACCCTTTTTAACTTTTAACTAACCAGTTAAAACAACCTGGAAGAGTGGCCTCCGTTGGCAGCACTGCCAGAGGCTTGACATTGAGAGAAACAGCGTTATTTTATCACGACCCCCCTCCAAAAAAATTAAAAAAAAAGAAAAACTTGAACCCTACCAGTTATTGGCCTTTGCAGCCTAATATAATAATTTACATAGAGTGTGCATTCACCCTGTGATTAAGGTTATTGGTAGATCACAGGTTTGTGTGCAAAGGGAGAGGCATAGCTTGTGCATCTCCATCTAAATACAATAAGCTGGTTAATGATTTGCAGGCCTGTGTGTGTGTGTGTGTGTGTGTGTGTGTGTGTGTGTGTGTGTTTCCTGTTCCATCTCTTTAGTAAGAGGTCAAACGACAGAAGAATGTCCTGTTGTCTGACTTTCAACCACACCAGACTCTCTTGTTTTGTCCAATAAATTTGCCTCCACATTGACAGGGTTGTAGTGGATGCTGGTGTTTTGAAGGATTGCAGTCAGAGGCCTTTATAATGATAAACTCCAGACATGTGCTGCTAACTGACTGGCCTTCTGCCTGTGGCCAATGTACAGAAACCAAAGTCATTGGTTGTCAGCAGGAGGTCTTTGGCTGATCATTACTAGTGTGTGTACGTGCATGCACAAGCATACCATGTGTTTGTGTAAAGCTGAGAGAGTGACACATGGGGTGAATGGCTTAGCGCGTGTGTGTGTGTGTGTGTGTGTGTGTGTGTGTGTGTGTGTGATTTCCTGTCCCAAGTAAGTTCCTTGGGAGAGGTTGAAGCCCATTTGGTCTCTGGAGGGACATGACCCTCACCCTATACATTCCATTTCGTCAGGGTCAGCTATTATGTTCAGCCAGAACCACGCAACAAAAGAGTCTGTTGAAATCATTTGGTGTCCACCCCTGGCTCAACGTGTTGGGCGAACATGTTTTAAGTTGGTGGGTGGGGACAGTTGTTTAAACAAGTAAAATTAGGTGGTGGTGCTAGGGTAGCATAGTTGGTTCTATCCACCTCTGTAAGTACAGTTTGTTGTAATAATCTAACAAACAAAACAGTGAATTGGCTTCTACACATCTAATTAACCAATATGTTTGGCAGTGGTTCTCAACCTGTGCATCTGGACCCCCAGGGGGGTCCCCGACTCCCTGTGTGTTTGGGGAGGAGGAAAGAAATAATATTAGAAAGAGGATAGATCTACAAGCTCGTAATGGGAGGCGTTGTGAACTCGTAAATCTGCTATTATGACAATATATTCATGGGTTGCATTTGTAGTCCTAAACGGCCATGTTGAGGACCAACACATGTGTTTCAATGTGTCTGATTGGCATAGAACTGATGTTCTACGCCAATCAGAACTCCTGTGTTGGTCCTCCTCAACATGGCCGGCCCATGAATTCATCAAAATGTCAAACAAAATGTAATGCCTCAACTGGGTGGGGGGTCCCCAGTTCAAATATGATTATTTTGGGGGGTCACGGCCTGAATAGTTTGAGAACCACTGCTGTTAGGGAGAAGTACAGGTGGTAGAGGTAGAGCATATTTCCATCAGATGATCATGGCAGCCAGTGACCTGTCCTGAATCAGTCTGTGGTCTTAGTTTGAGAAACCCTGATATACAACCAGAGATTAGTTCAAGTAGTTACAATTCCAGCGATATCTGTTATCAGTGGGTGCATGTCCGTGAACAATAGGCTGTCTTTACGACACAATCCCTATGTTTCTGTGCTCTATGGGAAATGATTTGATATCCGATTAGAATCTGTCCCTGGTGATGAAATAGGCATGCCCTTGCACAACAGACGCAACCATGTAAAAGGAAGGACACGTAACGCAGTAGTAACTGGAGTTGTAGTTTCAAAATATTCATTCGTTTTTAATTTGGTTCAATTTACGAGTGCATGGGTTAGTTTTAGTGTTAGTTTTTATGTTCCTCTGTCTTAGTTATCCAGGTATTATGGGGAAAGCTGTGATATATTCATGTAGAATTAGTTTAATTTGTTTTGCATGGTTCATTTTATTTTTTTATTTCTATTTTTTATTGCTTCCCCTTTAGTTTTTGTTAACTATGATAACCCTTTAAATAACATTATACTGCTGTGCTGCCTCTAGGCAACTGATTTTCCCCCTTGGGACAATAAAGGTATCTATCTATCTATCTATCTATCTATCTATCTATCTATCTAACCCTGGCATATAACTAACATGTGCACAAATGCAGCCAATACTGAGGTCAACATTTTTTTTGTCAGCCCTAGAGTCACTGCACTGGACTGGTACACGTGCTGGTGTAGGCAAATCAGGAATCCAGGCCCTGTGTGTGTACTGTACTGTACTATACTGTATGTACTGTACTGCACTGCACTGCACTGTGTGACCGTACAGTGATACCTTGCCAGCCCATCTGTCAATGACCTTCAATTACTCCCGTCTTCCGCCTCCACTAACTTTCTCTTAGACACACGCACGCACGCACGCACGCACGCACGCATACTCTGTAGTTTTTCCCTGCTCAAGGTCAGGGCTGCAATTATTGATTCGTTTCTTATCAATTATTCTATTGTTAAATGTGTCAAATAATCAGTAAGCGTGTTTTTATACATGGCAAATCTACAAGCTCACAATGCCTCGCATCGCAACCCGCTGTGAGCTTGTAGAATGTAGATCGTCTATTTTAACTACTTTAGCAACGTGTGTACAATTCTTTTGAAGCTTTTTGCCTATAATAATCACATGCCCAAAGTAGATTAAATGATTGATTGTCAAAATTATTGACAATCAACTTGCACATCTACTCATGGTCCTACGAGTCACACCCATAACCCTCTTTTACTCTTGTCTTCTATTGCAGATAATGGCCATACCTCCCACCTACGTTGACCTTGGAAAGCCTGCCAAGGATGTTTTCACCAAGGGATATGGTGAGAACTGAACTCTAACCCAATTAAACCAAGTAGTCCATCTACCAGGGAGTGGGTAGTTGTTGTAATAACAATAAACCAGATTGATGAAGTTTTCAGGATACCTGAAGTGGTTATACAAGACTAAAATAAATCGTTTTTTAGTCTCAAAACAAAACAAGTTGTTAGTGAGCGAATTTTAAAATCCCCTGAACTTCTAATTCAGATCAGCTCCTCCATCACCACTGGTGACTCCTCAATGTCTTCATAGTCACATGGTTGTAAAAAAAACAGAAACCTGATTTTCAGTGGAAGTTCTTGGGCGTGGCTGGGTTAGTAAATACATTGACAGTATGCCTGCATTCTATGAGACCTAGTGATTCTCTTGGGGTTTCACTGGTTGGGCAATGGGCCTTGACTAATGACCAGCTTTTAACTGTTCTGCTGCCCTTGACGACGCTCACCGTCAGTGAAAGGGTTAATACCATGGCGCCGTTGACGGCGAGGACTGTCAATCTTACTGTATATACAGTAAAGATATTATTACTTACTGTACGTCGCTCCGGTCCCGCCCGCATCGGTAATGTCCGCGATTTGTTTACAACGCACGTCGGGCGTGCACGCGAAATTAACGTCCTCCATAGTAAATCCATTGAGAGGCCCATAAAGAGACTTCATTTTCTCCAAAAGGGACATTCTTATACAAAGGATGGTCTCCACTCTCCATACTGTACACAAAAGCTGGGCGCAGCCATGTTCTCTTCTGGGCTCACACTGTCATGTGACTAGATGACGTAATCGTTGCCGTCAAGTGATAATCCAAAAAAACAAAAACAACCCCCTTCCGGCCCTTCAAAATAATAGCGGCGGCCTATGGAGGAAACGGCGTGGCACCGAGGCACCAAGCAAACCTTCAGATTAAGAGGCAGTAGTTGTGTTAAAGACATATAGTCCATGGGCCAGACGGGTTGTCGGTATCAAAAAGGTGGCAAAGGTTACCATGCATTTTTGAAAAGCTCTATATCTGTAGATTATATTTTGGTATGATAACCCTTTCTTAGACCCAGCTAAATTGGTGTTATCAGCCGCTAGAGTTGGTCCCATTAACTTTACATTACAGGGAAAAAAAGCAAAAAATTAATCAGCTTTAAGTAGCATAAGAGGGGTCAAACTAGGGGGTTTTCATGATGCTGAATCCATTGCAAGCATCTGTTTAGCACGAAAAACATTCCTGGGGCTAAAACAGCCCCCACAAAAGTGATGACTCATCACTTTTCATCACTAAACCATAGTCTTTTTAGCCCAAGGAATGTTGTTTGTGCAAAACAGATGCTTGCAATGGATTCAGCATCATGACAAACCCCTAGTTTGACCCCTGACACCCCTCTTATGCTACTAAAAGCAGATTATTTTTTTGCTTATTTTCCCTGTAATGTAAAGTTAATGGGACACCAACTCCAGCGGCTGATAACACCAATTTAGCTGGGTCTAAGAAAGGGTTATCATACCAAAATATAATCTACAGATATAGAGCTTTTCAAAAATGCCTGGTAACCTTTGCCACCTTTTTGATACCGACAACCCGTCTGGCCCATGGACTAATACTGTATGTCATCGTAATAGTGAAAGCTTTTCTTTTTTTTTTCTTTTTTTAAACTAGTTTCAAAACTAGTTTCTTTATATTTAGATAGGAGAGAGAGGGACAGGTCCCTGCCTAGAATCAAACAGCAGAGGATATTGCGATCATGTGGTGGATGCATCTCTGATAGTGAAAGTTAACTATGAACAGCAACAAGCCACGGTAGGACAACTGGCCCTTGGTTGTTTGAAGCAAAGACATTATAATGAAAGTGCCAAAAATCCCCAAAGTAAGGTGTGTTTTTTTTCCCCCCTTTTTTTACACTACCCAACCAATAGCCCATATTTTGCTACCGTGTCACAGTATACCCAGGGGGCAAATGAAGGTGTGCTGCATTTGCCCCGACATACAAAGTTGTCCACCAGAAATATTATCTATGACCCAGTAGGATCACAACCTATATGGACAACCCGGTCAATTTGTACAACAAAGTCCAATATGGCCGCCTTTAGTTTTAATGGGGGGTGAATAGGGCAACATTTTAAACTGAGGGATATTTCCACGAAACTTCACAGGTTGATCAATGGTATACATATGAACATTTTTTGTATTGCAAGTTTCCATGAAATCCAATATGGCCGCCACAATATGGCCGCCATAATGTAAGGACCCAGAAAATAGGTTTTGCCTAACTTCTGAACCAGATGGGCTAGAAACGCAAACTTGGTGTCTATTTCATGGTGTCTGACCATGGGAGACTCAATGGAATAGCTAATTTTATTATTGGGTGTGTCTGGACCTTTATTGTGCATATTTGCAAGATGGTGGACTCCCAAAATAGAGCTTTAACATAATTTCTACCATGATTGTTGACTGCTTTTACAAATACAAGCAATATGAATCCATTTGCTAAGATTTATGGCACAGAAGGGACTTATACCTGTATTATTCTTGAGTTTGCATGTCAAAATGGCTGTAAACGAGATATTATATTTCCTGTCCGATTCTACTGTATGTAGTTGTAGCAATGACTTCAGATAAAATCAGAGACCAAAACAATGTATCTTAGAAATAATGTTTTAATTTAAAAAAAAAGAAAAAAAGAGAGAGATTATCTCAATGAAATGAATGCAACTGCCTTTTTGGGTCTTTCACACATAGACATGCACATGCTTTCCAACAACTTCAGCTTCAGGGAAATTATAATGAACACATGATTAAAACAGGCTGCATTATAATGCAAATAATTGCTAGTCACTATCACTGTCATATGTACCTATCCTGCTGCATCTTGTCTCCAGTCCTTGGCAACGACACCCCAAGTAGCATGCAATTCCCTTCTTCGCACATGAACAATTTTTCTGGCAGCCTTTGATACAGCTACATGATATTGCCTTGTCCATTGATATAGGCCAGGCTGGCTCTGTAGATGGACAGGGGACTGCCTTCCCATCACTGAGAGACCATCCATATTCAGTGAAGCAAGGGATGTCTGGCTTCGCGATGTGTGCAGTTTTATCTATTATGGCTGCTAGAGCAGCTCTTTTCAGGTGCAGGCCAAAGGCATTTTCTGTAGGTGGCAGTAGCTTCAACAGGGTTGATCGGTTATTTAGGAACTTGTACACTCTCAGCTTTGCCAGGTCAAAGTCCTCCGAATGGTCAGCTTTTGATGCATATACAGGTCTCTAGCCTGATTCTTGACATCCTCTGAGAGGGAATAAGAGGAATTTTCACCAAACTCCTGAAGTGCAGGGAGATCTAGACCCATGCTGGTCTTGAACCATGCCTTCTTTCCAGTGAAAAAGGGATAGCTGGTGGTATCTCTGCCACTCAGGCTGTGAATAAAGGGCAGGGCACGACACTGTGCGAGTCCAAGGGCTGAGACCATGTGATGGATAGGAAGATATGCATCCTGCTCTGTTCTCACCCACAGCTCTGGAAGGTCATGCTGCCACCCACCTCGGTGGCAGCATGATATAGGCACATGATGATGATGTCTGTGTCATTAGCATGGATGACAACTCTGTCAACTTTGTGAGCCTGGACACTGTAGATGGTGTGTAGAATTACCCTTGTGTCGGCCTCCTGTTGTGTTGACTCTAGTGCAGGGACATCAACAACACACCCCTCCTTGATCACCACACCCCTTGTCTCTTCTTTAAATCCTCCACTCAGGTAAAGATGGGTTGTACCAAGAGCAGACTTAAGTGTTTCATTTTGACACCATTCTTCACAGAGGAATCTTAGAAGGTTTGCTTTGTTTTCAGAGACAGCAAAAAACTCTTGAGGATCAGGAGCTGTATATTGTGCAGAGACTTCATTTTCTTTTGCAGGTTTTGAATGGACATACCTGTGTTCCTGCTCAGCTGTCTTAAGACTGGGTCCACTGTACCGGTCACAGCAAAAGTGTATGATGTCTGTGTTCTTTACCAGGCTCACAAAGTTGACAGAGTTGTCATCCATGCTAATGACACAGACATCATCATCGTGTGCCTATATCATGCTGCCACCCACCTCCTAGACCTTCCAGAGCTGTGGGTGAGAACAGAGCAGGATGCATATCTTCCTATCCATCACATGGTCTCAGCCCTTGGACTCGCACAGTGTCGTGCCCTGCCCTTTATTCACAGCCTGAGTGGCAGAGATACCACCAGCTATCCCTTTTTCACTGGAAAGAAGGCATGGTTCAAGACCAGCATGGGTCTAGATCTCCCTGCACTTCAGGAGTTTGGTGAAAATTCCTCTTATTCCCTCTCAGAGGATGTCAAGAATCAGGCTAGAGACCTCACAATAGCTGTATATGCATCAAAAGCTGACCATTCGGAGGACTTTGACCTGGCAAAGCTGAGAGTGTACAAGTTCCTAAATAACCGATCAACCCTGTTGAAGCTGCTGCCACCTACAGAAAATGCCTTTGGCCTGCACCTGAAAAGAGCTGCTCTAGCAGCCATAATAGATAAAACTGCACACATCGCGAAGCCAGACATCCCTTGCTTCACTGAATATGGATGGTCTCTCAGTGATGGGAAGGCAGTCCCCTGTCCATCTACAGAGCCAGCCTGGCCTATATCAATGGACAAGGCAATATCATGTAGCTGTATCAAAGGCTGCCAGAAAAATTGTTCATGTGCGAAGAAGGGAATTGCATGCTACTTGGGGTGTCGTTGCCAAGGACTGGAGACAAGATGCAGCAGGATAGGTACACATGACAGTGATAGTGACTAGCAATTATTTGCATTATAATGCAGCCTGTTTTAATCATGTGTTCATTATAATTTCCCTGAAGCTGAAGTTGTTGGAAAGCATGTGCATGTCTATGTGTGAAAGACCCAAAAAGGCAGTTGCATTCATTTCATTGAGATAATCTCTCTCTTTTTTTCTTTTTTTTTTAATTAAAACATTATTTCTAAGATACATTGTTTTGGTCTCTGATTTTATCTGAAGTAATTGCTACAACTACATACAGTAGAATCGGACAGGAAATATAATATCTCGTTTACAGCCATTTTGACAACATGCAAACTCAAGAATAATACAGGTATAATACAGGCAATAACACAGAAGGGACACAGAAGTCCCTTCTGTGCCATAAATCTTAGCAAATGGATTCATATTGCTTGTATTTGTAAAAGCAGTCAACAATCATGGTAGAAATTATGTTAAAGCTCTATTTTGGGAGTCCACCATCTTGCAAATATGCACAATAAAGGTCCAGACACACCCAATAATAGAATTAGCTATTCCATTGAGTCTCCCATGGTCAGACACCATGAAATAGACACCAAGTTTGCGTTTCTAGCTCATCTGGTTCAGAAGTTAGGCAAAACCTATTTTCTGGGTCCTTACATTATGGCGGCCATATTGTGGTGGCCATATTGGATTTCATGGAAACTTGCAATACAAAAAATGTTCATATGTATACCATTGATCAACCTGTGAAGTTTCGTGGAAATATCCCTCAGTTTAAAATGTTGCCCTATTCACCCCCAATTAAAACTAAAGGCGGCCATATTGGACTTTGTTGTACAAATTGACCGGGTTGTCCATATAGGTTGTGATCCTACTGGGTCATAGATAATATTTCTGGTGGACAACTTTGTATGTCGGGGCAAATGCAGGTTTCCTAAAAAAAGGCTGGTTTGCCCCCTGGGTAGTATCAGGAATCCAAGGCTGAGTCATGGTTATTCTAACATCATCTCTGCTGTCCCCCAGGCCAAGGTTGAGCTGTTCCTTCCGCTTTGGGAATCAGAGAATGATGAGAACCACACATCAATTTAAAGCTCACTCAGTGACTTAACCACATGATCCCTAGCCTCCTTATTCTGGACATGTCACAAATTCGAGCATTGTGCCGAAATATGCAAACATTTGGCAAAAATGATTGCCCCCACCCCCACCCCTACCCCCCAAAAAAGAACCAACCCCTTGTGCAGAAATTATAGATGGAGGACGGAGAGTGGGGATTTAACACTTACCGGTAAATACTTACAACCTGGTGTCCTTAGTTTTAGCATTGAATTTTGGTGAATATCGTCAAAAAAGATCTAAAAAAGAAACGTAGATCTACAAACAATGTGATGCGTTGTGAGCTTGTAGATCAGCTATTTTCACTATTCATTGTATGACAAAGTATGTAAGGCTTAAGTGGTTTAGGATTACAGTATGTGGAAGTGCATATGTGCTCTTTCCTTTTATCACCAAATAAATAAACTCATTCATTGAAAAAAGCTAGAAGATGGGGACTGGTATATGTGGTGTTGAATGGGGTTGGCCTGTTAACTCATTTAATGCCACCCTTTCACCACTAGAGGGGGCCAAGTGTGCCACAGACAATCCCATAGAGATATGCTGGTATATGCAGAAGCCCTGCAGCCATGACTTGCCTAAACACTTTCCTTTGTGCATGTACAGGAAGAGGATGAAGTTAGCTTGAAGTTAGCTATTGGCTACCAAGCATTTTAAAAGCCTTATTTTTGTCAACTTAGCCATGATTAAACCTTGCACACCTCATGCATGGGAAAAAAACAGAGAAGAATGAGCTCTAAAAAATCCAATGCAATCCTGGATTGCATTGTTGTGGGTTTGTGCAGTTTGTTCACAGCTTTCAAACAAAAAAATCCGATTGGAAATCCGTTCAGGCATTCTTGAGATAATAGCCATTATGTTTTACACTGTTGTGAGCTTGGAGGTCTGCTACCTGAGTTGTATGGGGGTTGTATGGGGGTTAAACATGCAAAATCGCGATTGAAATCATGTTCACTAGTTTTGATGGGGTCCAAAAAAACATTTTCAAAAAAAAAATTTCAAATTTTTTTTTTTTTTTTTTTTTTAATCACGTGTATACACGTGATTGGCACTGTGGGATGCGCTAATATATCACGTGTATACACGTGATTGGCACAGAATGAGTTAATGGATGGGTGTATGGGTAAATGTTTGGAGGAGACCTGTCCAAATTGATGAATGGATCAATGTTAAAGCGGCTTGCTGGTTGAATGGATGCATGTATGTGAGAATGAAGCTGAGATGGATATATTGATGGGCGGTGGAATGGAAGTTATAATTATGATGGATGGGTGGATAGATAGAACGCAGACTTGATGCAGGAATGGTCCAATGAATCACCAAGCTGTTAGTCATGCCTCACAGGACCAATGCTCTTATGGAAACCACGTCAAATCAATATGCACATCTCGATAATGACCTATAAATGCCTATTTAAATAGGTGCACGGGACTGACAAATCAATATTTCTCTGACACACAACAATGGTTTGATTCAATGTGTTAACGTGAGTGTGTGCGTATTTGCAAAGCATGGGCTTTGTTTTCTTAGCAGAAATAATTCCATCAGAAATCACTTAAACCAAAAGGCATAAATTAGATATAATTTTTGTAACAAAACGTTTTAATGTGTTTTCCAGGCTTTGGCCTCATCAAGCTGGACTTGAAAACAAAGTCTGAGAATGGACTGGTGAGTAGTCATTATTAACAGAGCTGCCTCTGGAGACTTCAGCCATTTACTCTGATCCAAGCTCTGGACTTCAGGGTGCTGTTTGAATAGAAACCAAGTGGTGTGGGGGAGCAATAGTAATAGATTATATTGAACTTGATTAAATTAAAATAATAGATTTTGGAGGAATCTTCTGTCAAACGTGTTCAAAAATACAGAAAACAAGCTCACATCTTGTTGTGAGCTTGTGGATCGTTTTGTTTTTCTGATAAAAATGTTTTTGTGTTGATATATCAATATATAAAAAAAAAATGTGTTTCTCGATTTATAGAAAAAGTAATCGATAGAATAATCGCTATGAAAATAATTGGTGGCGTACTGTCCTCAACTAGATCAGTGAACTTTTTAATTTCAAGGACCCCCAGTGTGATATGCATTAGGCCACGGACCCCCATTTGACGCTCAGGCTTCACTTAACTTTCAACTCTGGTACCCCAATCTAGTCTGTATAAATCTCAGACTGTACACTCTCAATTAATTAGGTTCCTAGACCCTAGGTTGATGACCAGCATAGTTTAGTTTATTAAAAGTTGTATTTGTAGGAGCCCGCTGGCCTACCGGTCCCGGCGCATACCACATGGGCTCTGATGCCTGACAGCGTATCGTGGGTTCGAGTCCCGGTCCCGGCGGCCTTTGCTGCGTCTCTCTCCCCATTTCTGTCTATCAATAGGCATAAAAGCCCCAAAACAAATCTTTAAAAAAAGGTTGTATTCGTAGAAAATATTTATATAAAAAAACTGTATGAATTGCAGGAATATATTCCTCGAACAGGCCCTTGAATATGTGAATGGTGTTTTTATCGGAGACATAAGATGTTTCAAAACATGATTCTTCCACTTCTTTCTGCTCCCGTTAATGTGTCTACGTGTCCATCATCCCCTTCACCTGTGCAGGAGTTCAGCAGCGGGGGCTCCGCCAACACAGAGACCAGCAAGGTGGCCGGGTGTCTGGAGACCAAATACAAGTGGGCTGAACATGGCCTGACCTTCACGGAGAAGTGGAACACAGACAACACACTGAGCACCGAGATCACCGTAGAAGACCAGGTACTGCAGACCTGTGCTTCTCACCCTTTTTCATGTCACAGAACCCCCAAACCCTAAGAGAGGATTGGTAAACATCAGCATAAGAAAAATAGCAGACTGCTAATAGTGCTAATAGTGCAGTGTTTTATTACCTCATTAATCGTATTGACCGCTTGTTTCTGATGGTAATACACTTTTAACACTCAGCGAAGACTATATATATGAGTATAATGCAGTGGTACATGATTTGACCATCATTTCTGTCTTTTCACTCGCTGAATAATCTTCCAAGTTCACACGTTGAATGAATTGAGAAATCCATGGATTTATTAATTATTTTACTTAATTTCTGTCTTCGGTAGACTGTTACATGTCACCAATGATATCCTTATCCTTGCTTTCTCTACAGATTGCCAAGGGCCTGAAGATGACGTTTGATTCGTCGTTCTCTCCAAACACTGGGTGAGTTTCATCACAGCCCCCTTTTAATCTTTCCTAGAATTCTTTAACGTCTTGATTCTTTTCTGTATTGATTTTGCATTTCGATCACATTTCTAGATCCGTGAATTAACTCCGAGCGCATTCACTTCTATGTTACGCAATAACCACGTGGCTTGCATTCTGTTTCGCTATGGAAAATGGAGGGCTGTTATTTTTTCTCGCTTACCATGAGTGGATACTAGAGCGAACGCGATCGGTGAACCATCACGCACGAGATGCGCGCACGCGCCCACGTTAAAGGTAGGCAAAATCCTGGCAGTGTGCGAACGCGATCGGTGAACCATCACTAACGAGATGCGCGCACGCGCCCACGTTAAAGGTAGGCAAAATCCTGGCAGTGTGGAACATTAGAAGCAATGTTCCCTCTAAGCTGCGCGCATGCGCGCCTGCGCACTACTCAGGACGCTGTCGCGCACGACAAATCTTTGTAGCGCATGGCAGATTTAACGCTGATAGATTTGTGAAAGGTAGTTGATTATTTTGTGGTACTCAGTCTCTGTCTGCCTGCATATGCTTAACATAGACAGCGCTAGGTCTCTCTCTCTCTCTCTCTCTCTCTCTCTCTCTCTCTCTCTCTCTCTCTCTCTCTCTCTCTCTCTCTCTGTGCCTCCCCCCTCTCGCTCTCGCTGACTCCGCGTCTCTCGTCTCGACTCGATTCTCGCTCGCCTCCTCCGCCCCCCCTCTCTCTCTCTCTCACACACACACGCACGCAAGCACGTGTGGTAAACAGAGACTTCTTCGGACTACTTTTATTGTTTTATTGCCGTCATAAAACTTTCTCACATCTTCTATGTGTGCATTAACGTTAGCAACAGCGTGGCTGTAGGGCAGGCTACCAAAACAAAACAAACGCATGTGCTTTGCATTGCGTATCAGTCAGAAGCTCAAAGGACCATGGTTGCTAATGTGCAGTTTCATAAAGACGTCCCCCGCCTGTGCACAGCGGAGATTAGACCTACAGTATACACACTACTCCTCCATCCAGCATCCAGGTATGAACTATATAAACTGCAATGTTTCTCTGGAGCTGACGATCGAGCTTGGCGTCTCACCTTCACGACCAGTTAACAAAAATAACTCCAGTCCTGTAATGCATTGGTCTCAAAGTGGGTCCGGGGACCCCCAGGGATCCCCAGCAAAAGTTAGGAACCAAATGGACCCTTATGTAACTCAGAGTGTACACATGGAACCACACACTCAGAGTTAAATTAACTTGATTTTATAACAAATATAAATTGGGGTCTCAGTGATAGAAATGCCATTAAATGGAGGTCCATAGCCTAATGCATGTGAAATAGGGGGTCTTTATCATTAAAAAGGGAATCACTGCTAAAGCCATACAAATATTATCTTATGGGGGTCCCTGGGATAGCTTTTGCTATAATGCTATAATGCTTTGGACTGTATTTTATTCATAATAATGACACTTCTTAGCGATGGCTAACCTTCTTTAGACGTGTCAATGTCAATATGTCAATGTATTGTTATTTTGTAGACTCATATTTAGGCCCATTGTTTGTATTGTATTTACACAACATGTTGTCAACATGTGTATACTATATAAGATAGATAGATACCTTTATTATCCCAAGGGGGAAAATCAATCTGTAGGCTTAATGAATAATAATGGATATAAAACCCTTTTCCCCCCGTCTTTTTAAATGATTTTAAATGTAACAGTCCTATAGTAGCCTACAGTTTCTTAACAGTAGTCGAACCGCTATTACTTATTCTGTAATTAAATTTGAATAAGCTATAACTTGACATAACTTGACATGACTTGACGCAGTAGGCTATACCTACTATATATCGTGCACTCGACATATGTTGCTCATCAGTGCTCAAGTTGTGCTCAGAAGGTTGGAGTGTTTGCTCAGACCGAAAAAAAAATTAGAGGGAACATTGATTAGAAGGGTTTTAAAATAGAAGTAAATGAGTTAATAGAGGCAGAAGTTTGATATAATCCTGAAGCGCTACCATGAAAAAGATTCAGATGAAGTGCAGTGTCTGGGGTGAGAGGTTATTTTCCATCCTCATGCAATGAGTGTACTGCAAAAACACCACAAACTCATGGAAGATGTTTATTTGCAGATGCTGTTATTATCTGAATAATGCCCAGTGTTATGTCATTCATTTCTATGCCTTTCCATTGCCCCTATATTGTTTCTATAGTTAATATCTGTTGCCATTCACTGCGATGCTAGCTTCACCAAGAAGCTAAAGAAATCCTTGTATGTATGCAAATATAGCCTTTTCAGATTTATGAATACCATATCCAGTGCTTGCCTGCAGTGTGACTCATTGCTTGCCTCTGTTAGAGTCAAGGTCTTATACACAGAAATCGAAACATAAATTAAATGCTTTGTCTGTGACAGGGCTCGGTAGCAGGGAGGAGACGGGACGACCAAAGGATTCTTGGTTTAACAAGCTCTTTATTTTCCAGTGCATTACAGAAACATACAATCATGCTGCTTGCCATGCTGTGGTATAAACTGATAAAATATAAACTGTCTAAAGCTGGAGCAGGTGCGCTTCCTCTGTTCGTTCCTTCCTTGGCTCTGATGAAGGCCACGTGCCGAAACGCGTCAGATTGAAAATGGTTAACTGAATCTTGCATCTTTATTTTGGATTGTCACTTTTTTCCCACTTTGGTGGATTCTCTTTACTAATGTTTTGTATGAAACAAATTTCTACAAGGTAGAGCTGAGCATGCAGATGTAATGTACTGTCAGATTAGAGGCTCTCCCTGTGTGTGGAGATGGCTGATTCATTCCATTATCCATGCACACCGGGTGTGTTGTCGCACTTGGCTCAGTGTGTCACTATTAGCTTGACTCAAGCCAGGTGTGACTACTTAAATCGGCCATCACCCACCCTAGATTATAATATTTGTACAACACAAATTCTATTCACATTGTGCCCCCTCCAGAATACATACAGTGTTAAATCATAGAAATTAATATAGCATTAACATTTCTCTCAACCCTAGTAAGTTAAAGATTTTGACGGTGAAGAAGATTCTGAAAGACTTTGGATGTTGTTCTCCAACAGAACAGCTCCCTGCCATGAACCAAACTTTGTGGTCATAAATATTTATCTACTGCCCAAAAACTTTACTGTAATCCAAATAAAGGCAACACATTAATTTATATATTCAAGCATTTTCTTTAACGTGGCTTGGCGTACTGAAAATATTAGCCGACATAGGGGGCTAATATTTGTCATCTCACTTCTCCTTACCGCTCATTAACCATCCAAACAGTGTTTCTAGGTTGTTGTGGTACAGTATGTGAAGTGAGGTTTTAAAAGTACCTTTCAATCTTCTGTCTTTCCATTTAAACGTAGTCAGTACTGCTGGCTTCACCCTGATATTTCCAGACCCAAGGATGTAGCGATGTCTGATAATAGCGACTTTAAGCTCGATGATTTTCAGGACGGCAACGCCAGGCGGACTACGGCTGCTATGACGTAATCGCCGTAGCGGTCAAAATGGTTAAGCAAAGCCTCGGTGGCGACGGGTTCCCACCCCTTTCACTGAACGCTTTGGTTCCCATGGCGACGCGTACACGCAGCAGACGGAGTAGGCCAGGGGTATTCAACAAAATTGTCCAGGGGGCCACATTGACAGAAACCCAAGGGGCCGAGGGCCGCACTAACGTATCCACCCCCCACCCCCCCAGCTATTAATCTAATGAACACTTGAAACAACGGGCACGACCACATTTTCACTACTACATTTTCACAAACAAGCACATTTTCATCTAACTACATTGCAAAGCAGAATACTTTTCAAGTAGAATACTTTTCATGTTAATGTGCTTAATTTATGTTCAAGTTGACAACTGTACAGTGTACACATGCTTTCTTGTTACTTAGTGCTAACTACATCACACTAGTGATGGCCAACCTGGCTTTGATGCTATCTTAGAGTAGATGTTGACCTTATTGACAGTGCACACACAATTGCCTTCTTTGATGCTTTAACGATGCTCAACGAGGATCAGGTGGGTCGCAGACACACACTCCACTCTGCTGCAGTGCTCTGACTGGAGTCTCTTCACTTGAATATGATGGAAGATGATTAGGGATTACTGTGATTATGGTAAAATGAAGCTCACGTTCCATATCGCGCAAACCATACCTATAACGTCCATTAGTCTCCACGAAAAAAAATCTTTTTTTTTTTTTTTTTTTTCAAAATTGCTCCAGGGGCCACAAGGAAGGTCCCCGCGGGCCGCATTTGGCCCGCGGGCCGCCAGTTGAATACCCCTGGAGTAGGCGCTACGTGGGAAGGAACCTTCTGCCGTAGTAGAGACAGCTGCGGCGACGGCAGGTTTATCTATCGAGCGCGGATCATTTCCGGTTACCGTTGTCATCTGCCGTTGGCCGTAGCGTTGCTAATATCGCGCCAAGTGGGACATCACAATAAAAGTAGGCATAATTTGTTCATTTCACAGCAGGAGATATGTGATGTTGTCTGACAAAAGCCTGAATACCGGTACTTTGTTGTTTGATTTTGATTTTGGAATCAGAAATGAAGAGTTGGATAATGGGATATCGGCAAAAGTATTGAACAGTACAGAGACAAACCTGAAACAAACCTGCGCAGCCATGACGCGCCTGAACACTTTCCTTTGTGTCATGAACAGGGACAGGATGAAGTTAGCTTGAAGTTAGCTATTGGCTACCAAGCATTTTAGAAGCCCTATTTTCGGCGATTTAGCCATGATTAAACCTTGCACACCTCATGGATATGCATGGAACAGAGAAAATGAGCTCTAAAGATCCTGGATTGCATTGGAGTGGATGGTAAATATCGGCGGCGCTACGCTCTCGCGGGCCGTGTAAACAGATGACGGCCGGCGGCCCGGCTCGAAAAAAAAAAAAAAAAAAGAATTTACAATTTTTTTTTTTTTTTAAAAGCCGAACTAGTTCGGGATCGGCACCCTGATAAGGTCCAAATAAAGCCGAACTAGTTCGGGATTGGCACAGTAAGAGTTAATAGTGAGACTAATCCTCCTGTCTTTGATCTCTCCCCTGGTTTCCTGCAGCAAGAAAAGTGGCAAGATCAAGACGGGGTACAAGCGGGAGCTCATCAACCTCGGCTGCGACGTGGACTATGACATCAACGGCACAACCATCCATGGCCACGCGGTAGTGGGCTACGAGGGCTGGCTGGCCGGCTACCAGACCACCTTCGAGGCCGGCAGGAACAGGATCACTCAGAGCAACTTTACCGTTGGCTTCATGACCGACGAATTCCAACTCCACACGAATGTGTAAGAGCACAAAATGAGATGCATTTTATGTTGAATGTGTTTTTATAACTTCAGTAAACTTTAGTTGGGCTGTGAGAGTATCTTAGCCTACTTTTAATTATCTGCATATTCACAGTGGGTTACACACAAATCACAGCGTACACCTACGACCAGTAAGTTGTTTTCATGCGACACCTCAGCAACGCATTGCAGTCATAGAGCTTTTAAAAGCCCCTGGAAAACAAAATGAAACCGGTTTGACTTGCGAGAGTTGACAGTCAATAAGCTACTCAATTCTCACTGCAGCACTGTCCTCCCACACCCATGAGTCCCAACAAATCTGATCTGTCCAGGTTTCTATGCACAAACGAGGGCACATCACATGCTGCAACAACTGTACAAAGTAGTCGTATACCTGTAGTGGTGCGGTTGCCAATGAGCCACACAGGACATGAGTTTGTTGGGATTCGGGTTTAAACCAGAAAGCCTGAGTGAGGTTGGATGACTAGATATTGTCTGTTTTTCAAATAGTTCAGTGGAGGTCTCTTGTGAGAGACTGAAACCTCACAAAAACATTGTTGCTCACCTCTGGTATACAGTATATGTACTGTCCAATCACTCGCCATCCTAGTAATAATAACATTTAAGACATTGTCTCTGCTCCAGAAACGACGGCACTGAGTTCGGTGGCTCCATCTATCAGAAGGTGAATGACCAGTTGGAGACGGCGGTCAACCTCGCTTGGACCGCTGGAAACAGCAACACCCGCTTTGGTATCGCTGCAAAGTACCAGATCGATGCCGATGCAGCCTTCTCTGTGAGTAGTGCTGCATCTTCGTATGAGTTTTACCAAGCGTGTTTGAAGTGGGTATGGCTGTGTCACCACCATGAAATGTTACTTCACGATTAATTGTCACTTAAATAATTGATGTTACTGATTCAGTTGTGTTTTTGGCATTGAACATTTGGACAAAGATTGCACATGACACTTTGACAAATAACAAAGAAATTACTAACAATGATCGATACCAATAATCTAAACACATACAGTGTACTATGGCTATATTTTATCAGTCAGTGATTTTTCAAAGCTGAATGTGATCTTTATCTTTAGATCTTACGTACAGGTACTTCATAATCATATTTGTTTGGACTTGTGGGTTGACATTTTTCTATTAAGAGATTAATTGAACCAATACTGATGTTCGTTTTTATTTCCTACACAGGCCAAGGTGAACAACTCCAGCCTTGTGGGCCTGGGATACTCTCAGACTCTGAAGCCGGGTGAGTTCTCTATAGCCAGCTATAAACCGTTCTTATGTCATCTTGGCCCTTCATAAGACACAGTTCAAATCTTTCATTACTCCATTGTGAACATCAAAGCATCGTCCAATGAGCAACTTGTTCACTGCGAGGCTGTGAGGGATTGTGAACAGTGTGGTGGGGTGGTGTTAGTGGTGGAGGAGGTGTCCTGTTTATTGTTGATAACAAAATACTATATCTGGATCTCTTTCACAGTTTGTATATATGTCTATCCACAGTTTTGTTATGTCACATCCTGGCCCTTCATAAGACGAATGATGCTTGGATGTCCACAATGGAGTAATGAAAGATTTTAACTACAATAAGCAACTTGTGAACTGTAGGCCAGCTCTGTTAAACTGTGAGGGATTCTGAACAGCAACAGGGGCAGCATCGTTTGAAAGGCCCTACTCCTTACCCTCTGAATGGAGGAAGGGCTTTCTTTTTGTTGTCTTTGGCATTGCGTATTTGATAGAAATTACATTTTTGCTTTCCTTTTGGCTTTGTAAGCAGAAATTGCGCTAAATAGTGTAAATATACAAAGGCTATTACTGAAATATGTGAAGGAAATGACAACAGCAGCTACCAAAGAAATACCAACAGTAAAAAATACTGTACTGCATCCATTCTGGCCTAAACAGGCCGTATCCTAAATAATCTTATACTTAGTGAAAACCGTAACTATAGGTTGAAAAGTAGTTAAAAGAGACTGGTGATAATGATGGAAATATGACATCCAGTTGTTTTTATTCAGATGGATGATTCTAACACTAATGCAAAATAAAATGTGTGATTAATTCGAATTATTGCGATCAGGCAATTGGGACAGGCCTGCTTGTGAATGTGGATGTCAGAATAATTTTAGGAAGTGGTTCAGGTAACGGTGCAGCCATGGTGACTTGTGTTGTCGATGTGTTTGCAGGCGTCAAGATGACCCTCTCTGCTCTCCTGGATGGCAAGAACATCAATGCTGGAGGCCACAAGCTGGGCCTGGGCCTTGAGTTCCAGTTATAGAAACATGAGGCATTCCTTCGGCGCCCCCCCACTCTACACACAATCACACCCCCCATTGAAAGAAGATCCAAATACTTTATTGAATAGCTAACCCTCACAACTCTCCGTGTCCCTTTTACGTGTACTGTGATTGACACGAGGCAACGCCGGTCAAATAATTCAGCCGCTGCAAGGGAACATAAAAATACTGGGGCCCACTTTGAGAACAAATGTAACATAAAAATTACCGGGGCCCACTCGAGAAGAACAAATCTAACGGATGTGCAAAACAAAGTTGTTACGGTGGAAAAGTAGCGTTTAGTTGGTCTCGCTCATTTTCATTTTGCTACAAACCTTTTCAAAATAAATGCTTTAATTTATTTCCCTCTCCGCCGCTTTCTGATATAAATAAAGGGAGGGAGATCTTAACAACATGGGTCAGGATTGGGAAGCCACGATAGGGCTCAATGCAGTAAGCATGTAGTTAAAGTAGTTGACCACCATGTGGCGCCAGTGCGTGGCTCCCGTCATTCCACCTCCATTCCAGCACTCTGTGGCCAGCCAGCCGTCTTCTACACTCCAGAGTTACTTCATTCTGTCCTAGCTTTTCTGCGTTAGGGATGTGTCTGTCTTAAGATATTATGTGATGGGAATGGGTTATGTGTTCTTGACGTAAGCGGCTGTTTGTACTGCCGAGACGAGAGAGTCACTAAACCCCACTACTGTGTACATTCTGTGTTTTTTGTTTGTTTTTTTTGGTCACGTTTGTCCTTTTGTCTGTGCATTTGATGTTAATCACTTATTTTGTTACATATAGCTGAAACAAATATTATTTTACTGATGGTAGGTCTGGTATTATAGTTTGACCCAACTGCGAAGACTTAAGGAAGCAAAGACCTGTCATCATGAGTATGTATGAGTGAGTGATAACCCTCTTGAATCTTGACCTGTCAATATTGTTCTTGGTCTAGAAAGGTTACTGAATAAAACATGCTATGGAGGAGAAAACAATCTGATAAATTTGACAGAAAATGGAAGTCTTCCGGTTTTGATCATTGGATTGAAACCTGGTGTACTTGACAATATTGTCACTCCCCTGAGTTCAAATAAAGAACATCTGAAAACATGTATTTTTATTGTGGCTGTGCTGTTATTTGTACCATCTGGGATGATCAAATGTAAACGATACTAAAATGTTTTATAGGGTCAATAAAAGAGAAAAATGTAGTCTGTCCACAGCACACTGGTAGCTTTGTCAATTATTTTTAAACTGCCAATTTACCTAGTAGTGGCATTGCATAATTTAATAGAATCTTTGGATATGCAAAGACCACATTGGAATTCAGCCAATAATTGACAAACTATGAGAGAAATGTAGAGAGATGATTGAGGGCTTTGATGTAGGTCAACATGACTGACATGTCAGCAGTTCCCCAAGACAACGCTATTTCCTGCAAAAGCTTTCCCTGCACAATATGGATGTTGGGGCTGGGGTTGAATGATAACCTGTTGACCATTAGGCAGTGGTGGAAAAAGTACTACATTTTTTACTTAAGTAAAAGTGTCAATACTACAATGTAGAAATAATCTGTAAGTAAAAGTCCGGAATTAAAAACCTGAGTAAAAGTACAAAAGTTTTGGTATCAAAATGTAGGCTACCAAAAGTAGAAAATACTCATTATGCTGAATGTCCCGTTTCACAAGTTTTCAAATATAAAAATCTTTAATAGACGATCTACAAGCTCACAACATTGTGAGCTTGTAGATCAGCCATTTTCAAATGGCTGAAATGTACAGTATATAGGGCTGAAGTGGTTATTGTAGGCCTATGTTTTGTAATAATCAAAATCTAAAAGTAACTAGTAACTACTAAAGTTTTCAAATAAATGTAGTGGAGTAAAAGTACAATATTTGGATCTGAGACGTAGTGGAGTAGAAGTAAAAGTATTGGAAATTGTAAATACTTTAGTAAAGTACAAATAATCAAACTTAAGTACAGTACTTAACAATGTACTTAGTTACTTTCCACCACTGACATTAGGTCAATGTTAGATTTCAAAGTATGACATATCGATCAGTCAGTCAGTCAGTCAGTCAGTCAGACAGACAGACAGACAGACAGACAGACAGACAGACAGACAGACAGACAGACAGACAGACAGACAGACAATCAATCAATCAACCTTTATTTGAAAACACTCTTTTCTACTGGTACAGAGACCACAAGTTGGGAGAAAAAGCTAATTAAACAACATGAACTACATCTAAAATGATTGAAATAAACACATAGTTTGAAAGCAATTACATCACATAATTTATCAACATCAAACACATTAATTAAAACAGGTGCAATGAAAATTAACCAGAGTTGATATTTGAAAGGTTACATTCTGTCTTTTCTTCTTCTTTTTTGGGGGGGTTAGAGTGGCCTGGTCTGGTAATCAGAAGGTTACGGGTTCACCTCCTGTCCCATTCCTGACACCGAGACGCGTGACATCTTCTGTTTTTCTTATATGGTCGCAGACCGGTGAAACATTTGTCCGTTTGAGTTTTCAGATGAGAAGTGTATTAAAGCCCTTTGGTGAAACACACAGCCTTATGCAGTTGTCAACTCAAAGACTCAAACTGACAAAACACACATTCATCTTGGTAAAACATGTTAATAGTTTTAGGTTTTGTGTGTTATTATCAGTGTGCATTATCAGAATCAGTGTGTGTTATTGTCAGTAAAAGTGTATGTCTTCAGCAGAGAATGTTAGAGAGGCAGGGGCTGAAATTTCTAAAAGGGCCTTTTGGTGGAAATATTGAAAATAGCAGACCTCCAAGCTCCAAGCTTGGAGGTCGGCTATTTTTGGTGCTTGATCCCACACAGAACTAAGCAATCAAGTGAATACAGGAGATGTGGTGTAAAGGCATGGATTTCTACACAGTGAGGGCAATTCTGTCAATATAAGATGCTGCATTCAAGGCAATTCTCTTGAATGCTACCTTAGGGTATGGTACGGAAAGAGGGCATTTGCATTTCTTTCACCATAGTGAAAACTGCATTCATGGTCTGGAGAGGGCACTTTTCACAGATGGATAAAAGGGCAGGGGCTCAAGCCCCCTTTGATGTCTATGTGTGCACGTGCTTGGTCTTCAGAGCTCTCAGGATGTAATTCTCTCTCTCCAGCTGAGCGTTTCTGTCCTGAAGTGCTTTAACCTTGTCTCTGAGCACATCCACCTCTTCTCTCACTGTCAACATGAGATGTGTCTTCGCCAGGTCCTGTGAGAATACATTTAACATGACATTTATCAATACTGTATACATGTCAATATGTTACTTATATGACATTCATCACTATGTTATTACGACCTTTATCAGCATATTGATTGATTGACTGACAATTTTAATGTCAGGCATGCTCAACTATGGAGTCCAGGCCAGTCTATGACGTTGGTACCATGACGTCATAATCAGGACATCAGGGTACTCCATATATGGGGATTTGTGGTTTTATAGATATTTTTGGAGATCCGCTGATCTGACTGACTTCCCGCTTGGTGCATTGCTCCCTCTGGTCCTCTGTGATGCATGTACCGAGATTGAAGTAAAGATGGGCATGCCCATATATGGACATAGGGGTCGGCTTGGAGATTCTGGTCAATTGGATCTCCATATGCTTACGTGTATATCAGTGGGATTGTGGATTTAAGCCTCTGACTGTGCCCAATGTTGGATACACCTTTGCTGACCCACGCAGGCCTGCATTCATAAACCAAGCTAAGAATGATTCCTGACTCCTGCCTATTTGTTATCAGAACCTGTCCACTAATAAGTATAAAACATTCAAACTAAATCATAGTATGATGTAACAGCACAAAGTCTTACCATTGCCTGTTCAATCCTTTTGTCAATAACCATGCTGTTGCTGGGACCACTGTAAAAAAAACACACACACACACACACACACACACACACGCACACGCACACGCACACGCACACGCACAAACACACACACACACACACACACACACACACACACACACACACACACACACACACACACACACACACCTCTGTAAAATGTCAAGCACTAAAAGGGAAGAGTGAGGATAAGGTGTTACTCAATGTAATGACGTAATATGCTCCGCCCCTTGTTAACATTACCTCTGACAGAAGATCAGCAGTGATAGGAGGGTTGTCTCAGAGCCCCGCCCAGTGGGAGGGACTTTGACATGCAACGGCATATGGGGGTGAGGTTTGATGGGTAATGCACCATTCAGAGACGGAGACAGCGAAGGCAGGGCTAATGGAGGAGGGTGCTGTTTGGGGCCAGTCGTTAAAGCGGGCGGCGGGACTTGGGTTTTAAAATCTTGAATAGAAACAGTCAAGTTTTGTTGAGGTATCAAGTTAGGTTGAGCTGTCATTTTAGGTTGAGCTGTCATGTTATTCAGGTTATGTTGAGGTGTCATGTAAGATTGAGGTGTCATGTTATTGAAGTTAGGTTGAGGTGTCACGTTAAGTTGTGGTGTTGTGTTATTGATGTTAGGTTGATGTGCCATGTTAGGTTGAGGTGCCATGTTATTAATGTTAGGTTGAGGTGCCATGTTATTAATGTTAGGTTGAGAATGAGATTTAATATTAGGTTGAGGTGTCATGTTAGGATGAGGTGTAATGATGTTGCTAGGTTGAGGCGTAATGTTTTTAATGTTAGGTTGAGGTGTCATGTTAGGTTGAGGTGTAATGTTTTTAATGTTAGGTTGAGGTGTCGTGTTATTAATGTTAGGTACATGTAGACGTTTACTTTTAGGTTGAGGTGTCGTGTTAGGTCGAGGTGTCTTGCTGTTAATGTTAGGTAGAGGATGGATGTCTGTGATTGGCGGAAGTTGTTTGAGGGGCGTCAACGAGGCTTTGGTAGACTTCCTGTCTGTGGCACTGGGCCACGACATCCTGACCCCGGCCTGACCTCTGACCTTTCTGTGACCCTGTCTCTCCCTCCCTCCCCCTGATGACATGGTGGCGAGATGCAAATGGCGGAGAGGGAGGGGAGGTGTATGTGGGGGGCGGGTGTTAGGAGGTGGAGGAGACACAGGAAGTGAAGAGGGAGGAGGGACGGGGAGAGGAGGTGAGGATAGAGGGGCAACGGAGAGAGGAGGTGAAGACAGAGGTCTGGATTTTCTTCTTTTCTCGAAAACGGCAACAATCTTCTTCATGTTGTCAAACGCCAAGAACGTCCAATCAGATCCACTGTCAGATTCGGCAGACCAATCGGAACCACTTACAAATATTACCGACCAATTAGATCCACTGTCCAATACGATGACCAATTTGGTCCACTGTCCAATATGATGGCCAATCAGATCTGCTGTCCAATATGAGCAATAAGATGATCACAGGACACAGGTTTCCGTCCACAGCAGTGGGCTAATACAGCAGCGGTATTGTAGTAGTAGTAGTAGTAGTCTCTGCAAGACCACAGTAGTCCAGAGAATATGAAGTCTCTATTGAATTAGTGCACAGGAATCTTTTGGTTTTCTCAACTAAACACTGCTGGTCTCAGAGTGATATACCATAGCCAATAGTACTAGTGCAAGACTCTGAGGCTGGATTGGAGGGTGTGGAGGGCAGCAAGCCAGGATTCCCAAGTTGGTGTTGGCCAAGTCCGCACGCTCACATCGCGCTGCTGTACTTCCGTAGTAACTCCCTTAGGAAGATGTTGGAAGTAAAATCCATCCGCTGTGTCGTCAGTTCTGTGATTGGATCAGTTGATAATCCACCAGCAGACCATGCAAACCACATGTGTTGACCTGTGACCTCTGACCTGATCCTGACCTCTAATATTTAAGCATGACCTCTGAAATGTAACCCTGGCCTCTAACACTTAAACTATGAACTAGTCTAGTCTAGTTATTAACTAACATGTTCTGTTTAAACCAATTAACTTCCCTCTCCTCTGTCATGCGTTGTAGCTACTAAACAAATGACCCAAATAACTAATTTGAAAAGTAACTGACTGACTGTTAAACTGTTCTTTTGAGCTTCTCTCTCTCTCTGTTTCTCTCTCTCCCCACACACATTCTCTTTTTGTATTCTGATTGGTTCAAGAACAACAGCCCTTTACTTCATCCCCACTTTGCCCACTCATGGTCTCAGCCAGTAGGACCGCTGTTCCTGCATTCTCTTCCCACCCACTCTGTCATCCACACAGCTCCTGGAAGCTCCAGTATTCTTGTGAATGCAGCAGCATCAGAAACAACCAACCAACACCATTCTGTCCTGTCCTTGTATGGGGGCTCACGGTACGGTTTGTAAAATATTCGACACTGACAATTGGCATTTCCCATATACTTTGTACATACAGTACAACAGATAGAGAAAATAGCAGATCTACAAGCTCACAAAGCTCTGTTTAAATAATAAATAAATAAATCAAGAGCGCTGCAAGTTGGAGTACTCGCTGTCTGTCTGTCTGTCTGTCTGTCTGTCTGTCTGTCTGTCTGTCTGCCTGTCTGGCATCCATCCATCCATCCATGTATGAATGTATGGATGGTGTCAAAGCAGTGTAGTCAACAACAGGGGGGAAAAACAGAAACCTAATAATTGTGTTATGGCTATCCAATATTGACGTTCTGAAACAAACATTAATGAAATACTAGACCGGTGCCGATGGGCAGAATAGTCACCATTGACGTCCAGTTGTGCAATACCCGTTGTATCTGTCTGTTTGTCTGTGTCCCTTTCATCCCCATAGATTACAGTATATGGAGAACTCTTATCTCTGTCTGTCTGGCTCTCTTTTATGCGTGTGGTGGATTGGTGGTCCGTGTCCAGGCCAGTCTGTGACGTCAGAGTACTGACAGACATCAGAGAGACAGACAGACATTTGGTAAATTAATAGTTATACTCGGACCTTGCCCGGGGGGTGTGCACAGTATATGAGGGATTGAATGTAGGAGTCTCAGAAGTAATGTTGGAGGACCCAGACGTATCAGTGATGTCAGTCCTCTCCAAATTTGGGCATTGTTTTGGCATGCAGATCTTACCATGGCGGAGACGCATGCGCAGTACAGGCGGTATCAGTGATGTCATTCTATTCTGATTGAAAAACTCAAAGCTATTGGTCTTGATAGCACAGCAGTGAGATGGATGCACTCTTACTTGGTGGGGAGGGAACAGATGGTGGAAGTCAACGGAACCCTGTCCCCCCCCCTCCCAGTAAACTGTGGAGTACCTCAAGGGAGTATACTAGGACCACTGTTGTTTTTAATATACGTAAACGACATGTCATCTGCTTGTGACTGCAATCTGTTTCTGTTCGCGGATGACTCGGCTCTCCTAGTCTCCGGCAGAGACTTATTGCAGGTTGAAAAGGCCCTTAACTGTGAACTTAACAAGATCTGCACCTGGCTCAATGACAACAGACTCTCAATTCACCTAGGCAAAACGGAATGTATCCTCTTTGGATCTAGTCAGAAACTTAGCCTAGTTGAGAACTTCACAATTAAAGTAGGTGACACTGTGATAGAAAGAAAAAACTACATCTGCTACCTGGGTTGCATCCTGGAGGCTAACCTATCCAGTGAAAAAATTACCACCAAGGTAATCAATAAAGTCAACCAACGAATTCGCTTCTTGCAAAGGGTTGCCCCGCTGATCAATACTAAATCCCGAAAGACACTAGGAGGAGCTCTTATTGGGCCCCTCATTGATTACGGAGTCCTTGTCTGGTATCGCGACGCCCCAGCAGCCTTAAAGTTAAAGCTTCAAACAGCCCAAAACAAACTAATTAGGGTTGTGCTTGGTCTCCCTCCTCTGACCCACCTTACCGATCATCACCACGAAAGCGTGGGATGGCTCAAAGTAGCTGACAGAGTACAGCATCTTGCAATGGGCCTGGTGTACAAGATACACTACACCTCCAAGATTCCCATGTACCTGACAAACTACTTCTTAAAGGTCAAGGATGTTCACGACCACAACACCAGAGGCAGCTCCACTAATCATCATCAACGTAGATTTAACACTAAACAAGGCTCTAACTCGTTCTCCTGCTACACCATCAACATGTGGAACGCCCTTCCTCAAGCCCTAAAGGAGAGCAAATCCCTAGCCTCCTTCAAAATTGGTATGAAAAGTCACCTTCAGACAGCTGCTACCCGTGACTTGTAAATAGACTAAGCCCCCATGCCCCCCCCCCTTTTATTATTCTTTTTTCTGCCTTTGTATTTGATGTTATGCTTTTGAAACTGATATTATCCTAGATAAAGTACTATGTTCTATCCGTCTGTCTTTCAATGTTATATGAGATACTTAAAGTGTGGTTCCTGTGGAAATAAGCCTCGGCTTTCTAGAATCTCCTTTTAGTTGACCTTGTACCAGTGATTTGTACTGTCATGAAACTGTACTTTTTTGGAGCTGTGTGGAGCTCCCTATACGTGGCCGTGTGTGTGGGTATGTCTGTCTGCGTGTCTGTAGCCTGCAGTAACCTTTTCTGACGACACATGTTAAGGGAGGGGCGCTGTTGCACACACACACACACACACACACACACACACACACACACACACACACACACACACACACACACACACACACACACACACACACACACACACACACTGCTCCTATGCCCATATATGGTGTTCCGTGTCCTGGCCAGTATGTGACTTCAGTACTGTGAGGTCAGTACGTCAGAGTACTGTAGACAGACAGACCGCGGACAGACATTCCAATAAATTGTTTAATTAATAGTTAGATACTGTATAGATAGTTACAATGTTGCAAAACATATTTGATAAGCACAATGTTGTCTCTTGTTGCATGCTGTGCTGCTATAGTGTTAAAATCTCTCCTAGACATAGCTGAATCAACTCATCATGTGTTGCTGTCAGAAGATGGGACTCTGGCATCAAGTTCACTAAAACAAGGCCTTTCTGAGGGGCTGTTATCTGGAGAAAGGAAGAAAGTGCTGTTCAATTTCTATTTGTCCTGATTCACACTGTCAACATAATTCTCTCCTCTCTGGGTTAGTCATTCCTGTGGTCTCCTGACTCAACGTGCTTCTAAAAACCATTGGTCTGCCCGCACCCAAACTCTCAGACATGAACGATGATGACACACTCACACTGATCACCCCATCCATCACCACTCCACATCTGGATGGAGATTGATTGAGGGTCTTAAAATGGAGGAGAGCTTGCTTTAGCAGGATTGCAGCATTGAACAAACTGCCTTGCTGACAAGGATCGGATGTATGAATGTATCTATTGGAGATTCTATGAATTGTGTGTTTAGTGTGCAGCTATGTGTTAATGGTATGTTTTGACAAATCTTCAATATACTGTAGTTGTCTCCACCAGCCGAAGGCTGAGGGAGAGTATGTTTTCCCCTCCGTCCGTCCGTCCGTCCGTCCGTGCGTGCGTCCGTCCGTCCGTGCGTGCGTGCGTCCGTGCGTCCTCGCAGTTTGTGAGCAGCTAATCTCAGTCACCGTTGGCCCGATCGCTGCCAAACTGAGCACACACACTCCCTGGATGCCAATCTAGAACCTCTGCCCCACATTTTTCAAATCAGCCTCATGGTGGCGCTATAACAGGCCGATTTGTGTGGCCTGGTTGTTACCAGCTAATCTCCGGCGCCGTTGGCCCGATCGCTGCCAAACTGAGCACACACACTCCCTGGATGCTAATTCAGAACCTCTGCCCCACATTTTTTAAATCAGCCTCATGGTGGCGCTATAACAGGCCGATTTGTGTGGCCTGGTGGAGACCTGTGCTCGGAAGAGCACTGCTTCTAGTTTAATATAAGTTTAGTTTAGTTTGAAAGGATTGGAGGGTGTGGATTTGGTTGTGGATTCTTTGACACATTTCAGAGGGTCAGTTACTGATAAATGCTCTCTGCTGGTAAGCCTCAATTTCAGACCAAAACCCAAATATGATTTTTGCTTATATGATTGGAATCAGGTCTCTCCGATTGAAATCCGAATGCAAAAAAGAAAAAAGAAAAAGAAATCTTAGGTGGTTTGAAATATGATTACAATCTGGAAAATGAAGGAGGATTTTACTCACATTGTGAGCTTGTACATGGACAGTCAGCCCTGACAATCATATTTGAGAAATTGGATTTGCCTACAGTCTCAACAAAGTCAGGCTCAGCTTTTGCTGAATGAGCCTGGAATTGAATTATGGCCTTTTCTAATTATTTAGAGGGACAGAGGGAATGTAGAAAGCTCTGCCCTACAGCCGTGGTTTGGGCAATGCAACACTCCAGGCTTGCATCCTATCATACACTATAAGCAATAATTGTGTGTATAGCTGCGATGTACAGATTAGTGATGCTTTGATTTTATTGAACATAGGTTCTTGGTTTACCTATGTTTTTAGTTTACTACTTCTATGCATTTGATGTATTAACTTGTACTGTCCCTGCTTATTGTAAATCACCCTGGATTAAGAGCATCTGCTAAATTGTAAATAGTTAAATACCGTAAGTAGAGTGCAAAGAGAACAATGTAGTGCCTCAACAATAGGATACTAGGTAAATATTAAGCCCTATAGCATCTGTCTAAACAAGATGCTATCTAAATCACATTCTTAACATTTGTGGTCAAGAGAAAATAAAGTTGAAATAACAAAACGTGAACGAAAAACGATATACGTAAATGATATGTCAATCTGCATAGTAAACTATAGCATTGAAAACGTGGGAAGAAGTGATACATGCCAATGGCATGTATCACTTCTTCCCACCTTTTCAATGCTGTATACTGTAGATGCCAAGGAGATATGTGTGCCAGCCAGAGGGTGAGTTCTTCAGACTGAGGCAGAACATTATATTGGGAGTGAGTTTATTCCACAGTTTGGCCAGGAGGAAAAGAGTCCAGGAAGTTTGGAGCATCGGCCTGGGTGTTTTAGGGAAGGCTCCAACAGCCTTCCGGTGCTAGCTGATCTAATTGAGAGATACATTCTGATCTAATTAAATAATGGGCCCCATATCTCAATTACATACATAAAAAACATTTGTTGAATCACATTACTGAGGATTTCTAGACACATTTTAAATGGAGTATTGAATTTATATTGTGACTTCCTGATGCAATATGCCCTGCGAGAATTTATAGCCTTAAGATGTCAGATGCAGTGATTTGTATACCTAAATAATGATATTCCGTTGTGTGCTGCAATATGATTTCTTCTAGATTAAACTGGTGTCTGGATTCCTGACTCGACAGAGCAAGAAGCCTACTCAAAGTGAGGAAAGTGTTGCATGGAGGACTCTGAATGGCATGGCCAGTGTGTGGAGCTCTGTTATTCCTCTGTGACTGTAGTCTGTTCTCCTATTCATGGGTTGCATTTGTAGTCCTAAACCAGCCATATGACCAACACACGTGTTGTCTGATTGGCATAGAACCAATGTTCTACGTTACTCAAAACACCTATGTTGGTCCTCAAAATGGCTGGTGTAGGACGACAAATGCAACCCATGAATACAATACAGCTGTGAATGCTAGATGCTGAAGCCTGCCCCTGGAAAGGTGCAACACCAGAATGCTGCAAGCAGTTCTAAACATCAATGAAAACGATCACATTGCCAACAAACATCTGGGGGGCTACCAAGGGTGAGCAGGACGATAGCAGCCATTGGCCGGTTACTGCCACAAACACTGGGGGCTCCCAGACAGAAAACGTGTGGTATGGGTGCCAAGTGCCAACACCCATGTTGGCACCCGAATATATAGTTCGGTTAAGGTTGCTGTCCAATAGTTTTGTCCAAGTGAGAGGCTGATTGATTTATTATTTGTAAACAACAACACCTTCTTATTCCCATATGAGATACAATAATCCATCACACAGAAATAAGACAGGAGAGTGATCAGAGTGAGAATGGTATGTTTACTATGGAGAGAGAGTATTCAAGACAGGTACAGTACAGAATAATCAATGGTTCGTGCTCTCTCTGACATATTATGTTTTGACATGAGTATAAGTATGGTCATTTCATCAGTCAGTGGATGACGTTTCAACAGTTAATAGGATATGTTTCTTGTCCACACATCACAAGACTAAGAGTCCACAGGGTTCCTGGGGGGAGAGGTGTCCTTGCTGGTGTCTAGATGACACCAAATGTTCCAGGCCGAGCCTTAGAATACCAAAACAATTCTCATTGTTTTCGGAACAGGCTCCATGGCAGTAGATAAGGTCTGATTTCTACCAGACGGAGACCTTGTGGGTACTGTAGTGTACATGACCTTATATGACACAGTCACTGTGCCATCAATATGTATTGATAAAAAGATGATATGAACCATAACAAAATACCTATCAATATCCACCGGCTGGTTAATATTGATCTTTTTATCAAATAGATCAACAAAAGAAAACAAAATAGGCAAACAGTGGGATGAAAGATGGTTAGGGTTAGGGTTAAAACATTTCTTCAATAGCTTCAATAGCAAAAGGAACTGTAATTATCGTTAGGGTTAGAGTTGACATAAAGGCATGACATTAATGACAAAATGTTATCATGTTTACACATAAATGAAATAACCCCTTGTAGTCTTCCCCTGCAACCTGTTCAAAAGAAAAAGGACAGAATAAAAATAAAAAGGGGTCCATAAGTCCATAAGTCCTCGATATGATGAGGGCTAGAGACAGAGCAAAGTCCAGGGATCGAGTTGAGGTTTTGTTGGAGATGGGTTGTAGATGGGCGGAGACGGGTCGGAGATGGGTTGTAGAAGGGCGGAGACGGGTCGGAGATGGGTTGTAGAAGGGCGGAGACGGGTCGGAGATGGGTTGTAGAAGGGCGGAGACGGGTCGGAGATTGGAAGAGGGTTCTTTAGGTGGGTTTCAGACAGCTCCTATGGACAGAAGCTTGCGGCAGTTCACTAATATCGATACAATGGATTCTTCAGTCATAATTATAGCGGCTTAATTCTTCGACAGTGCGATTTCAGAATACTCACAGGCCCGGGAGGCTGCAATAGCCCCCCGCTGTGATGATGGCGCGTTCGCACTGCCCTCTGGCCTCTGGTGGTTCCTTGGCACCGCCTGGCGTCCATCGGGCCTAGAGGATGACAGTGCTTGGCGGCAGATCACTTGTATTTCAACAATTTACAATCATAATTTCTCCACCTAAATGTTTTTCTTCACAGTGCATTTCCGTTACCCACCGACAACCAGAGCATAGCTCTGGTCCTGCGGTTGATTGGCTCGTGCACTGGTGACCCATCGTCTGTTGGTGGTGCCCCTTTTCACTCTCCGCCCTCTGTATTTTTTTCTCCGCTGTGGTGTTGTCATGGTTAGCCCTTATAGGTGTTGAGTGGCTGTAAGCCGTTCTGATAGTCTGTTTGTGTTGGGCAGAAGGATTAATGCACACAACACAAACATACTCAAAACATACAAAGTTTTAAAATCAAAAGTTTCAAAATCAAAATTAAACGTTAAACAATGAAAATCAAAGCCTAATCCAAACAATCAAGCATACTCCCCCCTCTTGACACAAGGTGTGGCAAAAATGATGTTGTTGATGTTTGGGGCTAAATGGTTAAAATAATAAAAATAAAAATACATTTTCAGACCACAGATTTATAATCTGTTCACAGTTCTTCAATTATTCAAAACTTTCAAAACAAATTAAAAATGACTTAAAATCATAAAATAGTTAAATCAGTGTCAAATGTTTCTTAATAGGCCTACCAGTAAGTCACCCAAAGAGGACCTGGGAACAGGAAGTTCCACAATCAGAATGTTGATGAAATCAGTAGAAAGGAAGACAAAACATATCTAACACTTTCTCACACATACCCGCCATGGCCATGGCACACAGTCACACGCACGCTCACGCACGCAGAGGCAGAGAGGGAGTAAAGTGTCCGAGCCTCTTCTGTAACATAGGCACTGTATGAACAGGGCCCCTTTGACATCAGAACACAGACAGAAGGTTTAAATACAAATAAAAGATAATAATAACAAAATAAATAAAATATAATTAAATGGACACCAGCCCCTAGGGAAGCAAAAAACAAAATGAACGGCTCCACCGGACATGGTGCCCCTTTCTCAACAAGACAGGAGGACAGAGAAAAACGGACAAAATCAAATGTAAATAAAACATGAGGTCAAATCCGTCCAGTCCAACCAAAATAAATAAACCTGTCATAAACCTGGAAAAACAAAACAAAATTAAATGAACAGTTGACATGAATTTATATAGTTACTGTAAGACATGATGTAATATCATGTCAAGTGGTCACCTCATGGGCTGGGTTGACCTTAATCAGTGGACAGAACACAACTGAGTTGTTGACATGATGGTGAATCTTGTTGTTGACAGCTCTTGCCGTCACCCCATGAGGATAAAGATTGTTTACTGAAATATGGTTTACCAGTGAAATATCAGACACTTGTTGCAGTGTCAAGGCTGTCGGAATCACAATGTTAGAATACCAGGATGTGTTATTAAGGAACATAGAGTGGCAAACATCCCTTTTAGGAGAAACACATAGAAACAGATTCACACAATAAGACCCATTTTGAGAGAAACAGTATGTAACAAGTCACTTGAAGTTTATAACGATCCCCACAGTTTCTCCAAATAAAATAAAACATAGGCAGAGCTAGCGCAAGCAGCAAGCGTTAAGCAGCAAGCCTAAATGCGAGCCAGCGACTCACACATACCGTACAGTACTGCACGGCCGGACAAACACACATGCACCACTGCTCATGTTCATACTGGGTTTGATTTTTCCCTTTTCTTTCACAAGGTTATCACCAGGGGAGAAAAATAGGATTAAAACACACATACATACAGTACATGTATCCATGTAGACAATTTCTCATACATTTACACACATGGGTCAGTCAGTTTAGAGGTCATCATTCAGAAGGGGGCTTCTTAGTTCTCAACACCTCAGCTGGCCTGAGATGGAATTAAAAATAATAATAAGACTAAAACAAAGACATGTAAGCATAAAGCATGAAGATTTCCGTCAGAACGTTCTGTTCTGGAACATAAAGGAAATCTACCAATTAAAATACACTTAAGTCCTTCGGACCTCCCATAAGGCGCAGTCCCGGGCAGACCCCTTTCCACTCGAGGTCTGCGCCCAGGCAACCCTGGACAGAGAGGTCAAGTTCTCCTGCTTCCCGGTGTCTTCTTTTCAAAGCCCACCGATCACAGGAGACACAGCTCGCCTACTGACGCATTCGCTTTTGGCTTACTGTGGCTAGACTCTACATTAAGCCCCACACGACGGCTCCATAGAGTCTTACTGTCATCTGTGATGGGACCGACCGGTGACCGAGTCGTTAGCGACCCCTGACCCCGTAGTGATGATTGGTCACCCAGGGAGGAAGCCGACGGTCTGATCCCGACCCCACTTGGCTATGGGAATCAAAGCTTTAACCGTTTTCACCAGTCTTGCCTGTTCACAGAGGTCGTCCCAAAAACCGCACCCTCTGCTAGGTGTGGACTGTCATCCACGTACCACGTGTTGCCTGACACACTGCCTCACAGGGTCTCACGATGTGCGACAATCACGCCGACTAGACGGTACCACGGCAGGGTGTGAACTCACCCTTCACTAGACACGGGGGCCTTCAGTCACTCCCCAGCACTATAGAAAGTATTTATCGTGCCCTCGGAACCTTGCGATTCCGCCGCCGCCTGTTAGTGGCTAGGTTCGGGGTGCCCAATCCCCTCCCTAACCACGCTATTTCTTATGTGATTAAGTAGCTGGAAACAGCTATTATTAATAAAATAACCACGCGATTTGTTATGTGATTAAGTGGCTGGGTTATGCACTGGCCAAGAGATTCTCCCTTCAGAACAATTGCTTTTGTTCTGGGTACACTAAACGAAATCTTGTAAAGATTTCCTTCAGGACAGAAATAACTTTCGTCCTGGCAACACTAAACTGGAGTCTCGTGCTAAATAACACCAACTAATAATATGGACAAGCATGAATCTGTGACCAACAGTCTGCTATGTCCTCAGAACAGGAAACCGCAGTCCCTATTCTGTTACTCAAACGTGCAACGAAAAGCGATAAAACAATAGACTACAAAACATTAAACAATAAAAACGCAGCTGTGTTAAGAGCTAGCTAGACTCTTAAGACAGCAGGTATAAATCTTTAAGTACTGGACACCTCTGTGATTTACAGTCCAAAAAGGCATGAATAGCCTACAATGAAAACTGAGAAATAGATTTAGAAAGTTAAGGTGTACAAAACCAACTTCAAAGACTTAAGAAGAATAACGCGACCGATTTAATGTCTGTTTTTAACAGGGCCGCAGATAAAAAGTAATTTGTAAGGCAAACCGGAACGACGAAACAACGGAATTTGGAACACATTATTTAGGACACAGGGGCCTCATGGACAAGGTTAAATCATGGATAAAAAATACGATTTATAACAACTTAAGCAAGTTTTTGTCTCATAACTATCGAAGGAAGGGTTATGAGTGTAATGAGAGACATACAGGTTTTCTTTAGTGGACAAAGGCCTGTAGTAGTAGTGAGAGCAGAGAGACTGATAAGAGATAGATTCAGGCTACTCAAGGCAATCTGTTCTGTAGCAAGTTGGATTATTTTGAAAATATTCTAGACAAAGTGTGTGAATTGGGGTTCCTTGTAAATTGATTTAGTGTCTTTATTATTGTGATAATCAATAATGTATAATAATCTAGTATAGTTCACCGGCTGTTATTTCCACTAAATTATTAGACTTTGAGACTACATTATATGAGCTTGTAGAGCTGCTATTTTCTTTCACATGGCGAGAGAGAGGGAGATAGAGAAAGACAGGAAGTAACAATATTGATTTATTTTAGGTTAATTGAGAGACAGAGAGCATATTAGAGAAAGAGAAGAGTATAAATGTTGAATTGTATAAATTCAACATTTATACAAGTTTTTGTCTCTGAGCAGTGTGTGAGTTGTATTAGGGTACCTGGGTGGTGAATCTTGTTGGCTCTGCTGTCGGCTTGCCCCTTTGCCAATTTGAGTGACATGTATGATAAAACAGTGAGCTCACGTGCCATGGTGGGGAGAAAAAAAATCCTGGGGGTTCCACCGACAGCAGGTCCAATCGTCCAATCGGTCCACTCCTTGAGAAAGTGGAGAAGGAGACATTTTAGTTCTGTCTTAACTTAAATTGTCAGATACATTTTAAACATTTGAATATTATTAGAGGCCTTCATGCCAATTATTTTACCAGAACAGAAATGGTCAAAATACGGTCTAAAAAATAACATATAGCTTCTCACTCTGCTTCGCGACGGCAAGCGAGGGGGTGAGAGGCGCAGAGTAAACGGAGCGAATTCGGTACCAAAACAGACAGATAACAAAATAATACTGGACAATTATTGATAAAAATAACATCAACCGTGACCACCGGCGGCTATGTCCAAATTCTTTAGAACCAGGCAAACCCTCTGATTCTGGTAAACAATGTGCAACAAAAAGCAACAAAAAGGTACCGAGAGAAAAAAATAGTTTCTGTGAAGTTTGAAAATCACAGAAATAACGACCGATAAAATGACCATCTACTGTTATCAGATAAGGGTTAATTTACGACGCGTGTCAAACCAGAACATAATTAGGAGATTTCCGGCTCCTCGACGGAGGGAGAACAATAATTCATCATTAATTCAAAATTCAAAGACACGACACATAATGTTACAGGGGCCAACCGTAAACTATAAAGGATTAATAAGTAATTACAAATGTTATAATTTAAAAGAATGTTATAATGAATGGTGTCTCCTGTCCTACTGTATTTCCCCTATGTTGGGCTGGCGGGGACAATAGCCTATGATAGGATGTGTCCGAGCAATTTATGTGTTAAAACAAGTGAAGGTAAAATAGACTGAGCGATACTAAAACATTATTTAGCCTTGTCCGACTCCCTGAAATATCAAAAATCAAAACAATAATTCAAACTGAGAAGCGACTCATCGCGCACAGATAACTGAAGAAAACAGTATACTTATCTTAAAATATTATTCCGGTCACCAGTGGTGCATAAAGATCCGTCCTCGGACCGTGGAGCATGCAATCAGAAAACCATGTGTCCAGCGGTCCAGTGGCGGATGTCCAAGCAGGGAATGTTATAAAATAAATTGTACTGTTGTCAAAATAATAACCTTGTCTGAAAACACAGTAAACTTCCAAACTCACAGCTGGTTCTTTTATACGTGTTGTAAAACCGACCCACCGGGGGAGAGAAAGTGCACCCACGGTCACTTGTCCATCCATCGGTCGGCCAAGATTACATCTGTATGCGGCGACGTAGGACCATTTTGATTGATTTATTATTTGTAAACAACAACACCTTCTTATTCCCATATGAGATACAATAATCCATCACACAGAAATAAGACAGGAGAGTGATCAGAGTGAGAATGGTATGTTTACTATGGAGAGAGAGTATTCAAGACAGGTACAGTACAGAATAATCAATGGTTCGTGCTCTCTCTGACATATTATGTTTTGACATGAGTATAAGTATGGTCATTTCATCAGTCAGTGGATGACGTTTCAACAGTTAATAGGATATGTTTCTTGTCCACACATCACAAGACTAAGAGTCCACAGGGTTCCTGGGGGGAGAGGTGTCCTTGCTGGTGTCTAGATGACACCAAATGTTCCAGGCCGAGCCTTAGAATACCAAAACAATTCTCATTGTTTTCGGAACAGGCTCCATGGCAGTAGATAAGGTCTGATTTCTACCAGACGGAGACCTTGTGGGTACTGTAGTGTACATGACCTTATATGACACAGTCACTGTGCCATCAATATGTATTGATAAAAAGATGATATGAACCATAACAAAATACCTATCAGAGGCTTTGCTACAAGCCATGTTGCGTAGAGGACAGTAATATTACATCTAGATAGGAGTTTTGTAACTAGACCTTTTCTGCAGCCATATTTTCCATTATTTAGTTCTTATTCTCTTGTACTTGTTGAACTGCAAACATGAAAGAGTTTCACCACAATTTTACCTGTAACTGTGTTGTGACAATAACATTTGTAGGGTAAACACAGACATTGAGAAGAGCCAACATGAGTGAGCCAATATGCACAATAGTAGCACCCTGACTCTGTTTGACCTGAATGGAATGGAATCTTAATTAAACTGGTTATTAATTGGTAACAACTGTGCTAACTGCTAACCCTGCTATTATCTTTTGTTTCGGTCACACCCACGCCCCATTCCACAGATCCACATGTCCATTGTATTAAGTACTGCTGCCTGTCCCCTTCTTAGCCCTTCTTGTGGCTAATTCTACTACAATTATATTGTCTTCACTCCATTGTTTTCCCATAGTTTCAGTTCACCTCAGGCAGTATTGATTCATTAGTGTCAGTATTGCATGGTTCCACCCGTGTTTCAGCCATCTAGGGCAGCATTTGTCTCTATATTGCTATGTCTGTATACAGTATGTCTCCAAACCCTAGCTCCCCTAATTAACCCTTGCTCAAATATGGAGTATGCATGTTTGTAGGCCTATGTATGTCCCAGAAATATAAAAATATGGAGTTCCAAAACTTCCAATTAGGCCCTACTCATTGGAAATACCGGGCTCCAGGCCAAGGAGTTTGTAGATTGTCTATTTTAGTTATCAAAAATAATAAAACATTAAATAAATAAATTGTGTATGCCTATATGGAACATATGTAAACGGACATGTAACATTGCTATTAAATATGAACACTTTGGATAGGTCATACTGCAGGCTAAAGATAACTTAAGTTTTTACATTGTAAAATGACAGTTTCCCCCCCAATGTGTTCAAAGGCATATCTGCTCTGTTTGTGTGAAGATAAAGTCTATGTACCAAGTCAACCAAGATCAGTACAGCTTTATGATGTCTTTAATACCATATTACACCTCAATACTTATATTATGCAACTGCTGTATTCAGCCAGCAGATATGGGAGTTTGGTTTTTTGTTCAGATTTTTTCTTAATAGGCCTACTAACTGTCTGTTCACAAATAACTTTGGGATGTTAGTAATCTGTGGGAAATCTCTCTCTCTCTCTCTCTCTCTCTCTCTCTCTCTCTCTCTCTCTCTCTCTCTACTGTGGGAAATATCTCTCTCTCTCTCTCTCTTTCTCTGTATGTCTGTCTGTCTGTCTGTCTGTCTGTCTGTCTGTCTGTCTGTCTGTCTGTCTGTCTGTCTGTCTGTCAGATATGTGAGTTTTTTTCTTTTCTTTTTTTACTGTTTTTGTTATAGGCGTCATGTTTACAAATGATTTTGGGGTGCTTTGTAATCTGTGGGAAATCTCTCTCTCTCTCTCTCTCTCTCTCTCTCTCTCTCCCCCCCCCCCCCATAGCCCCCTCCCCTCTCATTATATAACAGAGCCAGTGTGTGTATATCTTCCTCACTATAGCCCCGCCTCTACAGTCACTTCTCACAGCAAGATGGCGGCGTGCACAACGATGGGACGCAGCAGGAGCAACATCACAGCTCTTTCTGCTTTTATTCTGCTTCAGCTGCTCCTCGGCGGCTGTATGTCAGCTCCGACCGGTGACGGGACAGGTCTGTACCATTTATACACTGATAATACGGCACTGACACTTGTTTTTTTTGGCCGAAGTCGATTGCTATAGCTAGCTTTGGTAGACTACCTCACAACAGACAGACAAGAGACAACACACAACACAAAACAACGTTTAATATACCATTTCTAAACTGTAATTAACACATAGCTAGAATAGATCGTGAGTTATTATTAGAAAAACATATGCTTCATGATGGTGAAGTTGAATGACGACACAGTTCTCTCTCTCTCTCTCTCTCTCTCTCTCTCTCTCCCACATTTGAGACTCGGTGCCTAGGGGCGTCGTGTGTGTGTGTGTGTGTGTGTGTGTGTGTGCGTGCGCGCGTGCGTGCCCCCCAGATGTCCATGTCATATATCTGAGCTACTAATAATTACCCTGTCAAAGATAAGTAGGCTCGGCCCTCATTAAAAAGACCCTTTGAAGCTGACCTGTGGAGCAGTGGACCTCTGGAATACAGGAACTATGTTAGACCTGTTAGTTAGGGTGAGGGTCTTCCTGAATGAGTCTCTACTGAAACCTAACCTCGCCTCACCAGGCTTTCCTGAGAAACTGAAACCTATAAAGCACTGGCCTCGGGCCAGAGTCTGCTGCCCTGTTGGAGGAAATCCTAGATAAGTGGTTCTCAAAGTGGGGTCCAGGGGAACCCTCCCTCAGGCTTCACTGACGGATGGACTGGGGTTCCAAATGGTCCCTTTTACAGCCGGTCTGTAGCTCCTCCTGAGAGTGTACAAATGGAACCAAATGGACCCCGGCAGGCAGCTATGAGGTCCTTGTAATGAAAAGGTTTCCAGTTCTGAAAAGGTTTCCAGTTTCCAGTTTCCAGTTCTAGATTGTTGTTGAGCACTTTTGATTTTGATTGATTGATTGAATAGTGAATACTTTATTATTAGAAGTTCGCATAGGAAAAGCACAGCACAGTACAGTTCAGATACACGGTCAGCTAATAGGATTCTAAACCCAAGAAAGCACAATGGCTTGTTTACATTGGGGTCCTTTTGTAATCAATTTCATAGTCACTCATAGCACTCGTAGTACTCTATTCTACTTACAGTAGATGCTGCATTGTGTTACACAGACAGAACGACTTGTACTAAAGATAGACTAAGACAACCTCTGGATAACTTATCAAATTGCAACATGTCTGTCTCGGCTGGGATTGACTGAAAAGTTGGCCTCTCTCCTCTTCATAACAGTGATGCATACTTACTGTACCACTACCAGCATCACACTGGCCTCATTGTAAGTGGCTAGCATACGCTTGTGTAAATGGGAATAAATTATGTAAGTATACTGTTTAATAATACACTGAATACCAATCTATAATGAATGTGTTACAATTTAGGCATTTAGCAGACACTCTTAATCCAGAGCGATTTACAATAAGCAAGGCAATAAATACATCAATACATCAAATGCATAGGAAATAGTAATCTAAAAAAAACAACTATAGAAATAGCCTAGTAATCTAGTGTTATGCTGAACAATGTTGAAGTAGGCCTTCATTTGGCATTATTTTTGATCAAACATGTTGACTTGAGTTATATATCCTGTTTGACTTCAGTTATATCCTGATACGCATGCTGTCCTTTTTTATGTGTGGAAAAATAGCAGAACATCAAGTCATGTTGACGTTACAGCATGTCTGCAGCATTGGGACATGTTGGCCTCTTTTCCTGTTCACAACCAGGATGGTTACAGCACCAACACTGACCTCATTGTAGGTGGCGACTGGATAGCATAGCACTGGGTTTATATATCCAATACCACTAGATAGCATAGCACTGGGTTTATAATATCCAATACCACTAGATAGCATAGCACTGGGTTTATAATATCCAATACCACTAGATAGCATGATAGCACTGGGTTTATAATATCCAATACCACTAGATAGCATGATAGCACTGGGTTTATAATATCCAATACCACTAGATAGCATAGCACTGGGTTTATAATATCCAATACCACTAGATAGATAGCATAGCACTCGACTGGGTTTAGAATATCCAATACCAATCTGATCTGTCTCTAATGCTGAACAATGTTATGTAGACTAGCATTGTTTCCCAAACACTGGGTCGGGAGTCTAGAGCGGGTGGAGCAAAGATTTTCAGGAAGAAAATTCATCATTTTTCAAGAGAAATCCATTAAGCGTTGTAAGCTTGTAGATCTGCTATTTTCAGTAGTTTGGGTACCAGAGATCATTCTTTAGATTATCAGTAATGTTTTGTTATAGCCTTAATGTCTTTCTGTCTGTACCACATGTTGTTTACATTTGTTGGGTTAGATATCCTTTCCCATCAGAGAGACGTACTACAGTATGTGTGGAAAAATAGCAGAGAATCAGGTCATATTGCTGTGTCTTCTGACACACATGTCGCTATCTGATTTTGAGCCACTATGAAGTTCTTGGAAAATTCCCAATATCCAGTAGAACCTTTTTGAGTAACATCCTTTTCTTCTCAAATGACCGAAGTTGAGATAAATGGAAAAAGATAACATTAAAGTGTTACAGTGTGCTCGCTATCAGGTTTAGGGTCGGTAATGAAGCCCTGACGTACGGAACATGTTTCCCCTTTACATTCATTGTGTGCAAGCCACTGTAGACTTTGTTCTGTTTTTAGTTACACAGGGTGGGGTAGGTATAGCTGCATAGTTGTCACATAATCCATCATCTATAGGCACAACTTAAGTGACTCCCGACTAGTCTGATGGGTTTAACCACTTTTCAGCATTTTACCCCTATTTTGGGATTAGCCTCGTTCCCATCCTTACTCCTCTGCGAAGAGAAAAGCCTGGTCATGACCCAAAGCAGTGATAGAGGTGGGACTTCCGTCGTATGCATTTCCCCCGTAAACTATCTTTTTCAACCAATCACAACACTCGTTTCAGTCACAGAGAATGAATTTGTAAAGCGCCAACGTCATTTCCTTGAGCCGCACTTCTGCAAAATTCTGGTACTTCTGGCCTGGGCCACAGGGTAGTGGTCCAGGCACCTCGGCTGGTAATTCGACCTGACAGGCAGCATGTCACAGGTTCGAGTCCAGTTCCCGACGACCTTTGCTGCGTGTCACCCCCTCATCTCGCTCCCCATTTCCTACTGTATACTTATCAATAAAGGCAGAAAAAGACCCAAAAATATCTTAGAAAAAAAACCTCGTACTTCCGTTTATACACTCAACCGGCTAATTCTTGCCCAGTGTGTTCAAAAACCGCTCACAACACATCACTTCATAACTCATTGTGAGCTTGTAGATCTGCTATTTTCGCTATTTGTTAGACGACATAGTGTTAGGGCTTAAGTGGTGAAAGGAAATGGCATCAATACATAATTGACTATTCACAGCTGAGGCCTTATACCATTCATAAACAGACCATTTTCCTGTTAAAGACCTTATTTTTCGATTTTCACGTTTGTATTGAATTTTGTTCATGTCAATCTTTTCTCTTGGGCCTGTTTTTGTCTAGACTTTTCAAATCAATCCGTTCTTTAAAATAAAATAATAACGCAACTGACAAATATTAATATCTAGTGTGTTGGATTACGTTTCAGATCTCTACAAGTTGATCTTATTACCTCACTGAAAAAAATGCCAGACCATCTGGCATATGCATTATGTGCTATTAGAGCAAACATTACTAATGTTGCCCAGCTAAATACAGCAAAAGATGTACTGTTAGAACCAATGTTATTAATAATAGTAGCCTATACTGCGGAAGATGTAGGCTAACTATTGTCAAGGGGGAGATTATGTTTTTGTCCGTCTGTGTGTCCGCGACTAATCTCACAAACCACAGCACTGAATCGATCACATTTTTGTTCACGCAACTAGTAGGCTAAGGAAATAAATCCCAGAACATTTGACAAATACACAGAAAAATCCTCTAAGATTCGCCCTCTTGCAAATCCACCAACACCACCAATATGTCTCCTCAAATATGGATTTCCCCAATGACATCCTCAATATGATATACTTGGTGTACTTGGTGATACTTAGTGATACTTAGTGATATAGATATGTATTCATTATATACACTCATATCATGTATTGACCATATCTAATGCGTATTACATTATATATATACGTAGATCCACACATATAATGCATCGGCCATATCCAATGCGTATGACCTGGTTCTTACAAGCAGAATTTAACGGCATATCAACGCAGCTCACATTTGTGACCATTGCCGTCACAAAGGTCTCCTGTTTATCCTCAGTATTTATGCTGGCTGTGGCCCATCGGCATGAATAGCGTCTTTCTTCTCTCGAGGCGCTTCTTGCTCCGGACCTCAAATCCCATGAGTTTCTCCTCCCATCTTAGACCAAGCAACGCCTTCTAGCCCCAGAGCCGCAAAATAATGTTGACTCTTGTTTGGTTAAATGGTGTCATTTGTTCTGGATGCCTGGCTGAAAAGCATGGCTAAAAGGCACAAGATGAAGTCGAATACAAAGAAACAGCAATAATAATGGAGTGCGTTTCAACGCTGGGTGGGCAACATCTGTTGCATTGGGTCTTTACATCGTTAAGTTGTCCCATTTACAACACTGGCCTGTGGGAAATAGTTTTAAGTTGCAGGGAAACGACCAGGAGCTGAAAAGTACAACAAATGGTCTCGCAAAAAACGTTAACTCTGGCATCCTGGCGGTTTTGAAGGGGTTTTTATTAGGTTCTCTCGCCTGATATCGCAACCTGAAAATGTACTTTCTGTTCACTAAAGAAACAAGGAGGAGACTAGTAGAGGAGAGCAGTCTGCCTTAGCTTGGTTCTAGAGCAGTGGTAGGCAAGGCAACAGGCCGCCCTGAACTCGCCCACCAAATTATTTTCTGAAATAAACAATATCTGACTGACAGTAGGATAGGTAGGATATGGGCGGAAATGGCTTTGCATTGATGAAACCGAGAAGGCTGAATGCACAGTTTCTCTTCCCATTCTTCTCTGATTGTTCTGTTTTCACTGTCAACTTTAGGCCGGAAGGAAGAACTTCTCTCATGTTTAAAAATAAAACAATCCAAAAGTGTGGTTCACATGCTTTAAACAAAACCGTTTCTTTCCGTTTTCAGAAGAGACCTTGTACCATGAAAGAGCTCTTGTTTGAAAAGGAGTATGCGTGTGTCTCTCTCCAGATAAACATAAAATGTCTTAAGCCTATTACAAATGATTGGATTATCTAATATCTACACCTGTAACATTTCATTACCAGGCACTACACACTCAGTTATATTAGTAGTTATACCACCACCACACACACCTCTATTTACTTATTTATTAACTTTTTTAGCAATATAGTCATTGTACATTCCGTGAGGCCATTGATTGTTCTGGCCTGCCATCTAATAAGAGAGAAGGCAACGTTAAGACTGAGAAGAATTTTCCCAAGGCCAAACTTAGGCTGATGTAGGCTATTTATTTAGCTGTGAGGATGCATGCATTTCTCAATAGCATCACTCACTTTGGATGTTGGAAAAGAAGGCATCATTGTGTTAAGTTAGGAAGGATGGCAGCCTGTCTCCAATTGAAAGGGAACTAGGCTGCTAGACCTTTTTCTTTTTTAAATAAGTGTTGCTTAAACGTTGGTAAAATCATGTGCAATTCAAATATTTACCCAGTGTCCCATTAGGGCCTCTGCACAAGCATTTACACATTTGATGTGAGATAGTGTTTTGTGTGTACAGAAACATGGAAGACGTAACCTTTTGATTTCAATTGTATATTTTTAACAGAGGGCTTTGGAGATGAGGGAGCCAACCCCCCAGCTGTTGCCATGACAACTCAATCCAAAGAGCCAGCTGTGGCCCTCAGTGATGGAACGACAGTGGCCCTCAGTGATGGAACGACAGCCGAGGAGCCAGGTGCTGTTGGCGGAAGCCCTCCATCAGATGTGACCCTGCCGAAGGAGCCTGAATCACCGGGGCCTGATCCCGCAACTACAACAGACATCAAGGCTCAGACCACGGCCCTTGGTAAAGACCTGACAACAGTCATGGAGGAGTCGCCTGATGTTCAGTCTCCTGCTCAAGTACCTGAAGAAGCAGCTCCGGTATCTCAAGAACCACAAGGAGCTCCAGGAGATCTGGTGGACCAAAAAGATGTCGTTATTGCCGCGTCTGACGACGGACAACCGGAAACGCCTGACAGTCATAACACGCCGGCCCAAGACGGTCCAGGCGAGGCTAAAGACCACACACCAGAGGGGCCGGAAGAGGAAGCTGTTCAGTCCCCAGGTCTACCTGCATCTCCTGACGCTGATCCTCCTAAAGCGTCCACGGCAGCTCCCAAAGTCCTCGCCACTGCCAAGGCTCCCGAAGCGGTCGAGACGACCGAGACCGAGCCAGAGGAGATTCCGGACGTGTCCGACTCCAAGGTAACCGACGTCCAAGACCCGCCCACGGAGCAGGATGCCGACATCCCACAGGCCACGGCCGAGGAGCCGGAGCCAGAGCCCCGCTCCAACGACTACGACTACGACGACGATGACGACGAGCCGATCAACCGCGACGAGGATGCCGCGAACGAGGACGGTGATGACGAGTTTGATCCCAACGTGGACGGCATGGACCAGAGCAAAGACCTGGTGGCCATCAGCCAGCAGGACTCTGGGAGGATGGAGGTGACGCCCTACAAGGCCACCACTGTCTACAATACAGAGGACGAGGACTCGCACTTCTTTTTCCACCTGGTCATTCTGGCCTTCCTCGTGGCCATCGTCTACATCACCTACCACAACAAGAGGAAGGTGAGAGAGGGCGTGAAAACCCAGCACTTATACTTAACCAGCATAAATGATCTTAATAGTCCAGTGGTGACCGTGGTTTACAAACTTTGCATGCCCAAGGCACACCCATGGCAAGTCCAAAATCTCAAGGCATCCCTGTATTCGTAGTGAAAATAGCTGCTCTCCAAGCTCACAATGTGTCAAATCGCCATGTGAGCTCAAATAAATACAAATAGTTTCATATTAATACGCCGGGTAGAAAATGGTCAAAACCGGGACACATCGGTTGCATAACTGCCGATACCGACATCAACAAATTCAAATAATGGCCTATATATCGGTCAGATGTTCAGGCTCCAGTAGAGTTTTGTGCCTTTCAAGTCAGCAGCACAGACATTCTACCTACCTCTTCTAGAACTAGAAGCAGTGCTCTTCCGAGCACAGGTCTCCACCAGGCAAACTTTGGAAGCTAATATTAGCCAATCAGGATGGCATATGAAATATCAGACGGATCGGACTTGATCACATGACTATAGAGATACTGTGTACCGATTTGCGTGATTTTTGGATAAAATCTCAAGGAGTAATATCCAAAAATGTGTTTTACATAAGTCGGCCCAAAGGTGGCGCTATAAAAGGCTTATGTGAAAAATGCAGGGCAAAGGTTTATCCTTAGCTTCTAGGGAGTGTGCTTGCAAAGTTTGAAACTGATCGGTGGAGTTATAGGTAAAACCACAAATCGGCCTGTTATAGCGCGGCATTTTAAAAAGGCGGCATTTCTTCCTCGGCCTAGTGGGAACGTGTGTGCGCGATTTCATGATAATCGCACTTTGCGTTTGTGATTTGAGGCATTTTGTTCCAAACGGCTCGATCCTACAAACTTTGGAAGCCAATCTTAGCCAATCAGGATGGAATATGCAAAATCGGACAGATCCGTGTCGATCACATGACTGTCGAGATACTGCCTACCGATTTGTATGATTTTTGGACAAAATCTGTAAGAGTAGTGCACAGAAATGTGTTTTGCGAACATCGGCCACTAGGTGGCGCTAGAAAAGGCCCATTTAAAAAATTTAGGGCAGAGGTTCTAGATTGGCATCCAGGGAATGTGTGTGCTCACTTTGGCAGCGATCGGGCCAACGGCGACTGAGATTAGGCGCTCACAAACTGCGAGGACGGACGGACGGACGGACGGACGGACGGACGGACGGGAAAACATACTCTCCCTCAGCCTTCGGCTGGTGGAGACAATAAGCAGCTGACTGAGGTCCATCTAACTCACTAGTTTGTGCCTGGGACACAAACTAGTGAACATAGCAAATCTACAAGCCCATAAGGCGTTGCGAGCTTGCAGATCTGCTATTTTTACTAGTTCTTATACATTTGTTTTCTATTTTTTCCTTTTAAAAATAATTACAAAATGTTGGAAACAAAAAATAAAGGGATATTCATTCACGGCCCATGAAAATGGATCCGCGACCCACAAATGGGTCCCGAGTCCCGACCCACTGTTTGGGAAACAGTGATCCAACTCATTTTCATTTCTTCTCTCTTTGTGTCCCCCACCCCTACCCTCTCCTCTTCCTCTGCGCTCCAGATCTTCCTCCTGGCCCAGAGCCGTCGCTGGAGGGACAGTCTGTGCTCTCGTAACAACGTGGAGTACCACCGTCTGGACCAGAATGTAGCCGAGGCCATGCCCTCCCTCAAGATGACACGGGACTACATTTTTTGATTCACGGCGAGGAAACGTTAAAGACTGAACAAAGCCAGTTAGCCTATATTATGCTACGTTGCACGACAGCGCCGTGCACCGCAAATAGCAGCCTGTACAAGCTTACAGCGCAATGCATCGGCGATGCGGTGTGAGCTCGTAGTTAAGCTATTTTTGTCGCTCGCCGCTGTCGTACGATCAAGTATGAAGTGGGCTTTAGCCTTCCGGCCTGGCTGGACGGACGTATTGTTCTATGCTTTAGCCCTATAAAGCTCAATTGGCACTTTGTTCTGATTTCGAGACAAACCCTGAGAACCGGGGAAGGTTTATTAAGGATTTTGTGTTGAATGGCACCATTTTGTTTTTAAACCCTGTTTGTTTGTCTGTTTATTGGTATTTGTTAAAGAGTTCTAACATTATTTGATACCCATTGATCGGACAAAAGTATCTAAATTAATGACTTTATTTTTCGATTTTGATATGATTGCTTTTGAGGGGATTTATATTTGTCTTAATGGGAAGAGTGTTTCAGCCTTACGGTTCTTCTTCATGTCTGTTTCTTTGCACATTTTATCTTACGTTCAAATAGAGTAGCTATGAATATGTGTGAATATAACCTTTTAGATAATATAATATTAATAATATAATGTTTAATACATGTTTTTGTTTTTATTTATCCCAAGACAGTTCTCTGTGTAACTGTTATCCATTAATCAACTCACAAACTATTTAATTCACAGTCAATGTGACGTAACAGGGCATGATGCACACTTTGGCACAGCAAATTCATCAAAGCAGCAATACAGAAATATCTAACACAATACATAAACATTACAAAAGGTATTCAACCCTCCTGACTTTTAGTTGTGCTAAAACATATATCTTGTACTATAAAAGGCCTTGGTAAGGCCAAATTACTTCCAAATGCTTCAGGTGCTGATGAATGCGTGACATTTCTCATTGTTGGTCTCACCAGGTGAAGAAGAATAGTGGAGCAACATAAGTGAAACGGCATTGACAGCCCCTTTCTAAAAGATAAAAATGGGTTAATGGAAGTATTTTACTGATGTTTGAGCAACTGAACAAATTAATAAATAGGAATGTAGATACTTTTATCAGATGACATTCCATAATTCAGCTGAATATACAGTCCTGTGATTTCTTTTTCACTTTGTAAAAGTGCATGAAATCAAATGGTAAATGGTGTGGTTTGAAAGCATTGATTGCGACCGTTAGATAAATTGGGTCTGTCAGTCAGTCCGTCTGTCTGTCACGTCACACTTTTGGCCCTACTCTTATCTCCGGCACTGTTGCCCCTATCCATGCCAAACCTTGCACACACACTCCTTGGCTGGCAAACCACAACCTCTGCCCCTGATTTCTCACATGCCCCTCTTCTAGCGCCACCATGAGGTTGCTTTTTGCAGTGTGTATACATGCGACCGCTTATCTCCCGATTAGGGAGTCTTACTGGTTGAAATTCCTCTGTTGAAGGGATGAGTTGTTTGCTTAAGATATTTAGGTGGATACCTATTTTGACAAGATTAGGATTGCTAACAACATTTTGGGGAAGTTCTGCTTGCCATCTCCCCCGATATCACCTTGATTTAATAAGAAGTGACCTCTACTACTAATTTAACTGTCCAGATTGTTGCTATGCACAAATTCCAAGGCTGGCCCTCTTTGTTTATGACTTCGATGAAGTCTCTGTCATATAATTGCAGTCTTCATGCTGATAAATGAGTTCCCTCACTCTCTCAGAAGTTTTTGGGTTGTCATTCAGGTACCTCCAACACAGTAAAATTACGGGTCAATTTTTACATTTTCAGAGTTATATTATTAACCCTTTGGACTTGACTGTATTATGTATGGAACAGACTCTTAGTTGGTGCACTGTGTGTGCACGTTCATTTGAGCACCCCTTATACAGTATCAGTGGTTCTCAAACATTTTCAGGACCCCCCAAATTGATATGTATTTGGCCCCAGATCCCCATTTGAAAAGATTTTGTGCCAGGGGCCCTATTCTGTAATGATTCACAACGCGGTGCTGCGTTGTGAGCTTATGTGTTCAACCGGTACCACCCCTTCCTCCCTCCCTCCCAAGCTCCAAGGACTCCTGGGTGTCTTCGGAACCCACGTTGAGAACTACTGCCTTATAATCTGACCTAATGTGCATGTCATTTGTCACTCTAGTGAACTCATTCCTATCTGGGGAAGAGTGTGTCACCTCACCGCCAGTGTGTCACAAGGCTTCATTTGAAACGGATCAAAATGTAAAATCTGTGACATGCATCTCCACTTTCATCTACCAAACTCATTCAGAACGCTGCCAATTATTTATATTAATGCTGTTCATGCACAAGGAAAGCAGTGTCTTTGAACATTTGAACTTCATGTCAGGAGTGGCATGGTGTCATACAGCAACACTAGCTGTGTAGCGGGGGAGAAGGGATGATGGTGTTTGGACTGGACACTGCTTTTGCAATCAAATGTAGAATTACAATCTCTTTTTCATTTTTTATTTTGGTCAATAAAGCACAATTGTGTATGGATCTGTCAAATGTTCTGTCTCATTTCATGTCTGATGCGTTCATGTTCATCCACTGTAAAACACATATTGCCCTTATCTGAAAGGTTGAGTTAAGGAGTTGTTCCTAATGTTATTTAAAGCTGCAATTCAGAACTTAATGGATATAATGCTATTTTAATCAGTTTGTAGATGTTTTAATCAATTTAAGTGCAGTGGTCAGAGGTGGATTCCCAATTAAGAAATTATAGAAATTAGTGTCAGGTAGGACAACTATTGGTTGAAATGTACCACTGCCTCAAGCTTATAAGTGCCAAGCACATGCGCACACACGCGTGCACGCACGCACACATGCGCACGCGCACACACACACACACACACACACACACACACACACACACACACGCACGCGCGCGCGTGCCCTCTGGCACGTGTGAACAGTGGGTGAGTGCACCAGTAGACAGTTATATGCATCTTGATATTTTCGGCCAGTCTGTAGTGTACCAATGAAAGGTTCAAAGTCATTGGGCGGAGTTTAAAAAGATGAGGGTTATAAGGAAGAAGGTAGTCAAAAGTGCTGGTATGTTTTTATGGACATTTTGTAAAAGCATATGTCTGTCTCTGTGATGCTTTGCACGATCAAATCCATTCAAAGCCACCCTGGGGTTGTTTAGAAAGACCAAAGTGGAGGCCTTAATAATCATCATCATAAAGCCATTTTCTAAACAGTGTTCCAAAGTGCTCAGCTTCCCGGGGCTACCACCTCTAAGCAAATAATCTCTTCCCTCTCCCCAAAATAACGCCATCTGTAATCTCACCACCAAGTGGCACACACATTTGTATGCGATCATAGGATACATTTGTGCCATATTGTGCAGGTTGGGGCATCACCGTTATCCATTTAGGCACAGATGTAGGCAGTTATTTATCCACTAGATGGCAGCAAACACGCACAAATAGATTGCATTTCAAACCAGCGGTGCAGGTTGCAGTTTAGCCTACATGTTAACTCTGCTATCTGTGAGCTCTTTGTTTACTGTTGATTTGACTCGATGGAACGTGTCTTTAGAAGTTTTGATTAACATTATTGACTGTTCAATTAAGACAGACACGCTACAGCAGTGAATGAGTTGAAGAGGCGTCCTTCACTATGCAAAGGTAGGCCTACGTTTCAAAATGTTTGGTTTTAAATATAAGCCTATTGCTTATTTGCTTCTATCAGTGTGTGTGTGTCACACAATACCATAGATTGTAGCTAATATTATTTGCTGTGTGTGTGTGTGTGTGTGTGTGTGTGTGTGTGTGTGTGTGTGTGTGTGTGTGTGTGTGTGTGTGTGTGTGTGTGTGTGTGTGTGTGTGTGTGTGTGTGTGTGTGTGTGTGTGTGTGTGTGTGTGTGTGTGTGTGTGTGTGTGTGTGTGTGTGTGTGTGTGTGTGTGTGTGAGGCCATGTCTGTTGTGTGCTTGTTGCCCGTATTGCCCCTCAGTTTGTTCTTGGGCCCCTAAGGCCGCAGTGGCCTTAACCCATTGATTGATTGAAGACTTTATTAGAAGTTTGCATAGGAAAAGGTACAGTTTCATGACGGTACAGTTCACTGGTACAAGGTCTACTAAAAGGAGATCCATGAAAAGACTAAGCTTATTTCCACTGGAAACCATTGAAGTATCTCATATAACATTGAATGACAGACAAATAGAACACAGTACTATGCAGTAGATATGTAAAGAAAAACAAAATAGAAGACAGTAAGTCAAAACAAACAGTATATACAAAGAAGGGGCAGGGGAGGGTAGGGTTGGGCTAGATTCTTTTTTACCAGTTGCGAACGGCTGCTGCCTGTAAGTGGTTTTTCAGGGCAATTTTAAAGGATGCTAGTGATCCACACTCCTTTGTGGCCTTCGGTAAGGCTTTCCACATTTTGGTGGTATAGCAGAAAAAAGAGTTTGACCCTTTGTTGGTTTTGACTCTGGGTTGAAAGTGATCTGTGGCGCTGCCTCTGGTGTTGTAATTATGGACATCCTTAATGTTTATAAAGTATTTTGACAGGTACTTGGGTATCATAGTGGTGTAGTGTATCTTGTACACCAGGCCCATTGCAAGTTGCTGTACTCTGTCAACTACTCTGAGCCACCCCACTCTTAACTGGTGAGTAGCGGTGAGGTGAGTCTGATAGGGAAGTCTAAGCAGGACCCTAATTAGTTTATTTTGGGCTGTTTGTAGTTTAGTTTTCAGGGCTTGTGGGGCGTCACAATACCATACGTGGACTCCGTAGTCAAAGAGGGGCTGGATTATTGCACCAGCTATGGTCTTCAGTGTGTTGGAATTGACCATCGGGGCGATCCTCTGTAGGAAACGAGTTCGTTGGTTGATTTTATTTATTACTTTAGAAGTCATCTTTTCACTGGAAAGATTAGCTTCAAGGATACATCCTAAGTAAGAGATTTCGTTTTTTCGTGTTATGACCTTGTCACCCACTTTGATTGTAAAGTTATCAACTTTTTTGAGGTTATGATTTGATCCAAAGAGGATGGACTCTGTTTTACCCAGGTGAATTGATAATTTGTTGTCGTTAAGCCATGTGCAGATCTTACTTAGTTCAGAGTTAAGTGTCTTCTCAACCTGCAAGTGGTCCTTGCCCGAGACTAGGAGAGCCGAGTCATCCGCGAACAGGAACAGGTTGCAGTCACAAGCAGATGCCATGTCGTTCACGTATATTAGGAACAACAGAGGTCCCAGTATGCTACCTTGAGGAACACCACAGTTTACCGGGAGGGGGGGGGACAGGGTACCGTTAATCTCCACCACCTGTTCCCTCCCCACCAGGTAAGACTGCATCCACCTCACTGCTGCGCTGTCAAGACCGATGGCTTTTAGTTTCTCAATCAGAATAGAATGATTTACGGTGTCAAATGCCTTCTGGAGGTCCATCATGACCATGCCGCTATATTTGCCGTCATCCGCTTCGCGTTTGATTTGGTCAGTCAAATAGAGAAGGCATGTGTCAGTGGAATGAGATTTTCTGAATCCAGATTGGAACTCGTAAATCAGATTATTCTCATCGAGATATCTTGCTATCTGTTCGTAGACTATTTTCTCCATGACTTTGGATATGGAGCTAAGAATGGAAACGGGACGGTAGTTTCCAGGGTCTAGTTTGCTACCTTTTTTATGCAGGGGGGTTACTTTTGCTAGTTTGAAGTCCTGTGGGACATGACCCTGTTCGATGGAAAGGTTAATTATGTGGGTAATTATTGGAGCAATGGTGGCGGCTGAATCTCTGAGAAATCTAGCTGGAATTTTATCAAGGCCAGTGGCCTTGTGTTGAGGTAGGGCACTCAGTTTTTTAAACACTTCATCAGTTGTCACTGTGGCAAGTTTAAAACGGTCTTTTCTGACGCCCAGTTTATTGTAGAATTTCTTAACAAATTTTACACCATACCGCCCAGATGGGGCGACCAGTTTTTCAACCAGCGAACGGGCCACGGTGGTAAAGGTTTCGTTAAGATGGGTAGCCACTTCACATTTGTCAGAAATGAGAGCGGTGTCCGTTTTGATGTTTATGCTGTGGCCTATGGTTTTAGGTTTTAAGCCTAATGTGTTGTTAAGCAACTTCCATAGGTCTCGTGGTTTGTTTTTGAATTCGTCGATTTTTTCATCAATGTAGTTTTTTTGGGCGGCTCTAATATAGGCAGTTGTCTGGTTTCTAAGCTTCTTGCACTGAGCAGTAAGATGCTTGATTTGGATATTGAGGTCAGGGTTGAATTTTTTTTTTAAGTTTTTTGCAGCACTTACGTTTTTCATCGTACTTTTTGTCTCTGAGTTTAGCTGATTCAGCAATATCTGAGTTATACCATGGCTCTTGGCGGGCTTTAACCCTGGTGGTATTCAAGGGGGCCACGATGTCTAGAGCATCGGTCAATTTGGTTTTAAAACCACACCATGCTCCTTCGACATTTGTACACTGCAGTTCAGAGGAAAAGTCTGTATTCGCTAGAGTGTTATTTAAAGCCTCACTGGAGTAGTTTTTGAGGCTTCTAGCTACAACTGTTTTGTGGCCACTAGCCTTGGGTTTGTGTATTTTACGCGTACAGTAGATCATGTAATGATCACTAAGACCGCATACAATAGCCCCGCTAGCGGTGACTTTTGATTTGTCTGTGGTTACGATGAGATCTATGAGGGTTTGGGAGTGCTCCGTCACCCTAGTGGGCACAGTAACAAGCTGAGTGAGGCCATATTGATTACATAACCCATTAAAGGACTTGAACAGGGGTGCTTCTTTACGTAAAGCATCACAATTAAAGTCGCCCAGAGCGTAGTACTCAATACCGTCCACCTTAGCTAAGCTCTCATCAAACAGCTCAAAGAAATCATTCTGGTCAGGGGGTCTATAGACAGCACATATTAGTATATTTTTAGCATGTTCAAAAATTATCTCGACCCATACAGTTTCAAGAGAGCTGTGGTGTAGGTCTGGGCGAATGATAAAATTTAAATCATTGTGAATATACATGCAAACACCACCTCCTTTCCTGTTCCTATCATTCCTAATGACAGTGTAATTGGCTATTTCAATTCTAGCATCTGAGAATGAGTCATCGAGTTTAGTTTCTGAGAAGGTTAAAATTTGGACCTTACCATCAAAAAACATAGCTTTGATTTGTTCCAGTTTGGGTTCCAAACTGTTGACGTTGAGATGGATCATTTTCAGTCCTCTTTTTACAAATGTTTCTTTCATTTAGGCCTAACCTATAGAATAGGGCTAAATCAGAAATTAGCCTACAAAACAAATGTGTTGCTACATACTGTACATGTACTGTAAGCCCCTCCCAAACAGCAAAATGTGTTCCCGGCCTGATGCCCCAGCTGACTGTAACACTTTCCCCTCTCTCTTTCTTGTCAACATGTAGACACCAGGGTCTATTTCTTTCTTGTCATGTAGTCACCAGTGTCCTTTGTTGACAATTCTGAACCCTAAAAGATTGTTTAGAGACGTAGTCCCCATCTTTAAACCAATGCAGTAAGTTTGATTGGTGCAGTGCTGAGCATGGATCAGAAACATGCAGGCAGCAAGCACGAAGGAGCCCCTCAAAAAGACCACCCCAAAGCGTGCTACGTGTGCACAGAAGTACCCTTTGTGAGGTTTGAGCACCTGCCCCCTCAGTGCTCTCTGCACGGCCCTGCTGTGTAGCACATATGGTTGGAGGTGGTTGGAGACATGTAGACCCTGCCTGGTGTCAGGTAGGACAGTGGTTCTCAACTTTTTCAGGCCGTGACCCCCAAAATAATCATATTTTAACTGTGGACAACCCCACCTTGACAAGCACAAAGAGTTGAGGCATTACATTTTGTATAACACGGTTCTGTTACGAAAATTGCAAGGCGTTGTGAGCATGTAGATCTGCTATTTTCACAATTCCTGCCTCAAATATTTGACCATTTGGCCAATGTTTAATATGTAATTTTAGAGGTATTAAAAAGTACTTGCATTTTCACTTTAGAAATGTGCAGATACCCTCTATATACACTTAAACTTTATGTGGGTTTGTTTACTTTTGAGGGAGAAAACAATGTTGCATATTAAGCTAATCATCTGGGGACACCCCAACATAATTTGGGGACCCCCCTGGGGGTCCTGACCCACAGGTTGAGAACCACTGAGGTAGGACACCTACTGGGTGACAAGTAGCCCTGCCTGATGCTCATGAGAACAATATCTCCTCAGACAAAGCTCTTCTCAGACCAAGTGGGGGTTCCTACGCTTTTCACTTTTGTCTTGGAAATGTACTTGAGTAAAAGTAACACATATATAAAAATAAAAATAAATCTAAGTACAGAAGATACTCAAAATCTGTTCTCAGTACTGAAGTAAATTTACTCTGTTTTTGTCCACCGCTGCTTTTAGCAGTAGATACTGTGCAGGAGACCCGGTTTCAAATCCTTGGAATAGGACATAAAACGTATGGATGGCAAATTTAAAATTGATTGAGAAGTTAAATTACCCCTTTGCTTCTTTGATCACACAACACATCAAACACGTTCCACCTAAAAGGGCAAATCATTGCAACAGGACAGGACCCCAACCCACCATCATTTCACCTCAAACAGACAACAAATTGATTTGAAGAAGGCAAGGACAGTGCAGATTCTGTCGAATGATGCTTCAACAGTTTTGCCTTTTGTTATAATTTCTCTATTTTCAGCAGTGGGGGTGGATTAGGTTGACCGGACGTACCAGCGGGTGGCCACTCACCACAGCCATGTCAATATATATTGAACGTGCAGCGACCTGGGTGGTGATCCTTGGCAGATAAAACAGCTGGGTTATGGCCAGGGCTTATCAAAGCTCACCTCGCAGTCTCTCCACAGCCATCCAGATCCAATGCGGCCTGGCTTATTAGCTGGCTCCTGAATGGGAGAGGTCAAAGAGACGTCTCCCGTTGACACACGCATCCATATCACGTTCCCACTTGAAAACAGGCCTGCTGCAGACGGCTAAAGTTGTTCACCTTCCACTTGGTTTTCTGGAACTTAATCTCGTTGGTACGATATACCACCCACAAGGCGTCAAGTAGCAGGAACGAAGGTGGGTTGGGGGTCAATGGTATTCAGTCAATTCAGGAATATTTTCTGCAACTTTTCGTCTTGCTCTTTTGCCACAAAAACTTTCTGTGACAAAAATATATATTAGAGGTTAAAGGCTCAATCGTTGCGTGAACTGAGTGCAACCGCTGTCTCCTGAGGAGAGTTCACGTTGCTCGTCGGTGGCCACAGTACAGTAGTTCAGCTTCTTTTAACTACTTGAGTGCATGGACACCTTTTTAAGAATCTTTTGGCCTTTTGCCTTTATTGATAGGACACTAGGTAGACAGGAACCACGAGAGATGCGGAGTGACATGCAGCAAAGGCCGTCGGGTCGGGACTGGGGACGCTGTCAGGCATCAGAGCCTATGTGGTATTCGCCTGGATCGCTAGGCCAGCGGGCGCCCCCAAGTGCATGGACACTGGTAGAGGCTGGTAGAGGTTTGGGTTGTGTACTTACTTACCTTGGCATGATGTAACTCTGATGGAGCAACATTGTTGTTCCGTTTATTAGGCACTGTGAATTATCCATTTCTAATCAATGGAGCAACTATTTTTGATATCTTGCCCACCTTTGGAGTTGCATCATGGCAAGGTAACTATACAACCCAAACCTCTACCAAAGGTTCCTTGCACTTTAAACCCTGTGTACTTCATTGGCCGCAGTCCCCCAGGATATTTGGCCCCCTCCTTTCTTCCCTTACTCCAAACCGATTCACCGAAAATAGCCCACCCACAAGTTCACAACGCATCTCTTTGCGAGCTACCGTTATAGTGCAAATCAGAACAGAAAGCAAAACATAAAAGAGACTCTCCCTCGGCCCTCAGTACAAACTGATAGCTGCCTTTGAGCAAGGCACTGTGTATTCAATTCATGACCCTCTGCATGGATGGTGAATTTCCCCATCCTCTTATGTGTGAGACAGTAGCTTCCCGGCCTGTGTGTTGCTGGTGCAGGGTTCGCATGGTCAGGGGTGTCACACCAAATTCTGGGCCCTGGGTACAAGGATTCACTGCGGGCCCCCCATGAATGTTCTACATAGGGGGAGGGGGTTTAACCCATTTAGACTGGGAACGCATTATTTCGCACCATTTTGTGCTTTAAGCTCACAGCGGCGAGCTTGTAGATCTGCTTTTTTTGAAAAATCGTGAACATTTGTCCAAGTCTTTAAATATTTATAAATGTTTCCCATCTCAAAATATTTAGTCCCAGGGACCCCCCATAAGCAAAATTTGAGTTAACAAATTTGCGCTTAAAAAATACATATATTCATAGATTTGCACACATTTTCACGACTTCAAAAATAGCAGATCCACAAGCTCGCAGTGCGGCACTCAATCTGCTATTTTTCAATAGCTAAATTATAAAATAATTAAGGCCCCTCCACCTTGGGCCCTAGTAAATCAGTCCCAATCCCCCCCCACCTTGTGACGCCCCTGTTCGCATGGTGCAGCTTTATCGACACAGCTTCCCTCGTTTTCTCTGTTGCCGATCATACCCCTTTACTGGCGCCACTGTGTACAGTCCAATTAGGCTTCAGCGGAGCTGGCAGTGTCGTCTATTTTAAGGCGACAGCGCGGCCTCACTTGAGAGCCTCTAAGAACCTGTCACATCACAACTACCTGCGCTCTCTGAAATTTCACTCCATGTCTGTCTCTCCTCTTGCTGTGTCTTGTTCTGTTTTTCTTCTTTCTGTCTGTGACTCTCTCTCCTCCTCTCTCTCGCTCTCATTCTCTCTCTCTCTCTCTTCCTCCCGGCATTAACAATTACCTTCAAATGACTGGCCTAGTAATAAAACAATAAAGATAATCTAATTCTCAAACATGGTTTGAGAAGCAAGAGTACTTAATCTTGTTGTGTTAACCTCAAACTTGCTCTGAAGCTTTTTTTTCTTCTTTTTTTACATAGATCTGTTGCCATCATGTCTGATGTGTCAATGTGTCTTATCTCGTAGGAAAGACATTGTCAAAGTCTCCAAAAAAGCTTTACTCTCATCTTCTCCTCCTGCTCAGGACATTGTCTGAGTTTTCATGTGTCTATTTGATATGCTCTCTGTGTATCTCTCTCTCTCTGTGAATCATTCAACCTGCCAAAATGGGTTCTAAAATCACAGTTTTTTAATGTGCCTGTCTGGCTGTCTCCTTGAATCTGTCTGCAAACTTCTGTTTATTGTCACACAAGTTTACGCCCGCTATAAAAGAGTGGGTGACATTTCTTTGTGCAAGCGTCACACAAATTGCATTTGCAGAATAATTAGAGAAGTGATTAGTGAAAGTAAAATTGTCTCTTGTCCAAACAAGAAATAACATGATTAACTAACAAATATGCATAAGATGTATCAAATGTGAAGTATCTACAAAGCATATAAAGGGAGTGAGTACCAGAATGAAGTCAGCGTCTAACATCTGGTGCGCTCTCTCTCTCTCTCTCTCTCTCTCTCTCTCTCTCTCTCTCTCTCTCTCTCTCTCTCTCGGCAGCTGCCCAGCTGGGGTTATTTTGCTGACATGTCGATCGACGTGTCCAGTATTGTCCGGGTTATTGTGTTGGTGAAATAGGCTCTCCCTTCCTTCCTATTTTTGACTCTCCTTTTCTCCTCTTTCTCTCACCTCTGGCTCCTTCCCTTCCTTCTCCTTGTGTGTCCGTCTTCTAGCTTGGACACATCTCTCCAGCTCTCCCTCTTTCCGTGGTTTTGCGTTGCTACTTTGATCTCCCTCTCTTTGATGAGCGGCACCTTCGTGGCATATGTATTTAGGTTACATGTCCTTTGCGTTAATTGGCCCTCTTGTATTTAGGTTATTCTCTGCAGTGTTTTGCAACTTTGGAGGGAACCGCTACCCTCTGGTTGTACAAGAGTCTGCCTGGGGGCTTGTAGAACAAGAAACCCAGTTTGTTGACAGTGATAGGGGTCACAAGGCTCATTCCTTTGTCGTGGAAGGATAAAGTGTGCTCTGGGTTATTGTGAGGCGGTTTGGTGTGCCATTGAACGTTCTATGCACACACACACACACACACACACACACACACACACACACACACACACACACACACACACACACACACACACACACACACACACACACACACACTATACAGTAACTCTGCTGGTGCATGGTTTGCTTTGAGCTTTGTATTAAAGTTTTCTTTTGGGGGAAAGAAAATGAACAACTTCTGCTGTCAAGGCAAAACGTGAAGTCAGAAGCTGCTCTGGAAGAATGAAGTGTGATTACATAGACAGACTAAAGACATAACAGCTCCGTTTTCCTGGTGCGTGGGTAGAACACCACATGCAGCAAAGTGGCACCTCACACACACACTGCACTCCAAGATCTGGGTCAGTCTTTTCACTCTTTAAGGAGCTGCCCACCCCTAGAACGATCTATAACCAGAAAAAAAGGGCTCCTCTGAGCACGGGTCTCCTGCAAGTCAGGTACTGTATAGGTCAGGGGTCTTCAACAGGGGTCCTCAGAGTTAGGGGGGCTGCCAAATCCTTGTGTGATAGCAGGGCTTGACACTAAGGTCTCAGAGGCACTTGCCCATCGAGCAAGTATAGGTCATGTTCTACTTGCCCAAAGGTCATGCCCACTTGCCCGAAAAGTCTTCCATTATAAAATGATAGGTAATATTTAAATTACCGCTCAATTTAACACTTTTTTTTACCTCCTGGGGCTGTGCGATAAATGTCTGTGCGATAAATGTCATATCTACATTTTTATCCAAATACCAACATAGCTGTGATTGAATATGACTACAGGTTCACGCCTATTTTATATTTTTAAGTGTTGCAACAGTAAAAACAGCACATTATAGGTAAACAGTGCTTTTATTTTACATTCCACAGACCAGAAGACAGATCGCTCTGGCCACGCTCGGATGTTTAGACAGATATCTTGTGTTGTGTTAGACGGTTGCGTCCCCTCTCACTTGCCCGCCCGGTCGGGCAACCTGAAAGCCAACTTCACTTGCTTCACGAGCTTGTAGATCAGCTATTTTTGGCAAATCGGTTTGGTGTAGAGGTAAAAAAGAGCAGACCAAGTACAGAGTGAAAGGGCAAGTTTACTAAGTTGGCCTATCGACGATTTAAGATTCTAAGTGGTTATAAGTGTCAAAAAAGTCTATGAATCTATCTATGAAATCAAAGAATCTCCATCACAACAGTTATACAATATGTAGAGGGGAGAGGGTCCCTACTTCATCTCCCTTTCAGCTAAGGGGTCCTTGGCCAGCAAGAGCCGCTGATACAAACGACCTACGGCCTGGTCGCGACTTAGGCCACGACTTGGAGGTCGTAGGTCCCGGTTCTGGAGGTTTTGCGCGATCTCGGTCGTAATTCAGCGACCTGGGAAGTCCGCGATCGAAACTCTACGCTTGCTAAGGGAAGGGACGCGAGTTTAGAAACTCTACGCTTGCTAAGGGAAGGAGCGCCGCGATCGAAACTCTACGCTTGCTAAGGGAAGGGACGCGAGTTTAGAAACTCTACGCTTGCTAAGGGAAGGAGCGCTCGTTTTCAACAGCGTCGGCAGGTTAGCTACTCAGTGTCGGCAGGTTAGGGTTAGGGTTAGGGTTAGGGTTAGGGTTAGAGTTGGGGTTAGGGTTAAGGTTAGGGTTAGGGTTAGAGTTAGAGTTGGGGTTAGGGTTAAGGATAGGTTTTGGTGCACCTCGCGCGGTCCAAGTGACTACAATGGAGCGCTTCCTACCTCCGGTTCAGCCAATCACAAGCTTCAAAAGGTTGAATAGCGCTGCTGCTCTAGAATATTCTGCAAAAAGACGGCCCGGGGACGACCGAGGTGGCGCAACCACGGCCGGGGGTCGCGAAACTAGACCGGCCGCGACCTAACAAGTATGTACCGCGAACTACGACCTCCAGAACCGGGACCTACGACCTCCAGGTCGTGGCCTAGGTCGCGACCAGGCCGTAGGTCGTTCGTATCAGCGGCTGTCTCTCTCCTTGGCCTGAAAGACCTCTGTTATGGTATTGTGGGACAGCAATGTTTGAAATTCCCCAATCAAGATGGTGGAATATGAAAGATCTGACAGATCCGTCTTGAGCACATGACTACTGAGATAATGAGTAACGATTTGCGTGATGTTTGGACAAAATCGGTAAATGTAAAAAAAAAAGAAATGGTTTACCAAAAATCCTGGTGGCGCTTATAACAGGAGAATGTGAAAAGGTGTTGCCTTCTCTCCAGCTCTTTAACCCATTCAGGCTGGGAACACATTTTAGTGTATGGGAGGGGCTTACAGTACATGTACAGTATGTAGCAACATATTTGTTTTTGTAGGCTAATTTCTGATTTAGGCCTAACTATAGGTTAGGCCTAAACAGAAAATACATTTTCAGGTGGGTTGCCAATTTCAGCCAATCAGGAAAGAGAACCCATTTATCACCGTTTCTTTGTGTCATCTCTTCCAATTTCACTTGTTTATCCTCTATGAGTTCTCTCTCCTGATTGGATAAAATTGGTATCCTGAGTCCTGACCTTAAAATGCATTTTCTGTTCACCAAAGAGCTGGACAGACAGAAACACCTTATTTTAACCATGAAATATGACTCTTTAACCACTGACACTGAGAATTCCTCCGTCTCTCTCTTTTTCACCCATGCATGCACGTTCTCCATCCACACACCATCCATTGTGTCTTGTGTCCTCCAGACTGAAGCACTGTATTTCTGCACGGCAGGCCGTAACCAGAGGCTAGGCTGACCTTTCCATCTGCTCACAATGTGACAGCAAGTAGCCATATCTGAGCAAGCAGAAATTTCACTGATGTCCGCTCAAACACTACGGGTTCAAGTTATGACACCCATTAATATGTTATTATGGTCTCTGACAGCTTGCAAATCCTGACATATTATATATGCAGACCTTGCTCAAAATGGGGTTGAGTTTATAATTTTTTTGCAGACGTAGTGTTGTAAAGACAATTCCTTTCTCGGGAGGGGAGAGACGTGTTCGAAAGGTAATATCACCTTGTGTTAGGTACTGTACACACAGTGTATGTAGTATGTACTGTATGTTCCTCCAAGTATAACATTCATACATAGGGGCGTCACACCAAATTCTGGGCCCTGGGTACAAGGATTCACTGCGGGCCACCCATGAATGTTAACTATTGAAAAATAGCAGATATACAAGCTCACAGCGCGGCACCGAGTGACGCGCTGCGAGCTTGTAGATCTGATATTTTTGAAAAATCATGAAAATGTGTGCCAAGAAACCTATGTTTCCATGTCAGTGATGCTCAAACTTTTTCATGTGAAGGACCCCCCCCATCTCAAAATATTTAGTTCTAGGGACCCCCCAGAAGCAAAATTTGAGTTACAAATGTTCAATTAAAAAATACATATATTCAAAGATTTGCGCACATTTTCACGACTTTTCAAAAATAGCAGATCTACAAGCTCGCAGCGCGGCACTCGGTGCCGCGCTGTGAGCTTGTATATCTGCTATTTTTCAATAGCTAAAGTTACTAGGGCCCCTCCACCTTGGACCCTAGTAACTCAGTCCCACTTTCCTACCCCTTGTGACGCCCCTGTTCATACATACTGAAATACACATTCAGTCACATAGGTCTGATGAAAGGTGCATGTTGAAAAGTCCCACATCTTGTGGGAATGTTTTTCTTTCTTTTCTCTTCCAGGGAACTGGCAGTGTCGGTGCACATCCATATCACTTCACCGATCGCTGTAATCAAACGGAAAGCTTTTACCTGTAAAATATTCCTGGATGCAAAATGTCCAGATAGGAGGGCGCTGTGACAAGTAAGAGAAAAACAGAGGGAGAGAGAAGGGAATTCAAGTGTGTGTGTGTGTGTGTGTGTGTGTGTGTGTGTGTGTGTGTGTGTGTGTGTGTGTGTGTGTGTGTGTGTGTGTGTGTGTGTGTGTGTGTGTGTGTGTGTGTGTGTGTGTGTGTGTGTGTGTGTGTGTGTGTGTGTGTGTGTGTGTGTGTGTGTGTGTGTGTGTGTGTGTGTGTGTGTGTTGATTTGGAGAAAACTGGAGAGGCCCATTCAACCATTCACATGAGTCAATGTGCACACCATCGCACGCAAGACATCTACAGCCAAATATACTCATACTCACGCAAACATAATCAAGAAAAAGGCCTCTAGTTTGAGTGCGTTAACAATAATGTTTGTTGGCTGAAGATTAGGGATTCAACAGTTAATTGAACGAATAGATTTAATCGATCATTTTATAAAGTAATCAATTAATAAACAATCCCTATTTTGGGTGAAATTTTAGTTTTTCTTGAATAGTGTAAATAGTCGATCTAAAAGCTCACGTGTTGTGAGCTTGTAGATCTTCTCTTTTCACTACTTGTTTTCGTGATCCCATTGTGTAATTTAGTTTTAGTAGATTGACCAAATATAATTTGTCAATCGACTCATTTATTAAAAAAAGACTGCACACGCTCATTTATTTAAATTTGAGCATCTCTCTCTCACTTCTCGATTATTCGAATAATGATAAAAGTAATCGACACAATCGCGTAGAAAATGATTGATCGTGGCAGGCCTACTGAAGACTGACACACGGCAGCATCAGAATGTGTATGTGGCATTTCTTTCTTTGAATGAAATGCCTGGATCCCAAGGCTAGTGGTACAGTGACATGCAGCATCAGAATGGGTATGTGGCTGGTGGTGCAGTGAAGTGCAGCATCAGAATGGGTATGTGGCTGGTGGTGCAGCAACATGCCATGCGTTTAACGTCTCCAAAGCAGAAGTTGGCACACCTTGGTGAAAGCACAAAGGAGGGAAGAAGTGTGGAAACAATTTCACACCTTCTGGCTTCCCTGAGCGATATGTAATAGACTATGTCTTTGAGGTGGAAACAAGCTGTCTCTTTGAACCTGGTTCCCAACTCAAGTGCGGGGATAACGGGTTTGTTTATGAATGCAGTGGAGATTTTAGTGGTGTGACTAAAATGGCATAAATACGAGTGACATCAGCTCCACAACAAAGTTTCCATTTCCAGTGTACTAGAGTGGTATCTCTTCTCTTGTAGGCCTACTGTTACTTTGTCTTGCACCATGCTAGCTCTGCTGTGGGTGTGTAGTGTTGCATGTTGCATATTGTTGATGTCGGGCAGAAACCTCTTATCTCTGTATTCGTAACTTTAACGTGTGAAATTAATGCCCTACTTGATCTCACTGGGCCGTGTCACAAAAGTCGCAGATCAACAAGCTGGAAACAATGCGCGAAGCAACCCGTTTTGAGCTTGTTGATCTGCTACGTTTGCCATTTCTGAATTTGATTCCTGAAAAGTAACAGTTTTGGACGGAGTTTCCACCCGACAGAGACCATATGTTATATAAATAATGTTTTGTTCTTTTTGCCACCATACTGATAGTGCTGCCTTGACTTTGATATCTCGCTCCATCACAGTCAAGGTGTGAAGACTGGGATGTCTGTCCATCATGCTGTATATACGATGAGGGTTGCTGGCCTAACATGAGTAATTTTCATAATAAAACTAAACGTTACAGTAGTACGCTATGAGAGGCAGGGGTAATGCAGGAAAGGGCTTACCTTGCCTTGCCTTAAAACAGGTCTAAGTGATTAATAACATCAGCACTCCTCTGAGCACTCCCCCTCTCCCAAATCCTGTGGGCCCACAGGTTTCTAATCGCTGGTATACACTGACAATTCCATGGTAATCCAGCCAGTAGCATACTAGCATTCAATTCACCCATCGCCATGCTTAGAGCAGTGGTTCAAGGACCCCCGAAATGGTATGTATTTGGCTGCATACCCCCATCTAAAAAAAAAAGCTCAAACTAATTTTGCTGGGGAGTTGGGACCCCCTGGTACTCCCCCTCAAGCACCAATGGCTTAGAGCTCTGCCGCTAAAAGGGCTAAAAACACGCACGCACGCACATGTACGTTCACACAGCATACAACCGGCATACAACCGGTGCAATGCACCAGGTGCAATGTTGCAATATGTAGTCTGTGCACTGTGCATGAAGCCTAGCCCTCTGTACTGCTCTCAAAAGGCCATTGATGTTACACAATAGAGTGCAAGGGACAGAGGAAATGGCTTTTCTGGAGGAAGTGAATGAGAGAGAGCGAGAAGGGGGTAGTGGGAGAGAGATGATTCAAAGCTACATGTATTGATGTTGACTGTGCCTATTCTCGAAATCTAACAGACAAAAGCTAACAGACGAAGGAGTTTGAAAAACTGTTCCTAGTTGTAGAACTTTTCTGTGCAAGAAGCTGTCAACTGTGTCTCACTTCCTCCGTGTGTGTGCGTGTGTGCGTGTGTGCGTGCGTGCGTGCGTGCGTGCGTGCGTGCGTGCGTGCGTGCGTGCGTGCGTGCGTGCGTGCGTGCGTGTGTGTGTGTGTGTGTGTGTGTGTGTGTGGTGAAAAACAAGCCTGCACATTTATGCCCGCACGGCACACAGAAACAGTTCTATGTTGGATATTGCTTTTTCAGTTCTTAAGAGGTCCTTAATTGAAAAGCGGCAGCCGATTTGGCACAAGAAGGACAGGCCTATTAGATATAGTTCTCTGTCAGCTGGGGTTAGCCAGCAATGCTTTATATCGCTCTGCTAAAAGCCAAACTCTAAAAAACAACTGCCATGCCTTGCACTGGTCAAAGAAAGACTTTCATCATCTGACAGAGCCCATATCGAACCACAAGTTAAGAGTGAGATGTCTGGGCAAGCGATAGGAGAGCTATAAGAGAGAGGCGATGAGGGTTGCAGGTCTAACATGAGTCATTTTCATAATAAAACTAAACGTTACGGTACGCTATGAGAGGCAGGGGTAATGCAGGAAAGGGCTTACCTTGCCTTGCCTTAAAACATGTTTAAGTGATTAATAACATAACACTTTATTAGAATTGCACTTTGCAGAGCAGAGATGAAATCCAAATAAACTCTGGTCATATAATGCTATTATCTGATCAATCAGCACTCCTCTGAGCCTCTAGTTTACTTCGCTGTACATACTATAATTACCGGTAATCACTTAAAGCCTGTATATTTTTTTGACCAGGGTCCCCCGGGGGGTCTGTACTGTACTTGGTCCCCTCCTTTCCCGCCCCTCTAAACAGAATCTCTTTGCCAAAAATGACAGTTCTATCACAACGCTTCACTTTGCAACACGTTGTAAGCTTGTAGATTTGTCTCATGGTGTGGTTGAGACTCCCAGTTATACTCCCATTACAGTCCCTTTGGTTCAACGTGCGTCGGCATCAATGCTTGGTTCAGCAGTTCAGGTATTACACTGAAGACACAGACAATAACTCACAAACATAATACTCCAGGGAACAAAGGGAAAAATCCATAAATCCTTGCTTTTGTCACGGTCTCACCCCAAAGAGTCCTATCTGTCTCCCATCCACTGCGCCCTCTGGCAGGTAGAGTCAATTGCCATTTAATGGTTGTCACTAAGGTGGGCCACACCCGGTTGTGGCAAAGTAATCTACAGTGGGAATTTGTGATTTGACCGTAACAGGATTTATCTTTAATAAATATTGACGTTGGATCTGATCATCACAGTTATAGGACAAGAATAAATCAAATAAATAATGGTTACAAATACCAGGGTTGAAAAGAAATGATCAGCCTGTCCATAACAATGTGGCTATATCAAAGAATCACGCTTAGCTCCTCTGTTAGAACATTCCAGAGGCTGCTAGGGTCATAAAAGTTCACCATCCACACATTACATCAGCTCAGCGGTTCTCAACCTTTTTCTGGACCAGTGCTCACTTGAAAGTCTTGAAAGCGTTCGCGGCCCACCCATCTGAAGGCCAGTCCATACTCTTTCCAAAACCGAACTTTTCGTCGGAGAGTTCTGACTTTCCGACATGCAGCTTTCCGAACTCTTAATTCGGGGTAATGGTTTTCATAAGTTCCAAGTGACATCATTTTGTAGTTGAACCGGATCTTTCTGGTGAAAGGTTTGGTTTTGGAGAGAATAAAAAAAAACAAGACGTGATATGATTGGCTGAAATAAAACAAAAGGTGCGCTGTGATTGGCAGAATAAAAGACATGCTGTGATTGGTCGAAAAAAGACGTTCTGTGATTGGTCCAATAAAAGACACGCTGTGATTGGTCGAATAAAATCGTATTATTGTTTTGCCAATTATTTGGGGGTCCACTGGCAGTGCCCTCGCGGCCCACCAGTGTTGGCCCCGGCCTACAGGTTGTTGGGAATTAGTGCATTCGCTGTAGAAGAAGAACAAAGGGATTTGGGGACAAAACATGACAAATCCCTCAGCGACCTGATATTCACAGGGATCAACCCAAAAGCACCTGTACCGGAACATGATTTGTCAAGCTCTCAGGGCCGTGGCCAAGAGGGAAACATTTAGTAAGAAAGAGCCTGTGATGTGTGAAACGGCAAAAGGAAGCAGAGACAGATAAATCCATAATCACCTAAAGCAGTGGTTAGCCGTCTCTATTGGAAAAACCATGGCATGGCCAATTGCTGTTCCCCATGCACTGTAATCAGCCTGCCTAGGTCAAGTCTTGTTCATGCTGTGGGAATTAAGAGAAGGCGGGATCGTTGAAAGACCCCCAGTGTTTTCCATTGGTTTAACCATGCACTTAAATCCCTTTTTTGGAGCGGTGAAAGCGCTCCCAATGAACAGGTATGTCTGTGGGTATGTGGCTGGGTGGCTGGCTGGGTGGCTGGCTGGGTGGCCGTGTCCGTAGTCTGGCAATACCTTGAGTGGCCACACACAAAACACTAGTTAAAGGGGATGACCTCCCATTTTCAGTAATCAACTATATATTTTATATATGTTAATATTGATGAGTGAACATTAGCCCAAGTGCCCCCCCTCCTTTGGAAAGGGGAACGGAGTTGTGACGATTTGGGGGTCACGTGACCAGTGACGTAGGCTCTCTGGTAAATGCAGCCTGCATTCCTTACATTCCAGTGGGACAGTTCCAACTCGGCAGAAACAGCGCGACTTCAATTGAAATACAGAGCATTTTCAGCCATGTCAGTTGTATTGTGTACAAGGGCTGTGTCTTGTGAGCTAGAATATGTATCCATATGCCATCCAAAACGAGCAGGATCTACTCCTTCTGCTATTATTACTTTGTTTACACACGGACTAGGGAAGTAGGGCGGAAATACATGCCCATATTTGGCGGAACGTGATAACGTCTTTCAACGAGCGACGGACGGCCGCATCGGCACTTTCGGAGCTCAGTTGGAGGAAACGAGACGGACAGAGAGAGAAACAAGCACAGACAAATTGAGAGAGAAACCCACTTTCTCCAAAAAAAAGTCACAGTCTGTCCGTCTCACTCTCGTGTTGTTTTGTTTTTATTTCCCTCCTTGTGAGCTCCGAGCGAGTAGCGCGCCGCGCTGCCCGTCGCTTGTTGAAAGACGTCATCAAGTTCCACCAAATATGGGCATGTATTTCCGCCCTACTTCTCTAGTTCCGTGTAAACAAAGTAATAATAGCAGAAGGAGTAGATCCTGCTCGTTTTGGATGGCATATGGATACATATTCTAGCTCACAAGACACAGCCCTTGTACACAATACAACTGACATGGCTGAAAATGCTCTGTATTTCAATTGAAGTCGCGCTGTTTCTGCCGAGTTGGAACTGTCCCACTGGAATGTAAGAAATGCAGGCTGCATTTACCAGAGAGCCTACGTCACTGGTCACGTGACCCCCAAATCGTCACAACTCCGTTCCCCTTTCCAAAGGAGGGGGGGCACTTGGGCTAATGTTCACTCATCAATATTAACATATATAAAATATATAGTTGATTACTGAAAATGGGAGGTCATCCCCTTTAAAGGAGGGGCGCTGTTTTGTGCAGGCCAGGCACACTCACCACTCACTCACAGGCACAGTTTACACTCACTCACCCACTCACATAGGGTACAGCTGCTCAAATTCACCGCTCCACTTCGAACCGAGGTTTGATTTTTTTGTTTTTTGAGCGGTGGTAAACCGTTCCTAAGAGTGGCTGTGCGTGTGTCTGTAGCCTTTTTCCTCAGCGTTTTGCCATAGTAAAATTTGTGTACGTAGCATCATGTTTGTCTAGTGATGTCATATGTCGTATGTCTGTAGCCTTTTTCCTCAGTGTTTTGCCATAGCAAAACGTGTATGTGTAGCATACCCTGTACATCCTAGACTCAAATCCTAGTCTGAAGACGTTATGCAAGCACGACCACCGCTCACTTCACATTGGGTGTGATTCTTTTTGTTGCTGTTGAGAATATCCAATCTACAGTCTGGTAGATTGGCTACTTTTGAGCGGTGCTCCTGGAACTGGAGCTATAGCTTCTACATCTGGCTTTGTCCGGTCACAGCCCAATGGGAAAACGCAGCCAAAAATGTAAATGCTTTAGTAAATTGAAGTGTGATTTCTGTCCTGGCACAAACGGCTTAAAGTTTGTTGTCTGTCCGGAAACCGGGAGGAAAAACGTGTTCAAAAATGTCTGCCACAAATTTTGTTTTACGCCAGGGTCCCATTGGCCAAGCTTTGCAGGACACGTTGTGATTGGCTGGTTCCTGGTGGGACGCTTGAACTCATATAAATAGCACCCCTCACACAACAGAATTGACATGTATTGAGGCAGTGGGGAGGGGACTGGACTTGCATTATGTGTGGCAGAAAGGCGTTTTCATTACATTTGAACCTTTCCAGCAACTTTCAGCGCCGTGTCGCATTTTGTGTTCATGAATTACTTGACAATTTCAGTTGCTGGTGTGTACGATGTGGTGCAATTTCACACTTGAATGCATGCATCATTGCATCATGCATTTGCTAAATTAATTTTGATTGTCATGCAATCAATCTGAAATAACGTAACTGCCTGCATGGCATGTAAAATACGTGCATCTCTTATTATCCTTACAGGTCCAAAGTTCAAAGTTGGCTGTACATTAATTAGGATGGATTAGTGTCTTCACTGAGACCATGAGGGCTGATGGAAGGTTTGTTAACTGGAGTGATGAATGTTTCTGCAGCAGACATTAACTTAATTCTGTAGGCCTACACAACAAATAACACAAACTTAGTAGTGGATACACATCTGAACAGATACTGTGGAACAAAGAAAGGCAAGGGTTATAACGACATTATGTGTTTATCAAGGCAAGGGTTATAACGACATTATGTGTTTATTAAGGCAAGGGTTATAACGACATTATGTGTTTATCAAGTCAAAGTCCATCATAGAAATTAAAACGAATATCTATTGTCTGTCCCCCCAAAATTGTTTATTTGATGTTGTCCTAGCTTGGGACATTAACAGCAGGGACAATTTTTATATTCAAAAGGAAAAAAATGGTGGTGGAGGTACTAAGCTAGTGTAATTGGCAGTGTGCTTAAGAGATCTGATGCTGATCAGTCCAGCGGTTTGTGAGATTAACTCTGGACAAGCAGATATGCAGATCAACACTCTTAAATAGGACTATCTTCCTGCAGGGCTGTGCCCTATAAAATGAATTGATTAATTTTGCACGGGCTGTGTGAGCATTATTGTGTGGGTGTCTATCAAGGACATTTTAACAGCACATAACTTGAAAACGTATCGAGTGGGTTGTGCGAAGACCTCAGATGGCTTTGTCGTACTTTGGTGAACTCTGTGTTAGCAGCAGCGTGCAAAAAAGGAACACTTTAAAAACTTGGGTTTCTGTCTTTGATGCAGTTTCTCGTTGAGGACGTGCCTGACAACTGAATGACGGAGTGCTATAATTACAGGCCATTCTAAAAGCTAATTAACTAGAGGAATGTTAGTAGAGGTAATCTCACAATAAACAACTTCATCACCTCCCACACTTCAGTTTTGCACATTTGCAACATGTCTGTGTTGATTTGATGAGTGTGAATACGGGTTACGAGGTTGTGCGTGCACTCCCTGCAGGCGAACAGTATGTTGTGCTTTTGTGCTATCTATTGAAAAATAGCAGATCTTGGTGCCGCGCTGCGAGCTTGTAGATCTGCTATTTTAGAAAAATCGTGAAAATTTGAATTTTTACCCGATTCTATGTTCTAGGTTTTTTTTAAAAGTGTCAGCAATCTGGCTCGCCATCGTCAAAGAAAAGGTCGTTTTCACTTAACTGGAGCTCAGTTAGTCTGTTCTTGAGAGACTACTATGTCAGTGGTTCTCAAACCTTTTCATGTGAAGGACCCCTGTAAAAAAATATTCATATCTCAAAATATTTAGTTCCAGGGACCACCCAGCAGCAACATTTTAGTTACAAACGTTCGCTCTAAAAATACATATATTCAAAGATTTGCACACATTTTCACGACTTTTTCAAAAATAGCAGATCTACAAGATCGCAGCGCGGCACTCGGTGCCACGCTGTGAGCTTGTATATCTGCTATTTTTCAATAGCTAAAGCAGTCAATAATTCTAGGCCTAAATGGTTTGTAATGTGTGTGTGTGTGTGTGTGTGTGCAGATCCTGTATATCCATATATAGCGTCCACCACTGCACCGCAGTGTCTAGTGGTTCGAATCAAACACAATGCATCTGGTTTGGGCGAGTGTCTATACGAACACAATTGGCCTGTGAGCCGGGTGGGGAGGGGGATCTTTGTCGCAGCACATACTACTACAGGCATATACGTATTTGCTGAGAATCACAATGTTTGCTTATTTATATCCATAATAAATTATACATTTTTCTCTTAAACCTGCACTATTGTTTCACACATATTTAATTTCTAAATGTTTACTATATCGATCTTTGATCATTGAATCGTATATCACCATGAATGAACCAATATCATCCATGTATCTTACCATCAACCATGTATCATGACGCGTGTCGTATCGCTGTTAAATGTATCGTTACAGGGTCCAACAGCTGTGGCAACACAGACATGTGTGGGGAGGAATTAATTACAATAATGACTGTACATTTCAAACGTCTTTCCGAAGCTCTGAATGACGTCAATTCGTAGTTATATCATTTCCCTATCAGAAAGAGGTTCAGTATTTCGCTTTTAGAGGGGACTCTCCTTTGGACCAGTGCATAACCGTTGTCTTGGACCCATTCCAAAGAAAATAGTTATTTCCAGATTTTCTTGCACACACTTCATCCCCTCATCATATAAAAAAAAAGAAACATTTTGACCGAAGAGGCAACTTTTCCCCCCTCGTCTCCTCCTCCGGTGGCTGATTTATTAATTAAACAGAGGTTGACATTTGGTCACAGGGACTTTTCCTGTGACCGAAATACTGACCTTTTAAAAAGAAATCAATAATGGAATAGACTTTTTTCCCCCCTTTGGAACTGGATCTTCGGAGGATTTGGCAAAAGAGACAGAGCAGCTACGTAGGTGTGTGTGTGTGTTGTCTTCTATGGTCCTGCACCAAACGGTTGTCTGTGGTATCGTCACCAACGCAACGTTACACATTTGTTTTGTGTAAAGTTTTATCACAATGTACAAACTTGTATGTGTTCGATATGCTTGTGTTAGGGCATTCCTGTGATTATGTCTCTGTACTGTGTGTGTGTGTGTGTGTGTGTGTGTGTGTGTGTGTGTGTGTGTGTGTGTGTGTGTGTGTGTGTGTGTGTGTGTGTGTGTGTGTGTGTGTGTGTGTGTGTGTGTGTGTGTGTGTGTGTGTGTGTGTGTGTGTGTGTGTGTGTGTGTGTGTGTGTGTGTGTGAACCCTGACAACATGTTGTGGACAAGGAGACAATGTGTACTAACCATCGTGTAGCATTAGGACAGCTCAGAGAGACAGGTGGGCTTTTGACAGACATCTCCTCCCCTCCTGTACCAGCACTCTTAACAGCTCACCTGCTCTGCCCGCGATGCGAGCGACGTGGTGTGATGTTGCCCGAAATACTGTCCTGAACCAATCAAATAAATAGATAATAATAAAAAGTGTTTGGGGGTGGGACATGGCCACGAAACCTCGCTCAAATAGAGATACAGATACTCCTGGTCAAAATGTGCTCCACTTACAAGTAAAAGTAGCTCAGCCAAAACGTTATTTAAGAGTAATAAGTATCAGACAAACAATGTACTACTCAAGTAAAGTACAGATCATCAGAATGTGTACTTCAATATACAGTACTCATGTAAATTTACTCTGTTACTGTCCACCGCTGCACTGCCTGCCACTGTTTGAAGCTTCGTCGCAACGCAATGGCCGACGGCGACGCTCCATATGAGACAGTCACTAAAAGCTGTGTCAGCCGCTGATGAGGTGATAAGAGAGTCCAGCGGCTCTCCAACAGCCCCCCCCACCCCTTCTCTTGCTGCGCTCTGTCCTCTTTGAGTTTTTCCACCTGATTTCTATCCTCTCCTTCTTGCCACCTCCTTGCTCTCTCTCACTGTCAGTCTCTCTCTTCCTTTAGACTGATTTATCAGAGTGGCAACTATACAGTAGCTGTGGTGTCAAAGCGGCATCGCTTTACACCGCAGCTACACCGCATTGATTGATTGATTGAAGAATTTATTAGAAGTTTGCAATAGAAAAAAGTACAGTTTCATGACAGTACAAATCACTGGTACAAGGTCAACTAAAAGGAGATCCTAGAAAGCCGAGGCTTATTTCCACAGGAACCACACTTTAAGTATCTCATATAACATTGAAAGACAGACGGATAGAACATAGTACTTTATCTAGGATAATATCAGTTTCAAAAGCATAACATCAAATACAAAAGGCAGAATACAAAGAAAAGGGGGGGGGAGCATGGGGGCTTAGTCTATTTACAAGTCATGGGTAGCTGCTGTCTGAAGGTGACTTTTCATACCAATTTTGAAGGAGGCTAAGGATTTGCTCTCCTTTAGGGCTTGTGGAAGGGCGTTCCACATGTTGATGGTATAGCAGGAGAACGAGTTAGCGCCTTGTTTAGTGTTAAATCTACGCTGATGATGATTAGTGGAGCTGCCTCTGGTGTTATGATCGTGAACATCCTTGACCTTTAAGAAGTAGTTTGTCAGGTACATGGGAATCTTGGAGGTGTAGTGTATCTTGTACACCAGGCCCATTGCAAGATGCTGTACTCTGTCAGCTACTTTGAGCCACCCCACGCTTTCGTGGTGATGCTCGGTAAGGTGGGTCAGAGGAGGGAGACCAAGCACAACCCTAATTAGTTTGTTTTGGGCTGTTTGGAGCTTTAGCTTTAAGGCAGCTGGGGCGTCGCGATACCAGACAAGGACTCCGTAATCAATGAGGGGCCCAATAAGAGCACCTCCTAGTGTCTTTCGGGATTTAATATTGATCAGTGGGGCAACTCTTTGCAAGAAGCGAATTCGTTGATTGACTTTATTGATTACCTTGGTGGTCATTTTTTCACTGGATAGGTTAGCCTCCAGGATGCAACCCAGGTAGCAGATGTGTTTTTTTCTTTCTATCACAGTGTCACCTACTTTAATTGTGAAGTTCTCAACTAGGCTAAGTTTCTGACTAGATCCAAAGAGGATACATTCAGTTTTGCCTAGGTGAATTGAGAGTCTGTTGTCATTGAGCCAGGTGCAGATCTTGTTAAGTTCACAGTTAAGGGCCTTTTCAACCTGCAAAATGTCTCTGCCTGAGACTAGGAGAGCCGAGTCATCCGCGAACAGAAACAGATTGCAGTCACAAGCAGATGACATGTCGTTTACGTATATTAAGAACAACAGTGGTCCTAGTATACTCCCTTGAGGTACTCCACAGTTTACTGGGAGGGGGGGGGACAGGGTTCCGTTGACTTCCACCATCTGTTCCCTCCCCACCAAGTAAGAGTGCATCCATCTCACTGCTGTGCTATCAAGACCAATAGCTTTGAGTTTTTCGATCAGAATAGAATGATCGACGGTGTCAAATGCCTTCTGGAGGTCCAGCATGACCATGCCACAATATTTGCCATCGTGAATTTCACGTTTGATGTAATCATTCAAATAGATGAGGCATGTATCTGTGGAATGGGACTCTCTGAAGCCAGACTGGAACTCGTAGATCAGTTTATTCTCTTCAAGATATTTAGCCACCTGTTCATAGACAATTTTTTCCATTACCTTAGAGATGGAACTAAGGATTGAGATTGGCCTGTAGTTGCCAGTTGCAGGGCTCTGGAAAGGGGTCTATACCTCCCTGCCTCTCCTTATCCGTCTGTTTTCACTCTGTGTGGTTCCATCCTTCCACCGTCCTCCTATCATCACCCCATCCCCGCTCCTCCTTTCTTCCCTCCCTCCCTCCCTCCCTCAACCAGTTGCTTATCGACAAGAAAGGGGTAAAGATTTGAGGGTCCTGTTTGTGGAGATGAAGTACCAGTACAGTATATGGGGCTTAAGTGGCTAATCATTAATTTCTGTGCAGTGCATTGTGATCCTCTTCTAGTATCACATATGCTATAACAATACAGATTGATTGTTTGATTGACAGCTGGGAGAGGTGTACATGACAGCGACAGGAAGGAGTTGGGAGAGAGGAGGGAGAAAGGAGAGAGGGGGGGGGGGTGAGATGCGATCATCTTTGAGAAGGTACAGAGACGGATGAGACGGATGAGAGAGCAAGAGAGGGAAAGAGAGGTGGAGAAAGAGAGAGAGCTGTGAGATGATTAAACCATTAAACCAGTAGCAGTATAATTGAAGTGACGGGCCGTTAAGTAATTGTCTCTATCCGTCTATCAATTATTCACGCACGCACGCACGCACGCACGCACGCAGCTACGCACGCAGCTACGCATTTGGGCGTAGCTGCATTGTGAACTCCTTATATGGTTTTGGTGACATGATCATGACGATATAGTGACATGAGCGTGCCATCGGAGGTCCGTCTGCTGGCCGGCCCACCGACCCGTCCTCCCCATAAGGCAATTGGCCGCTACACGGCCCTCGCACCTTCGTCGCACGCACCGCCGGTCCTTGTCCCTTTAATGCCTATATATGGACATCCCTGATGTCATCAGTATTTGACCATATATGGGCATGCTGATATGCTGAGCCTCTCTGCATCTCTTGGTCTCTGAACAAACATTCAGAGAGAATGTATTGCATTTCTACCCCAGGGCAGGTCTGTATAATTTAGTGATTTCACTCTGTACTGTGTTGTCTGTTCTTCAGACGACAATAGATCTACTGTAGATTGAATCTGAATTATTACCAGTAAGACTCCCTATTCCTAATCGGGAGATAAGCGACCGTCAGGTCACAGCGTGATTTTAGGGCAAAATGTGTAGGAGCAGTGTCCAAAAAATGTGTTTGAAAAAATATATGGGACAGATCCATGTTGATGACATGAGTGTAGACATACTGTGTACCGATTTGCGTAATTTTAGGGCAAAATCTGTAGGGGCAGTGTCCAAAAATGTGTTTGAAAAAGTCGGCCTGATGGTGGCGCTATATGGGACAGATTTGCGTGATTTTAGGGCAAAATCTGTAGGAGCAGTGTCCAAAAATGTGTTTGAAAAAATGGGCCTGATGGTGGCGCTATATGGGACAGATCCATGTTGATGACATGAGTGTAGACATACTGTGTACCGATTTGCGTGATTTTAGGGCAAAATCTGTGGGAGCAGTGTCCAAAAATGTGTTTAAAAAAATGGGCCTGATGGTGGCGCTATATGGGACAGATTCATGTTGACGGCTCTCTTGGCGCCACCGAGGCGGGTGCGTGGGTACTGGCCCCGGCTCTCCCAGTCGCTCCTAGCCCGAGTTACGGCATTTTATGTGCGCTGCAGTGGTGGGGGTCCTCCACTAGGGGTGCGACCACTTTTGCATCCATTCTGGAGCACCAGGAGTCGGTGGTCCCTAGGAATTCCCCGTGAACAGCCCCGTTGGGGTGGTCATTGGTCATTTTAGCACTTTTTGGCGGCGGAGACAGGGGGTCCCTGGGGGTCCTTGGAGCTCCGGGGGTCCCGGGAGGGGTGGAGGTTGTGGATTGGCAGGCAAGGAGTGTGTGTGCAAAGTTTGGCATGGATTGGGGCAACGGTGGCGGAGATATGAGTTGGGGAAAAGTGTGACGTGACGGGCAGACTGACAGACGGACAGACTGACAGACAGACAGCCTGTCGAGGTTTTGGTAGTAACTGCGACCTGACGGTCGCAATTATATTATTATTTTACTTTTAATCTATTCACATTGAAGAATGCAGTTTTCCAAATTGGGTGAGCATATTAGCTCAAAGCGTTATTGTGGGCAGATTGGGCACTATTTTTATATTGATTTGTATATTAAATACATGTTTCTTTTTTTATTCGACTTCAGATTTATTTTTTACACAAATCCATCATGTAGTCAAGTGAGGAAGACATTTTGGTACAGCCTATCTTGTTATGGTTCAGCTCGTCCTTGAAGCAAGGACAGTATAACTGTGATCTCTGACTTGTGACTCCTGGCAGAACTACCGTACCACTGACATGAGTGTGATTGTACTTCTCCCCATGATTTCATGGACATGAAGCATAACCATCACCACCTAGAATATTGTCTGGTCTACTAATTGGCTCATCGATTACTGATTGATCCAGAACGGTTGGGTGAGAGTAAAGGCCGTTTTTTCAATAGTTGGTGTGAACTCTTCCATACCCTTGACTTGGAGCGTTTTTTTTAAACTTTCTAGTTACGGAACAATACTTTTATAGTTACAGTTATAGTCCTCAGTCAGTGTGAATGGCCTTTTAGAGAGTTAGAAAGAAATCTTTTATAGACAATCCAATCAGAACAAGATGTTCCATACCTTATCAGCCTCTGGATTGCAGTGCATGTGATGACTTTATTACATGTCCATGGGATCTAACATCTGATATTGTTTCTGATCTAGGATCTGCGTATAATATTGGACACAATGTATATGATAAACGTCTTATAAACGTACACATAGCCCATGTATTGTTATTGGGGGAAATAAAGGTTTTCCCAGAAATCACCAAAGAAAATTTGTTTAGTGGTTTAGTTAGTATCAGCACTTGGTGCGAGGAAATCTTTTCATCAGCAGACAGCAAATACTGTAACTCTTGATAAGGTATCATATATGTCAAGATTTTATGGTTGAAGTTTTTTATTGTCATCATGAACTCACAATAACGTTTAGTCACAAACCTTATTGATTCAGTTATTAACCAACTGTTCAGTGAATTTAGTCCACCGAGCAACTAAGGCTAATACTTTTTGTTTTGGAAAATACTCAAATCCTAATTTATGCAGCCCTTATATGCCTCCCCCTCTTATTGATGTTTCTGTTGAGTTGGAAAAAAAAATCCCAATAACTATTTTTCTTGGGTCAATATTATATAGACCTAATGCGCCCACATATTCAGACAAGCAAAGCAAGGCCATGAAGCAAAATGTGTTGCTTTATGCGTTCATGCGTGACTGAGAGACTGTCACTTCCCAGATGGTTTGACGTTCGCCGTGTCTCACTTCAGATGGCGGGCCCACATTTAACTCATCTGTTTTAATCCTGCAATATAAGCTCATACAGTATGTTGTTGCCTGTCCTCAAAGCACTTTTGAAACACTTAGAGTAGCACAGCCTGTCTCAGCTGTCCATATATTTCTCACGTTGTCAGACCCACTGTTTTAAGTTATCCGTTCCAGTTCCGTTGCAAAGTTCGCGCATAAATGTTTTGCACGACATTGTGGTTCAAGAACCACAGTATTTTTGTCGATTTTGTTGATATACAAGGAAACAATTATATATTAATTAATCAATAAAAAGAGAGAAATCATGTCCTCTCTTGGTGCACCTCCTCTTGGGCCTTCATCCTCTCCTCTTACTTGGCAGCTCCATCTTCTGGGAGTGCCAACTCCAACCACTCATATTGCCCTGTCTGCATGACGTATAACAGCTGCGCCGGCAGAAAAGGTAAACAACCGAAGGACTACACTTGGTTTTCACGTTAGCAGTTAAAAAGATAAAGATATCCTGGAGGTCGGAGATTTTTGCAGTTTTTGTCATGCGAATGTTATAGCAGCATCTATGGTGTTTGTGTAAGCAGCCATGATGAATAGTGAACGCAACAACAAATAGGCTATTATCGATGACGTCACACTCAATTCAATTCAAAGGAGCTTTATTGGCATGAGAAAACAGGCCAAACCCAGTCTCGCTCAGAGCCCGCCCGTAGATGCCGCTGATTGGTCCGGACAGGGACTTTACGGTGATATTGAGCAGATGTATGTGCAGCATGCATACGTAATGCTGCCACCCTCTGGCGGAGTCAGGTTATGGCAGGCCTGGGTGACCAAGTGAAGCTGTTGAACACACACTCTCACGCACACGCACATACACACACACACACATTCCTCTCTCACACACATAGGGTATAGCTTAAGGAAATGAACTGCTCAAATGCACCGCTCATTTCAAACTGAGTTTGATTTTTAAATTGCCAACAATGTGCTATAGGCTATTATATTCATGGCTAAAATCTAAAATGACACGGTTGCTTTTCACGGTTTTAATGGGTTAAAGTTCAGCATATTTCAGTTGGAAATCACATCCCTCCTATAATGTGTCTCCGGGGTTCAGCCAGAGTTGTGCTGTCTGCATGGCTCCTGTCAGGATGAGAGTGCTGTGGCCTGTGCTTTCTGACTGGGTTCTTCTTAAGCAGGGTGAAACACGGCTAGCCGCCCCCGGGCTTCAGATTTATGAGCGCCTTGGCATAGCGGGCAGCGTGTTCCACTCCGGGGGCGTTGATGAATGGACTTTCCTTGTGACGTCCAGGAGTTTGGATCTGAAAAACCACCGTGCCAGGATTCCTGCATGCAGGACGCGCGAGACAAAGCCAAGAAGGGAGAATTGTATAGCTTTGTTTACAACTGGCATTAAAATGTGACTGTGTGTGTGTGTGTGTGTGTGTGTGTGTGTGTGTGTGTGTGTGTGTGTGTGTGTGTGTGTGTGTGTGTGTGTGTGTGTGTGTGTGTGTGTGTGTGTGTGTGTGTGTGTGTGTGTGTGTGTGTGTGTGTGCGCGCGCGCATTACTATACTTGTGAGGGTCAAATGTCCTCATAAGTAGTAGCAGAGTGGCTTAGAGCCTCTGCCTGATGACCAAAAGTCTAACCTAAAACGTCCCCTGGGCCAAGGGGAATTCCCCTTTAGGCCATTGGATTTGCATGTATCAAACAACACAAATCGCACATCCACAAATCAACTGACCACTTTTAACTGGGCACCTATAGCTAGGCATGTCGTTATAGGCAAAATGTTTCTTATTTTCTGTTTCCCTAAAAAAAAAGAAAATCCCTATTTTATTCTATTAATGAATCTCTCTCACATACACATGCACACACACATGCACAGACAAGCACAGACACACCCACAAACACACACACGCAGAGAGACTGATACATGGTATTTCAACCATGTCCAGTATCTTACTATAGTTTTTACCCCTGTGGTTACAATAGTTTTTTTGGCCTTCTGTGGTGATCCAATTTCATGTAACTTTTGTGTGATATTTCTAAGCTATTGCTAATATTTTATGCATTTAGCTCGGAGCCATCGATATTTCAGTGTGCCGCGCAATATGTGATTTTTAGAAATGTGCCCCAGGATCAGGAACCACAATGTTGAGAACGATCCCCATGTATTCTACACTACACAAACACAAGTGATTTGTGTGCTTGAGTGTGTGCGTCGGCAATAATTTCGTGTCTTGGTGTTTTTACTTGCCATTTACCATTAACTTTAAGAACCACTGGTGGCCCTATTAAAGGCAATTTTCGGAATTTTCATGGCAAAGATAGCTGTTGTACAAGATGTGCGATTATATTGACAAATTCAGCTAGTACATAGGTTTAAGTGGTTTAAACCAGGCCACCATATTTACATTTCTACAGTCAAACATAGATGTCGTGTGACTCGTGTACCATTGGCAACACCTGAAAGTGCGGGACATCTACTGCATTTTGAATATGAATGTTTTGTACACACCAACTCCAAAGTGATGTACAGATAGCACGGCACAAAGCCCCCATGGCACAGAGTGCCCTCAGGGCAGCCCCTGGAAAAGCATTTAAAGTAATGCCAAACGTGAAAAAAAAAACACCCAAAAACCTATCATAGCTGGCTATGACTTTGAAACAGTAATGTCACCATCGCAAAGACAAAAGCTTATTCCGGGCAAATGATTTTTAAATATATTTATTTTAACACTGTTATTATTATTTTTTGTTTGTTTTTGTTAAACATACTGTATCTTAGGCTGAACTGATCTGCATCCCGAATAAAGGAATGTCGATACTGGAATAAAGGAATGTATAGATACTGGAATAAAGATACTAGAATAAAGGAATATATTAGATACTGCTGGAGGCTTTCTCAACCCTGCAGGGTGTGTGTGTGTGTGTGTGTGTGTGTGTGTGTGTGTGTGTGTGTGTGTGCATAGGCGATTCTAGCCTCTTCCAGCAGGGGGTGCACGACCTCTATTACCTCATGCACGCGCGCGCAGCGCGCGTGTAAAATTGCGGATATTAGCGGTTTTGTAATGTTGTTTTAGCGGATTTCTGCAGTTAATTTTGTACCCAAATGTAACACAATATAAACAAAAAAAAGTGTAAAACAGGTGCTTCTTTTTCTAGACACCATATGTCTATCTATAGGATTTATTTACTTATTTTGCAGACAGAGGCAGCACAGCCAGGACATATAAAGCCAAACATCAAGTTAATCATCATTCATCAAGCAATCAAGCAGTCATTTACATTGGTGGTGTGGCACAACCACACCACCAAAGATCCATAACCAGCAGCTACCAATATTTACAAGCAAGTGAAGCAAGCATGCGCGCTCGCTCACACACACACACACACACACACACACACACACACACACACACACACACACACACACACACACACACACACACACACACACACACACACACACACACACACACACACACGGAGGAGAAGAAAACAGGCTGGCTAACTCCACAGTGAACAGATAGTTAAATAAAGCCATGTCTTACCTTAAGAAAATGACAAGAAAATATCCAATGTTATATTGAGGTGCCCAGAAGAAAGTGTTATTCCTTGGAGGCACAGAACACATCGTGTAATCCAGCCTCGTTGAGCAGCGCCGAAAACTTTAGTTCACGTATATGTAAATGTAAAAGCTATCCACATGTCCTATGGATGTCTGTAGTTAACCCCAGGTAGCATATTCCACTGTGAAACAACTGTTTAATTCTGTTATTTAGATAAATCTGCAGGTGTCCGTGTCATCATCTGCCGTTTGTTTTTCAGCTGTGCTGTCAGAGACGTTCAGACAGTCACTGTGATTGGTTGAGAAACCAGTAGTCCTATTACCTCCCGCCCCCCATTTGCTGTGATTGGTTTAGAAGTCATGCTATGGGTGCTTCAAAGGGTCAAAAAAGGCGAATTTGAGATGTTCTTCTTCTTCTCTCATATTGCGTGTTTATTATGATCAAAAAAATCAAAATGGCCGCCTGGCGGCCACCCTAGGACACCCCTTAAAATCGTGTGTGTGTGTGTGTGTGTGTGTGTGTGTGTGTGTGTGTGTGTGTGTGTGTGTGTGTGTGTGTGTGTGTGTGTGTGTGTGTGTGTGTGTGTGTGTGTGTGTGTGTGTGTGTGTGTGTGTGTGTGTGTGTGTGTGCGCGTGCGTGCGTGCGTGCGTGCGTGCGTGCGTGTGCGTGTGTGTAACTATAGAATAGAGACCATGTAAGGAGTGACCATCTGTTGTTACCTCTCTGTACATCTCCCTGCCTATGTATAAATGTGTGTGGGACATGGGTGTTGGGAAGCTCTGGAGGGAGACGCAAGTCTCTCTCTCTTCTCATCTACAATAACGAATGAAGTCTGATTCCTGACAATGCAGTCCTGCATCTTCCTGATCTGTTCTTACTTATAGTAACATCAACAACTTCCATTTCACCCCATTTTCCAGAAAAGCAACATTTTGGACATGAAAGGTTTTCACCCAACAACAACGATATGTCTGTCCCCGCCCGTTTCCTCTGTCTCCTGCATTCAGTGGCGAGACACAGACACTCTCCCTTCCTGAATTAGCATTTAGATTCCTACATGCCACCGGTGGCACATTCAGCCTCTTGCCTCTGCGAGGGGTCGTTGCCACCCGCCCACCCACTGCAAAAACTAATCAGGCCTGGGCAGGGACACAGCACTCAGGTGAATGGATACACGTTATCTGGACTAGAACTGTGGTGGGAAGTAACCAGCGGCGTCATTTCAGAAAAAGCTAAGGTATGGCAACATGACTGGTGTCTTGCCATACCATAGCAACAGGCACGATGAAAAGTACATTTTATTATTTCCCCTGGTAGCCAAGGTATGGCAGCTGCCATAGCTTGCCATACCGAATTGACGCCTCTGGAAGTAACTCGGTAAAAAAAAAAAGTACTTGCGTACAATTTCCATCCGACACTTTGACTTTACTTGAGTATTTCCATTTATTGATAATTTATATTTTTTGATCGATTGAATACTTTATTAGAAGTTTGCATAGGAAAAGCACAGATACAAGGTCTACTAATAGGATTTAAACCCAAGAAAGCACAATGGCTTATTTACATAGGGGTCCTTTTGTACTCAATTCATCGTTCACTCTCTTCTATTTTTTTTAAAACTCCACTACAATTATTTGTTAGCTTTAGTTACTCGTTACTTTACAGATTTATATTATCAGAAAACATAGATTAAGCAATAAAGCAGCACTATGTAGTTTGGGGTATCAGTGGCCACTTTGGACACAAATAACATAGCAGCCGACCTCTTTGACTTCGTACCCAAGAGTCTCTGCAAGCATGTCCGGCGAGGATGCGCTCTGATTGGCCAGTAAATGCCAGGATGAAATTCATTGTCTCCCCTGTACATAGTAATACAGCCAAACCCCTAGCAGGGACCCCCCTGAGTCTATATAGAAGGATGATTGCTATTGCTTAAACATGTACTTTATAATTTTATGGGACATAATATGCTATATAGTTGTCAAAAAGGTGCATAGTTCTGCTTAAACCGCATACTTTGGCGAACCTATACAACGTGTCGTATTGCGACATGTTGTGAGCTTGTGAGATAATACAAGTTGGGAATGCGTACCCCACCCGGTTATGCATGTAAGTGTACATGGTAGGGCTGTCCTCGACGCAGGATTTATCAAATCGACTCGAGTCGCGGGGGTTAATCCGACGCGTCGACGAATCGTTTATGTGTAAAAAAAAGAAAAAAAGAAAAGAAAAGTTGTGCTTTAATTTTTTTTTTTTTTTTTTAAGTTGTGCTTTAATGACTGGAGAGGAGGCGCGACCGCGACGCATTGATAGAGTACCGGTACAACAGCTGTTGTAAACCACATATGATTTGTGGATTCTCTGCTTTGAAAACTGCCTAGTTGTAATGATTTTATGCCTCTCCAAGGCTAAAGGAACAGGGCTAAAGCGCTAGCATGCTAACGATTTAGCCCCGTTCCTTCAGGAGGAAAAACAACACCAAAGTAGGCTAAAGGTAACAATAATGTAACATCACTGCGTCGATACAGAACGGCACACGGCTGCATCGCAATGCAAGCAAATTGTCGTAATCTAAAACTTTTTAAGAAGTCCTCTACTCCACCGCAGTCCTCCACCCCACAGAGCCACACTCAGTGGCAGTGAGTGAAAGTGAAAGCGCATCGATCTGCGCTGCTGCTTCTTGGTCAGCTTTAACAACTAGAATAACAACACTTCGACGCATTTCCTCTCAAAGCGGTTAACTTCAAAATAAGAGCCGATTGTTATATGATCAAGGCAACTTTCAAGTCACGTGAACTGGTTTTATTTTTAAGTCTAGTTGCAAGCAGTAAGAAGTATGGACTAAATAGGAAGAACATGACAGTCCAGCGCTCTCATACCGCACCGGTGTGATAAAAATAATATATTTTTGACGGTTCGACTCAAACAATTGGCGTCGATTTCGGGGGCTTAAAACGACGCGTCGATTCGTCGATTTTTAGAGGACAGGCCTAGTACATGGGGGAATCAATTTGCATAACTACATTTGGGAGAAAAAGGGTTAAAAAATAAAACTGGAAACTTTGATTTAAGGCACTTAGCAGACCATGTAAGGCAATGCAACATAGATGAAACAAACATTTCTGCCAGATAATTGTTGAAATTTAAAGACTTCTTGCTTAGTTTTTTCTATGGCGGTTGAACTCTTATACAAGATGAGTGAGTGCAGAAGAAGAATATGCTCATATAATGGTTAAAGACTCCCTATTGAATGACTACTTTATTTTTTTACTTGACTATTTGAGATCTAAAATCATCCCAAGGAAAATATAAGGATATCTGATTGATCTGCTCATTATAAAAGGGGTCTCGACACAACTGTTTGTCATGAGAGAAGAGATCACTGAGACAAAAACATATTTCATAACGAGAAGGATCCAGAGCCGTATGGGTGTCGGGGTTCTGTTTCTCACCAAATTCAAAACAAAAATGTGGGGGCAAAACTCAAACAACCATGACCAGATAAATATGTGAAGGTGGTTAGCGGGTGACTGCTTACTGTCCGCTACAGGTGTTGCTGACATTTGGGTATATTTTTGACAAACTGGCATTTGCATATAATACACTCTAAAGGACCTTACTTTGCAGTGGGACAGGCCAGGCACAAATACCCTTTAAAACTATTATTCAACATCAAAACAAAAATCACACCCAGTGTGAAGTGAGCGGTGCCTTTTATGAGTTAATTCCATTAAGCGCCCGCAAAGCTTGGCCAATGCCAAACTTCGTCTGTTATTCAATGTTATATAAGATACTTTAATGGTTTTCTGTGCTAATAAGCCAAGTGCTTTCTAGGATCTCCTTTTTAGTTGACCTTGTACCAGTGAACTGTACCGTCATGAAACTGTACCTTTTCCTATGCAAACTTCGAATAAAGTCTTCAATCAATCAATCAATCATCAATCTGCGGGACTGACGGACTGACGGACGGTCGGACGGACGGACGGACGGACGGATGGACGGACGGATGGACATATATACACACAAACAAAGCCAGATGTCGGAGCAGTTAGCGCTACTCAAAAATAAACACAGCTAGGCAGCCAGAAAGAGACGAGACGAGTCAAGATGACAGAATACAGGCTGAACCATCAGGAAAACACCCCACCATGGCTCTCATTTTTCATTATTTTCCCCAAGACTGAGGCAGCAGCTCTTCCTTGATGTTCGTATGTTAAATATTGAATGTGAATTCATATGTTTCACAAAGAGAGAGGGGGAGGAAGAGAAGAGAGGGGGGTAAAAAGAGTCATAATCTAGAAATGGAGGGTAGAAAGAATGAGAAAGAAAAATAAGATTAAGAATAAACCAGAGTTTGAGAGGTAGAGCAAGAGCACGAAGGCATGAAGGAAATAGAATTATTAAAGGCATGTAGAAGTGAATACCTTGAGGTCCTGGCTGAATATTTGTCTAATTTCACTGGATGCCTGGGGCTGAGCTCTCCATGTTTAAACAGTGCTAATTGTTAATGATGTGTGCAGGGACCTATGATATGAACCAGCATGCAATTTCACCGCCATCGGTATTTTTTGGGGGTGGGGGAAGGATAAGTGAAGTGAGTCTGAAATCTACACACGGTCCAGCCTCTGCGAGGAAATTAAATTATTTGTGTGTGGCTCAGCTCTGACTAATGTATGCAAAGTAAAAACGTGACATGCAGTTGATATTGTAGCTTACACTTAGACTACCTACCTGTAGGAATATTGAAAATAGTAAATTACCAGAAACGGGCACATCTCCACCAGGCCGAATGACCTACCCAGGGCTGTGTAAGTCTGAGGAAGTTACAGGGAGCTTGCTGCAATGAACTTGCTGTTGTTTTTAAATAGCTAAAGTATAAGTGGTTAAGCTGTCCTGTATCGCTGCCCTCCACAGTGTTGTTAGCTAAGCTGTCGTGCCATAGTGCATCTACATAGGTGGTGCGCTTCTTGCTTTTCCTGGCCTTGACTTGGGTTGGCTAACCCCAGGGCTCCACCAAAAAGACGGCGTTGATTGACGCCGTCATGTTGACGTCCGACTGGCTCCACTGAACGTGAATTTGTTGACATTTCAATCAAAGATCAGATGAGGATATGAGCATTATGAACTATAGTGTTAGATCTACAAGCACAACACGTCGCATGCATGAGTCAGGACATGCTGTTTTGTGACTGTGAGATTGTAGATTGGCTATTTTCGGTGCACAAGCACCGCCACGATAATGTATGAAATCTGTCTTTAGTGTTCAGACTCAGTCATTCACTGCTGACCTGTTTTAGGAGGAAGAAATGAGAAAGGAGTTGTTTCCCAGCCTGTTGTGTTTATACATAGTTTTATCAAAGTAGAAGAGTAGACCACTGTAATTAGGTCCACATAAAAAATGTGCTAGGATTTTTGGGACATCTATAGTCACCATTGTGAATGACGTGAATAGATAGCCAACGGCAGAAAAGCACATATAGCCTATAGACCTATAGACATTTAAATGCAATGCAATTATTTAATCATAATTTATAGGCTACATGACTGGACATTGTGGACACGGTCAAAAAATTTAACCGGGGCAATTTTTGTCGGCAGTGGACACCCTTCATTGATTAATACCGGAGCGTTCCCAGCGTTGCCGTTGACGCGACGCTCGACGCGCCGGGGGTAACTTGGCTCCAATAGTGTCAGTTTGCTTGCCTCCAGTTCTGGGTGCCTGACGATTCAAGTGCCCTGCCAGCCTCATCCTTCTCTCTCTGACTTTGTCTGTGACCCTTGGTAGGTCCCCATAGAGGTCCACATTTCCAATCCGGTCCTTGAGGGGGTTCCCAGCATAATTAGTTAATATTGCTACTAATGGCGCTATAGGTGTCACATGGACGGACTGCATCAGAAATGTGAGAACCACTGCTGTAGGTGTGATCAGTCAGGATCATTGTTGCGACCGTAGGTCGCATTTACTATCAAACCCTGCACAAAGTGTCAGTCCGTCAGTCTGTCTGTCACACCTCACACGTCACACTCTTGCCCTGCTCATATCTCCGCAACCGTTGCCCCGATCCATGCCAAATTTTGCACACACACTCCTTACCTGCCAAACTACAACCTCCAAGGACCCCCGGAGCTCCAGGGACCCCCAGGTCCCTGGGGGACCCCCAGATGTAAAAAATGACCAAATGTGCTAAACTGACCAAATGACCACCCCAGATTCTTGCAAAACACATTTTTGGACACTGCTCCTACAATTTTTGCCCTAAAATCACGCAAATCGGTACACAGTATGTCTACACTCATCCCATCAACATGAATCTCTCCCATATAGCGCCACCTCCAGGCCGATTTTTAAAAACACATTTTTGGACACTGCTCCTACAGATTTTGCCCTAAAATCACGAAAATCACTACACAGTATGTCTACACTCATGTCATCAACATGGATCAGGAAGATTTTGGCAAAACACATTTTTGCCCTATTTGTGGAGATAAGTGACCTACGGTCGCTTATCTCCCGATTAGGGAGCCTTACTGGTATTAGTAGTATCAACAGAGGTGTTTAGATCAATAAGAGCGCTACGACTGCAAGTGACTGTTCATTGACTGTTCTCTGTCATTACAGTTTGTCACTTTCAGAGACTTCACATACTGTCTGTACGTCTGTCTGCGAGAAGCTAATCTCGGACACCAGTGGACCGATCAGCGTGAAACTTTGCAGGCACACTCCCACACAAATCTGCCTCATGCAACTCCCTGTATGTACAGTATAGGCCACATCCATTTCCACCTGACTAGGTTTCATTTTGTGTTTTCAGCTAAAGACCCGTTTTGCTACTACTCCTACATATTTCGTCGAAAACTCTCACCGATAGGTTCTCATGTGTTCAAGATGTGTCTGATAGGCCTCTTTTATTCCATTCCGATTGCCTATGATTGGCTTCCAGAGTTTGCGGGAAGCCACAAATCATGAACACAGCATCTGATTTGCCCCAAATTTGGATCACAAATCGAGGGGCCTCCAAGCCATTTCACTCAAACCATAGGGGTTGCCAAATGCTACAAATTAGGCACAAATGAGTCTTGTGCATTCTTGAGACAATAACACAAGCAAACACTCGCAAAAGGGACCGTCTGTTGCAAAAATTCTCCCCACAGCGTCCTGGTGTCCTGATGGTTGCCCCCCCCCCATTAGTGATACAGCCCTACAATATGTAGGTAGGCAATCAGGTCTAGCGGAGATCTGCGCTCAGAGGTGCGCACTCTTCTAGTTTTTAGTTTCATTATCCAGGGTAATCACTAATGAGCAGTACTCTAACATATCATTCATTTCTGATCATACGCAGGTGACATAAATGGCTTATCTGTATTTGTTCTCACAGACAAAATGCAAATACACAGAACAAAAAATAAATTGCCATCATTTTCATCACTCAACAAAAGGTTAAATCACTGGTTAACTCACTCAATGCCAATGACGTCTCATGACTGCTTTTTTCAATGGGCCCTGTGTGCCAATGACGTCTTTGACGTCTTTAGATCAAAGGCTATAATATTATATAATAATATTATAATATATATATATATATATATATATATATATATATATATATTTTTTTTAAAATATGTCAAAATGACCTGAGATCAGAGAGATGCTTTTCTCTGTTTGTGCGTTGGTTCCCTCGTTTAGCTGATTGAGAAAATGTGTGTTCATTCTAGTGGATGGACACTTTTTTTGATTCAAACAGCTCTATCTCTGGAACCATTTGTCTGATTGACAAAATATTTTTTGCCACTGAATCACAACAACTGTGTCTGTTTCTGTGGGGAAAAAGATTATATTAAAAAAAAACATTTTTTTTCATTGCATAGTAAAGAAAAACATACAAAATCATGGCACATCTACCTTGGAGCCATTTTGGCACTTGGCATTGAGTGAGAAGCAGATTATTTTGCGGTGTGTGGCATCTCCATCGGGAACAGCAGCGTTTGACAAGCGTTTTTGCGAGGGCCTCTTCATCCCGTATTCATATAAAAGAGCTTTAAAGTTTTAAACTGATGTAATAACTGTCTGCATAGTAATGTGTGTGGCCAACTCTTCCTAGTCCCTCTATGCTACCCCTTTTCTCTCTTTGGAAAAGGAATGTCTAATGCTCCGTACATTCAACGCCAAAGAGAACATGCTTTAGCTGATTAGATTAATTACCACTGCACTTTGATGGCCCGTGCTCCGACAGAGACTGCGAGTTCATGAATATTCATCTGCAATCTGGGACAAGAAATGTCCTTGTGGCAGTTTTTATGTTTTAATCATTAATCTTTTTATGTTTTAATCAAAATCAATCATACGGGCGGAAGCATTTAGAATTCTCAAGTTGTGCAAGTGCGAAATATAATTTCCCTTGCCGTTTTACACCTGTAAATGTGTGGCATGACAAATGAAGTGACGTGCAGTTATTATTATTATTTCTTCAGGCGGCCTGTCTCCATGGATCTGAGCAGAGAAACCTGGTGGTATTCAGAGGGGTTTGGTGTTGGCGGGTGCTGATGCTGAAGGCTTGTCTGCTGTGAGATGTTTGATGGTGAGTTAAATGGAGTTTACAGAAACTTTGTCCTATGGCAGGCCTTAAATAAATATTTGAAAACAAAGTAAACAAATGGCCAATCAAGCTAACAATGACATAACCAAAATCGGGACAACACAGGTTGAAAGTGGATAAATTGGCAAAATAACTGATAACTGATTAATAGAATTTGAATTGAGCTTTCCTTTCCAATTGGCCCACCTGGCACCCCCTGGGAGCTCTCCTGAGAGCTGTGACCATCCTATAGAGAGGACTGGTCAGCCGATTGGCCGTGGTGAAATCTCACTCTTTCGAACGACCATCATTTCGACAATGGAGCGTCGGGAGGGTTAGCGACTTACCCCACAGAGGTTAGGGTTAGGGTAAGGGTTACGTAGGTTTGGGTGTCGAAAAGATGACACAAGACATAGAAACAGCGAAACACTCCCTTGGCCAGCATCCACTGGCTGTGTTTGTAAACCTGTGTCCTATGGGAACAAATGTCACTGTGGTACGCTTTCTTCCTCCTCTTCACTTGCTCTCATGTGGTTTGAGTATGAGACTGAAGATTACCACACTTAATGGGATTACAGTAAAGAAATGGGTAAAGCAAAGTTACGTTAAATTGTGTAACTTTTGTGCTTGGTGGTGCAGTGGTAAAGTGCCTACCCACCACCGCGGAGGTTGTGGGTTCCAATCCGCCGTGCTGCAGCCGGCTTTGTCGAGCTTTTACACGAACACAATTGGACCGTGTTAGGGGAAGGGAAGCCGAGCGGGGAGGATGATGTCGTTGCATGTGTTCCTGCGGCACCGGGTGGAAGGAGTAGGACAAAGGCTCTACGCCAACAAAGCAGTGTGACAACACACAAATGTGTGTGGGGAGGAATCAAAACCAAAGGAAAAAGGGTAAAAAGAAAAGTTCTTTTTCAAAGTGAGCGGTGCTCTTTATGAGTTAATTTCACTGAGAGGGGTTCATGAATTATGGTTAAGTTCTGCCAAAGAAGGAGATCTCCGTCTTAGGTTTTTTTTAATCAGCGTATTAAAGGACCTACACCATGCTTTTAAAACTCTATTTTTTGTATAAATATATGCTCAAAATTGAGTCTTAGACAGGTTTTAACCCTCAACAAACACTCTGACCATTCCTTTTGTTTCTTCTAGCTGTGCTATAATGAGGCTCTCCAGCTGCAATACCAAAACGGCCTCTGTTTGCTCAGGGGCGCATCTAGTGGGGTTTTTCCACCCCTCCCCCTCCCCCCTCCCCTCCTCTCCACTCCTCCTCGGACCCCACATTGACAACAAATAATGTTAATATTGGGCCAATACAAAAATAGGATAATGTTGCAGCTCTGATTATAGCCTACTGTAGGCCTATGTTGTATGATATAGGCCTACTGTCAAATGACACAGGGCGACCGTTAATAGACCAGACATTACAGAAAGTTAATCTACATTAGACAATCAACCCCACCCGCATTGTATTTATGTATAATGTATAAAAATGTATGAAATATAACGGCCCATAAACCATAAAACTGTCTCCGCGACTCACAAATGGGTCCCGACCCAGTGTTTGGGAAACAGAGGGAAGCATCCATTTCATAGTAAAGTCGACGTTCAGAATCGCTGATTGTAGGCTATATTCTTCACTGCATACTATACGTATCACTCACGGTAGAACAATGTTTATTTTGGCGATAATGAACCAAGGACATCATAGCCTAGTATAGAACAGTGGTTCCCAAACTTTTTGACCGCGGGCTCCGGGTGCTCGCCCTGCTCGCCCAGCCCGAGACGGTGCACCTCCGTCTGGCTGCGGAGCTCCGCACTAGTGATGCGCGGTGCGGCCCGCGACCGCGGTCCCCCGCGGTCAGCCCGCAGGCCGGGATGAGCTGGGCCAAGAAATGTACACTTTATTGGCGGGGCGGGTTGAGGCGGTCTCGTTCGGTCTATAATGCGCACCAAGTGTCCTTCTATGCTCGTCAGCCAAACTGGTCCGTGTCATGTAATTCTAATTAAGTCCATTACTTCCTGTAAGTAGACTTGAAAATAAAACCGTTGCCTAATCATATTATAGGAGTTTAACTATCTTATTTTGAAATCCACCGCTTGGGAGGAAGTGCTTCTGCTTTGTTAGTTTTTGGCTACTTGACACAGCCTATCTTCAGCTTAATGTAAACAGAACCCAGAACAACTCACGTGTGGACCAGTTTGGATTGTACAAGCTTTTGACTAAACTAAAGTTCATATTATGATATGAAAACAATGCTCCTTTGACTTAAACAACGTACACCCTTTGAAAGTTTGATAAACTTTGCACCTCCGCAGCAGATATAGGTAAGGAGCTGGTTAATTACCTTTTGCAGGTTGGATGCTGTTGTGCTGCGGTGAGAGCATAGATTGTAGGAAATAATATTTTCTCAACAAATTATGTTGAGAGGCATAGAGCTGTTGCTTTGGTGTCTCGGCGCGGTGCGCTTGTGACTAATAGGCTTGTGACTCGATCCTCATCTCTCTGTGATACAGTAGTTGTGTTCCGTGTGTATAATAGTCATACTCATACAGGAGTGTTATCAATTAAAATAAGCATGCATGTCGTCACTCGTCATGCCGTCATGTAGCTAATTAACGGTTCATTGCTTTTAAATGTTCGAACGATATTTTTGTATGGCTCTCTTGCACTGCACTGTTAGGCTATGTGCTCTAAATCAGTGCTCAAAGTTTCTCCGTTCTGTTTTTGCACAGCTGCCTTAAAAATCCACATTCAAAGACGTATTTGACATGTATTTAATGACGGCGGGCCGCGGGCTGAGCTGGGCTGTGAAAATTAATGCGTTGTTGCGGGTTGGGCTGGGTCAGATAATTAAAATTGCGGGGGCCCGCGGTCCATAAAAATCACCAGCCCGCACATCACTACTCCGCACCCACCCGGCCACCGCGGCGAGCTCCGGAGCTCGCCGCGGTGGCCGGGTGGGTGCTCGCCGCGGAGCTCCGGAGCTCGCCCCGCGGCGAGCACCCACCCGGCCACCGCGGCGAGCTCCGGAGCTCGCTCCGCGGCGAGCACCCACCCGGCCACCGCGGCGAGCTCCGGAGGTCGCCCCGCGGCGAGCTCCGCGGCGAGCTCCGGGGCTCGCCCCGCGGCGAGCTCCGGGGCTCGCCCCGCGGCGAGCTCGGACCATATTTTTGTATTGTAGCTCCGGAGCTCCGGAGCGGGCGAGCTCCGCGGCGAGCTCCGGAGCTCCGGAGGTCGCCCCGTGGCGAGCTCCGCGGCGAGCTCTGGGGCTCGCCCCGCGGCGAGCTCTGGGGCTCGCCCCGCGGCGAGCTCTGGGGCTCGCCCCGCGGCGAGCTCGGACCATATTTTTGTATTGGTAGGGTTTTCTTCACAGCCACAGGACCATCGCCATTAAAAATAGTCTTTTGTTTCCTTGTTAGAAGGGACGAAGCTTGGGTCCTCGCAGTCTATAACGTCACATTTATAGTGCAATCCAGGAACGTTAGACTTCTCCTTGGACATGTTGATAGCAAAAATGTTGATAGAATAAAAGAAGGAAATGACTCTGGCACTGAGTGAGCAGTAATGGCGGCCCCAGAACAGTAAGCCAGCTGCAGATGGAGGTGGAGGCTAAGCAAATTAGAAACAAATGAGGGGCTGGGTTTACAACAGTAGCTCTGGTTTTTACCCGAAGGGCGGGGGGGGGGGGGGGGAACGCGTGTGACGTCACATGCGTCAACTCTCAGAACAGCACTGTTCTGAGAACCCGTGGAAAGCTTTTCAACTCTGCCTTCCCAAAAACAGAGAAAGACACAATGGTCAGAAATAGGACTTTGTGAGGATAGAAGGTGCAAGTGGGACCACTGCACGCTGTCGCTGACACACACCAAGGGTGTAATGACCGCAACTTAAGCAAACGGAGAAGAAGCATATGGCACTGTGTACACACGCGATCGTCCTCCAAAAACAGGTAAAAACACCTGAAATACCTGGCACGGGACTAGAAAAAAAGATTAAAAGCAGATCTCTGTCTAAGTGTCCCACGAAGCTTGGCCAATGTGGGATGGGGCGAGACATACGTACAAACAGACACAGCCAGATGTAGGAGCAGTTAGCGCCGCTCAAAAAGTGTATTCATTTTCAATCAGAGGGTAAACCCCTTGAGATGCATCATCTCGTTTTGAAGGGGGTCCTCAGTCGCCGGGTCATAAAAGGCGTCATCAGTTTAGCAGATGCTTTGGTGAGATGACTCATTTCAGGCCATGTCATATATCCCTGCGAGTGGTGGAGAAGCAGATGATGTAGCATGATGGCTCCATCTGCTGCGGTGTGAGGTGATGAGGTGATGCTGCCACCTTGTCAGGATGACTCACAGCTCTGTCACGCCGTCACAGCGTTACGGGGACAAGCGCACACTGACACGCTCATCTGGAGGTCATTATGCAGTACGGTAGCGGAAGGATAGTGGCACTGCCACCTCTGGAGTGTGTGTGTGTGTGCGTGCGTGCGTGAGTGAGTGTGCACGGCATGTCTGAGGTCTCTGAGTGTGTGTGTGCGTGCCCAGGGTGAATGAGGCTCTGGCTCTATAACGGTGTTCTCTTTCCATCACCTGGGGTTTGAGCCCCTCTAGAAACAAAGGGTGTGTGTGTGCGCACGCATGTGTGTGTCTACTCTGTCTCTGACCCCACAGCTCAGCATCGTGACAGATGTCTCTGTCTGCACTGCGAGTGGTATGATGTCATCAATCTGAGACAGCTACTGAGTCACTTGTTGTCACTGAAGCGTGATTATGGATCCCACTGGGAAAGATGGATAACCACGCCCCGGACTCATTTTGAAGCTTGTGATTGGCTGAACCGGACGTAGGGAGCGCTCCGTTGTAGTCTCTTGGACCGCGCGAGGTGCACCAAACCCCAATTATCATTGCGTTTATCGTGCGCTTGCCCAGGCCTTACGGCCTGGGCATAAATAGAACGATTGCATTCACCACGGCTTCGTAACTCGCGCGGCGCTCCGCTGGCCTTCGCGCCGCTTGCAGTGTCGTGGACAATAACTGTGAAAACGAGCGCTCTATGCCGTTTCCATCCATCTTTCCCAGTGGGATCCATAATCACGTGTCACTGAACTCTGTGAGGACGACTCGATTGTTAAGCCTCATTCACATTCAGTAGTTTCGTAGACATGCTATATTCCCTGCACGATACATGCACTCTAATAAGTATAAATTAGTTAAAGGTATAAGTACAGTAAGTAAGCAGCCCATGTGGCCCATAGGGCAGTTGTCGCTACGTTATCTCCTATTTATGTACAGTGAGGCGGCTTGATGTACAAGTGCATCCCCCAGGCAGCCATGATGTACGAGTACACCCCCTGAACATGACGTTATTATGTCAATAATATCCAACGCTGGATGCTGAGTGCCAAGCAGGGAGGCATTGGGTACCATTTTTATAGTTTTTGCTCTTTGGTATATGGGGGTTTAAACCCTGACCAAAGACAGTAGAGAAGGCTTGATGAATTGAAAGAAATGGCAGTGGCAACAATAGTGGCAACAATAGCAAAACTATATCAAAAATCTGTTCATAAACTTTCACAGATCTCAGATTATTAGTCTCTTGTAATGCAGTTGTATCCTCATTACTTCAAAAACTGTTTTTAAAGTCAAGATTTACATTGTAAACCGTATAATGCAAGAGGAAGGAACGCGCCATCAGCACGAGTGAGAGTTCTCACGCACGTGTGCTCACACAGGCTTGTGCCGTGCGTCATTCCTGCATCAGACAGCTCTGCCCGGAAGTGTTTTTAAACAATAAATATTCAGTTAAAAGCAGTGTTTTTGAGGATAGACTACAACTGAATACAAGATAGATTTAGATTAGACTCTTGAGAGTATATTCTAGTCACGGGATGAGTAATTGCTCTCATAATGGGGGTGAAGTATATCTTTAGGGAGCGAAAGGCAGCTGACTGAATCACAGTGCCTGAGGATAGAGATCGGCGTGGGATGATGACTGACGGATGTGAACAACACTTCAGTTTGACATCAGCAAAACTTCTCTTATGCATCGGCGTCGTATACAACATTCATAACGGATCTCACACCTACAGTAACTCTCTAGGTAAGTATGCTGACTATAGTTTCTGGGCTTCTTTGTGCCAGTAAAGCTGGCTTGGGCGATTGGGTGAAAGCTGGGCGAGAGAACATACAGGTATGTTTTTGGATTTGTCAAGTGGACAGCTTCCATCACATTGAATTACAGCCCTGGACGGATTAACAGTCAAGTCTGGCTTCCCAGTGGCAGCCGTTCCTGTCTGCTTCCCACTCCCAGAGTTTTTAGCTAACAACCAAGGGGCTATTGCACGCAAATTGAACCACATTATTATACATGTGTCCTGAAATGTACTGTGGCTGAAATGTTTTTGTGTGGCTCGAAGTTTCACATTGAAAAATGGACCTAAACTATTATAAACTAGAACTGCACTCTGTCGAGGTGCCAACTTGTGCCTTGCACAAGTGTGCACCAGCAGAGCACACCATGAGGTGCACTCACCACTGGCATCACCACTGGCGGTGCCAGTGACATCACCACTGGCATCACCAGGAATGCTGGTCCCTCATTGGCTGTTAATGATGACGTTGCTAGAAATGCTGGTCCCTGATTGGGCTACGGGCTTCAACACGGGCAGACACCGACATACATACATACGTATATATGTACATACAACGTACATACGCAGCCGAACGCAATACTTGCGCGCTCTGCTGGTGCAAGTAACTAGAAACGTGCAATTCTGGGAAATTGCAAGTGTGGTTGCACTGACGCGAGTCTCAAGGAATCTGCTGGGAAATGAATTACCATTTATATTAGATATTGTGATGTCAAGTGAAGCATGACCATTCCCGTCCTGTCCTGAAAAGGGACAGAAAAAAGTCTGTTGAACTCAATGGACTTTTGGGATTACAGAAAAGTTAAATGAAAAAGGTTTACTTTAGGTGACAGAAAAGTTCTCGGACCTATAGAACAATAGTCTTGTTGCCTATAGCAACCACACTAATTATTAAAGCATTCTCTTCTCTTCTCTTCTCTTCTCTTCTCTTCTCTTCTCTTCTCTTCTCTTCTCTTCTCTTCTCTTCTCTTCTCTTCTCTCGGTCAGGGTGACAGTTAGTGTCTCTCTCTGTACTACTGTCCTGGAGGTTGTAGCAGGAGAGCAGGGAAGCGAGCAGTCGGCACCAGGCCGACAGACAGCTGCTTGGGCTCCTGCACACGTCCAGCTGGATGGATTTGTGCGGCTTAGACGGTAAGTTTGCTAAATGAAGCCCTGAAGGGCTGCAAGCGAGCGCGCTAGCAGCACCAGCTCTCCAAAGCAGCCAATAAAGGAGACTTATCTTCCATTCGGTGTGTTACAGAGAGCAGGATGCTTTTCCTTCACTCTTTGGGAGGGGAGGTCACGTAGGGACCGGGCCAACGATTAATGAAGTATGTACACGTAATTAAACAAAACCATTCACACCTTGGCGTCAGCTGTAGTCGGTTACACTTGACTACAGAGACCATAAACAACATGCAAACAACTCTTGGATGAAAATCTTCCACGTCATCTGCATCTTTGAGAATTCAGAATTCAATTATGATGCAGAACTATTAACCGCGTAAGCTGAGTCGCGTTGTGAGCTTTACTTATGCATTTGCTACTTTTGCTAGGTAGAAAGTGGTTAATCTCATTATTGTAAGATTCCGGACTAACAGTTTTCATTTAAATGTGATTAGTGATCATAGTCGTTGATGTGGATTAATAGCTGTGATACATTAGAGTTACTGAAAAAAACTAAATTGAAATGTATGAGATAGGCCTACTGTATCATTTGTTGTTGGTGTATCAGTCGAGAGCGCAGTTGGTGATAATTCGTTTGTATTGTATTATATTATATACCCATATACTGTATATACATACTATATTGTAGACCCACTCTGTAGCTTTATTTGCCTACCCTAGGAGACACGGGGAGAACATGCAAACTCCACACAGAAAGGCCCTTTCGCCATCCCAACCTATAGGTTATGGGCACTGATTACGCAGAGAAGGTCCCCAGCAAAATGAACCAGTAACAAATAGAATATAACTCTTGTTATATTCTATTTGATGTTATATTCTATGATTAATTTCAACTAGCCCTACAGCGTGTAGTGATGAGCCAGCATTTGGCTGGTGGCCAGCAGTGATACATGTGCTTCCTGCAGTGGGAGGAACGGTCATCTCTGACCCCTCAACCTCAGAGAGGCTGTCTCATGGAGACTGAACCGTGTGTCCGTACCAGTATTGATTTGAGTTTTTCTACAGGAAGGAGATGCTGGACTGTAAAACTATTTATAGCAATACGCTTCAATGTAATTGCCTTGGGTCTAACTCAGGGGTCCTCAACAGGGGCGTCCGGGACCCCTAGGGGGTCCTCAGAGTTACTACAGGGGGTCCTCCAAATCTTTTCTGTGTGATAGAAACTTTTTTTCCTCCTTTTTTATATTAACCACTTGAACCCTAGTGTCCATATTCTGAGAACTTTAGCCAAAAATAGCAGATCTACAAGCTCAAAACGCCTCGCGCTGCGAGGCGTTGTGAGCTTGTAGATCGGCTATTTTTGGCAAAGAGCTTTGGTGTAGAGGAGAAAAAGAGCAGACTAATTACAGAGTGAATGGTCAAGTATTGACGGTTCAAGTGGTTAAATATCTGAAAACACAAATTGACATGAATCCAAAATACTGATGATTGTGCTGTCAAACAATGAAACTATACAGAATCTACGAAAAGGTTGTGGGGGTCCCTGCTTCATCTCTCTCTCAACTAAGGGGTCCTTGGCCAGAAAACGTTGAAGTCCCCTGTTCTAGGTTGATGCTGCATGCTATAAACAAACAAACAATACAAAATAAAATAAAAAAAAAGACTTGATCCAAAGTGACTCAACACCAACCTGCTCATTGGGAAAAGTTACATGTAGGTGTTTCAGAGGTCAGTTTGACATGGAAATGTTCCTCTGAGGCAGGCAGCAGGCCCTGTGAATTTTATTTTTGTGTTTAACAAGACTAATGAATTCAGAACAAACCCTCATTAATAACGATGGCCTGACAAATTATGCAAAAGACCTTTTATAAGGGGACTGGGATTAAGACGCAATAGAGTCATGATTATGAGCAGAGTAGGGAGCAACACGTTACAAATAATATTAGTTATTGCGATTAAGAATTGTATAGCGACTTGAGTAATAATACTCAGTTGAGTAACTAGACCATGCCCAGCCTACTTGGGAACAACGCAAGTTGGGAACGATGCCAATAATAGCCCACCTGGTTATGCAGTACCTGTTGTAGCCTAACCATTGCCATGCAGTACCTGTTGTAGCCTAACCATTGCCAGAGTACGTATTGTACTGTCTGTGTCCAAGTTGTACTGTCTGTGTCCACGTATACAGAGATGTCTGCCTGTGTTAGGGTTGCCACCCGTTCTGTTTGTTCCGTATTTAACCAAATGCCCCATAAAGGTCTGTCACACAAACCTCAACACAGAATTTAACAATAATGAATGAAATAAAACACAGGAAAAGACAGCAAAAGGAGGGAGAGGAACGAAGGACCTTCTGTGAGGCGGCTCGCAGTCGCTGCGGCTGTGGTGCGCTCTACGCTCTGCCTATAGTGGGGTTCCGTGTACATGTAATTTTTGGTTTTCATTTTAAATTTGTGTTAAAGTTTATTTTTCACTTCCAATTTGTAGATTATGATCTATAGAACAATTTTGGTTCGAGTGTCAAGACAGTAGATTGTAGACACTTTATAAATAGGCTATGCTCAGGTTTAGGCTAGTGAAGCCTATTCAGCCTGAAATAAAAATGTTCAATGTTCATAAAATAGGCTATGCTCAGGTTTAGGCTAACCTCGCCTACCAGGCTTTCTCCCGGGAGAGAGCCTGGTGTTCGTTCACAACAGACCGTTTGGTTTCCGCCTAAAGCGCGGAAACCACTAGAAGAAGCGGCGTCGCTTTGATTTGGTTCCCACCGTTTGTTTCCCCAATCCCTATTAAAATGCTCGAGTAGCCTAGTGTGGTTTTGCCGGTCGCTAAAAGTTGGACTAAAACATGCATATACCAAACTAATTTTTCAAAAGCAAAACTACTCCGCATCGAGGAGTTTATTAGGTAGGCCATAAAAGTATGTCCTTGAGCGCAGGGGAATTATTTTGGGTTAAAACTGTTTCCGGTGGATAGTTCCGGCCAAATTGTAGTCCTTGAGTACTACAACATGACGTTTTGTGGTTTCCGCTCCAGACCGGTTACAAACCCGAAAAGTGAAGTGATCCCAGACTAGGTTTAGGCTAGTGAAGCCTATTCAGCCTAAAGTAAAAATGTTCAATGTTCATTGCTAATAAAGCACTTTAAACTAGGCTATGCTCAGGTTCAGGCTAGTGAAGCCTATTCAGCCTAAAGTAAAAAATGTTTAATCTTCGTTGCTAATAAAGCACTTTAAACTTTAAGTATATGACTTAATGGTTTCTTGACTACCTTCTCTTTACTGACCACCAAGTGACCCAAGAGCCAGGTTCAAATCATTCATACATTGCTTTATTTCATACAAAATTAACTTATTCATATTTTAGAAACAATTGGCCACTTCAAACTGCAAAACAATATAGGTTATACCATGTTGTGTGTTATAGTTATAACTATTCTATGCGTTTCATGGGTTTGGGACTGCATTTTTTCGCCGGCCGGCGGCTGTGCCACGCGCGTGCCCGGAAGAGGTGTTCCTTATTTCAATTTCTGAAAGGTGGCAACCCTAGCGTGTGTCCCTTTTATGCCCATATACAGTATGGTGATCCCTAACGTCACCATATGCCCACATGTACATGGATCGATTATATTCTTCTATTCATTTCAGTCCTAGGTAGCTTACTGCATCATGTTTTGAAGTTGAAGTGTGTGTGTGTGTGTGTGTGTGTGTGTGTGTGTGTGTGTGTGTGTGTGTGTGTGTGTGTGTGTGTGTGTGTGTGTGTGTGTGTGTGTGTGTGTGTGTGTGTGTGTGTGTGTGTGTGTGTGTGTGTGCACGCGTGTGCGAGCGCCTGTGTGTGTCTGTGCAAAGAAAGTTTGAGAGACCCTGGTCTAGCCTATAATGCTGTGTGTCTAATATGCAATTAGCCTACTTAGGCAAGTCTTGCCGGGTTTAAATACTTATGGCCCATAGAATAATTAATAGACAGGAAATAAGTGCTCTGAATAAAATTCAGCATACCTTGCTGGAGGACCAAAGGGATACTGAGGGAGCAACACATCAGTGGGCTGGATGGAGATCATCTGAGGGCAGTGTTGATTATGACAGCAAATCTTGTCAGTCTTTTGAATAAAAAATCATTTAGTTTTAGTCATATTTTAGTCATCTGAAATGTTTTGGTTTGTCTTGTTTTAGTCAACTAAATATCAAGATTTTTGTCATCTAAATCTAGAGTTGATTTAGTATTTTGGCAGGCCTTGATGGCATCATAATGGCTGATTTGGTTGCATGCTGAAAATAGCTGATCTACAAGCTCACAGTTCTTGTACCCCAGTACCTGTTGTACCCGTCTGTCTGTCTGTGTCCCTTTTATACCCATATAGTAGGCCTATATGAGGATCCCTGAAGTCATCAGTATGCCGATATAATATGGAGATCTTAGATGTCATCAGTATATGCCCATTATGGACATATTGGTCGCAACAGTGATTCTGGAAGCTCGCCGAGTTTGAGATATGTATGTGAGCTACAGACACGTCCACGCGGACACATATTTTTGTTGTGAGCTTGTAGATCTGCTATATGAAAAAATCACACCAATGTGAAGTGAGCGGTGCTTTTTGAGTTCATCTCATTAAGCGTCCCGCGAAGCTTGGTCAATGACAAGCTTTGCGGGACATACATGCGTACAAACAGACAAAGCCGCATGTGGGAGCGGTTAGCATTGCTCAAAAATTAAGTAATTTATTTAAAAAAGAAAGAAAAATACAAAAACAAGCTCCTCGATTATTCCATGAATGGAAAATGTAATGGGTAGAATAATCACTTAATATCTAATGTTTTACTAATGGGTTACTCTGTTATATACAGCCCTTCAGTCTGGCTACCTACCGGGTTACTCTGGATAATTCTCCTTTATTTCTGCCCAGAAAGCAGCTCTAACTGATAGTCATAATGACAGGGAGTGATAACGTTGACACAACCTGAACGGTAATCGCTACTCCGTCATCCCCAGCTGGTTAAATTGGCTGTCACACATCCTCACTCTGCAACTTTAAACACAAGTGTCACTTCTATATGGATAAAGAGCTCCTTATAGTCACCTCCCGGCTGGTATGAAGCCACACACACACACACACACACACACACACACACACACACACACACACACACACACACACACACACACACACACACACACACACACACACACACACACACACACACACAATAATTACACTCACTAGTGTGTGTGTGTGTGTGCACACGTCACCTCTAATCTTCTATTATCATCCCACCTTCCTCGTGAATTATTCATGGTGAACTGTGAAGACTGCAGGAAGAGAGAGGAGAGTGGAAAAACAAGACCATACGATACGGCTGTGGGCGAACGTTCGTAGCCTACAATCTACTCGGTGCACTACTACTGTACGTTTGCTATGCTGTACCTTTGCATACTTGTTGAATCACATGTTGAGTGCTCACCTAGAATCGACTTTATTGTCACATCACAGGTTTACAGAAGTGAAGAAGTGGGTGAAATTTGTTTTTGTGCATCGTTCCCATCGTATCGTTATTTTCCATCAAGGAAGAAAGGGAACAAGAAAGGGGGCGGGGGGATACTAGAAGCACACAACGCCTCGCATCCCGAGGTGGTGTGTGCTTTTAGATCTGCTGTTTTCACTAGTATTGTGCAACAGTCTTGTATGATGAAGCAGGGCTTCACTTAAACTTGGAGATATGAGGTTTCTGCCCGACAGTGACGATATTTGAAAACAGCAAAAAGTTAATCTATTGGTGTACTTGAATCTGTGAGGAAGCTGAATTGAATTCTGCATTAGAGTTAACACTAATCTCAATTGCTAATGTTCAACAGGAGAAAGTACAGTGTTTATGCAGCAGAAGTTATGCGTATTATTTCCCTTTTCACTTTCCAGCACAGGCACAGGTTTTATTGGCACTATAATGCACAGACCAAGCATAATTCTATGAAGGCTAAAGTAAATGAGAGCCGTATTGGATTGTTTGCAATTACACTTGGCCACAACGAGGACTCCTGAAAACACAAATGTTATATAAATGATAGGGAGAGTCTGCCTGTATCTCTCTCTCTCTGTCTCCCTCCGTCAGCCACTCGCAACACACACTCCTGGCCTTGCTTTGGGCTTTAGGAAAAAGCACAGAAAATGTTAAGTCTAAGCGTAAAATCAATAAAACGAAAACATAAGGGGTGAGCATTTAGCTGGGGTAAGCAATAGGTGTGAGGTCTTTGAAATGGTCGGGGAGCGCATTCCACGTGGCCCCAGGTTGGGTGCTTGGAGGGACCACCAGGAGGTTGGCGTCACCAGACCCGAGGGAGTGGGAGGGGGACATGAGGGTGGAGGAGGTCGGAGAGGTAGGGTTGTCGAGTGCCTTGCAGGTGGCGAGCGGTATTTTGAAGTGGATACTTTGTCTGTCAGGAAGCCAGTGTAGGTCGTGGAGAACAGGTGTAATATGGTCTCTGGAGCGGGTACTAGTGAGCAGACGGGCAGCGGAGTTCTGTACTTACTGGAGTTTATTGAGGATTTTTGAAGGTGGTTAATAAGCTAGAGGAAAGGCCACACAGGGTCACCACTGGGGTTCATCCTCCAGGGAGCGTGAGTGCACTCGACAGGTTTCGTGGCAATCCTTCCATTAGGTCCAGTGGTTTTGAAGAGGAGAGCGGGAAAATTGAGGAGAAAAAAGAGCCAGAGGAGTATTTAGAGAGATGAGCAGGAGAGAGGGGCAGATTGAGAGACGGCAGAAGAGGGGGAGACGAAGACAGACGGAGGGAGGGAGGGAGAGTGGGAGAGGATGAACTGAATGTGTTAAAAGAGCTAGAGCAGTGGTTCTCAACCTGTGGGGTTCCCACATAATTTTGGGGGGGTCCCCAGATGATTAACTTAATGTGCAACATTCTTTTCTCTCTCAACAGTAAACAATCCAACATAAAGTTTAAGTGTATAGACTATACTGCTATACTGCTGCTATACTGCTAGCTATAGCAGTGGCTGAGACGACAGGAAGAAAAACAGAGCGAACATGTGCGCGAGTGTGCATGCCATCCGATCCGCGACTGGTTGCGGCCCTCATCAAGTCGCCTTTCATCCAATGCGGCCCTCACCCCAAAATGAGTTCGACACCCCTGGTATAGAGGGTATCTGCACATTTCTAAAGTGACAATTTAAGGAGTTTTCACAAAAGAACCGTGTTATACAAAATTTAATGCCCCAACTCTTAGTGCTCGTCAGGGTGGAGGGGGGGGGGGGGTCTCCAGTTAAAATACGATTAGTTTGGGGGTTGCGGCCTGAAAAGGTTGAGAACCACTGAGCTAGAGAAAAGAGGAGACTGGAGAGATGGAGAGAGATCAGGAAGAAGAGAATGGCAAAACCGTGCCGTGTGGAAAAGGGGGGTGATGAGGGAACGCGGGGAACAACAGAAGGCACGAGGAGAGAGCAGAGGAGGAGAGGAGATGAAGAGCAGGGGAGGAGAACAGGTGAGGAGAGGATGAGAGGAGCGATTAACAAGAAGAGCTTGCGGCGGGAGGCAGGAGGGACCAGTATATTTATACTCCATTGTGCGAGGACGTCACCTGCCAGAGAGAACAGATCTACAAGCTAATGACAAATCACGCTGTGACACATTGTTGGCTTTTAGATCTGTTCTTTTTGACGAGCGACACAGCCGCCGTACTAGACAGACTATAAATTGGTCTCTTGGCAGTCGCCTGTGCCGCCGCGTACGGTAGGTAAGACGGATATAGGCACACGATCACACACTTCCCAAGAGTAACAACGCGTGCGTCTGTCGCCTCATATATTGTCCCAAATTAGCGTAGCTTTCATTGAACATATTGCCTGCTTAAAGTTAGAGAGAAAGGATGGGGAGGGAGGGGAGACGGGCAACGCAGTGACAGAAAATGAAATTATTTATTTATTAATTAGCATTATACCCACCAGCCTCCCCAACTCACTCTGTTCTCTCCTCCAACCACCAAGTGGCTCCGGTGGAGGGAGGGCCGTAAACCAAAAGATTTTCGCGTGAATATTCATGGAGTCAATTTGCATAGCCCGCAGATGGCCAAAACAGATGCTCGTTACAGCAAGTGTCAATTTTCAAGAATTTGCTTTCATGACAAAACGAATAAAGCCATGCAGAAGAATGGAGCGACGCAACCCCCCCCACACACACACACACACCCGGCAGAGCTTGTGTGTGTGTGTGTGTGCCCGCACGCACGCACGTGCTTGCCTGTCTATAGTCGCTGTCGGACTCGGGCAGAAACCTTATATCCCCATGTTTCAATATTTATTTGGTTTTAGTTAAAAATTGGCCTAAAAGACCGGTTAGTCACCCGTGTGTTAATGCAAATTACTGCTGAAAGTAATACTTTGTCACAATACAGTGTCACACAAAAATAGCAGATCTACAAGCCCACAACTTGTTCCAATGCGACATTTGTTGTGGCTAACACACATGCACATGCACATGCACATGCACATGCACATGCACATGCACATGCACATGCACACGCACACGCACACGCATACAATCTTCTCTGGCGTGCCTCCCGTAGGTCTGTGCCATGTTTGGCACACAAATAGAAAATGCTTCATGCAGAACAATTCATTTTCTACGCCTCACACTGTTTCCTCTGCTGCACTGGTGTCCATGAGTGATCTTACTCTCCTCCTCTGTCTCCTTCCCTTGTGTCCTCTCTCCCTTTCCTCAGGATCTCTCTCTCTCTCTCTCTCTCCACACCTCCCTGGGTTCCTCCACTCCCCCCTCCCCCCAGTCTAGGTAGTTCCCCTACTTCAGCGGTTCTCGAAGTGGGGTTTTCGGCGACACCCAGGGGTCCTTGAGGTGGTCCCAATTGCAGCGGTTCCACGCAAAATGTTTTAATATAGCATTAAAATGAGTTTTACCACTGTAACCCGTACATACATCGGCTATGCTACGTGTTGTGACTTTGTGGATCTGCTATTTTCAAAAGAAATTGATAAAATAAAATAAACGAAATAAAAACATGTTAACAGCACACGTCTTGTATGGGGGACGGGGGTCCCTGGTACACAAACTATTTTCTGATAGGGTGACTGCACCCAGATACACATGAATACATTTTGGGCTCCTTGACACGAAATTGTTTGAGAACCACTGCTAATTGTAGCCAATACATTTTTACCACTTTTTCTCCAAATTTAGTCATTGTGCCAATTAAAGGTGTATTCAGTGATAATGAAAGTGGCCGGGGGTCATCTTGTCCCTTACTGGCCTTACAGCGTGGAAATGTTTAGTTTTTTATAGATTTTTTACACCACTATAATGTTCTCGTTTTGATCATTGGACCCAATCACTGAATATCGGTAGGCCTACGTCTCCAGCTTCAGGAAATGTATGATACAGATTTAGCAGACGTTCTTAATTCAGAGCGACTGCAGTTCTCAAAACTTTTTTTTTGACCATCATAACTAAACATCATAACATAACTACGGCCATACTCTACCCTGATTGGTCGAGGACTGGCTGGCCACCTCTGAAACCCGAATCTAGCTATGCTCGTAACACGGGCCATGGTGGAAGTCCTTATATGGTCAGCACACATTCTAGTGAGGACAATGAATGGAAAATGTACCAATTATATTTTTATTTGAATGAAATACAATCACTGAATATACCTTTAATTCCTCCACACACACACATTTCTGTGTTGTCACTGTTGTTGTATCCTACTGACTCACCTGCCAGTGAGTGAGGAGCCCCCACTGGGAGGATGTCGGGCCTTCGTCCTACTCCTCCCGCCCAACACTCCGCCCGAACATGGTCCAATTTGTGTTCGCACAGACGCCCAACAAAGCCGATTGTACCACGGTGGATTTGGACCCACGACCAGGGACTTTTTACCACTGCGCCACCCGAGCGTTAATCCCACTGCTCAACTTTATGCGTCACCTCACCTGGTATGACTTTGTTCTTCTTTTTGCCTCCTCCCTTTCCCTCTGTCTGCTTTCACTGTCTACCCTATCACTTTCACCCCTTTTCTCTTTTCCCATCTTCCCTCCTCCTCCTCCTCCTCCTCTTCCTCCCTCTCTCTCTCTCTCTCATCCCGCCCCATCAGGCTGTCACTATGTGGCGTCTGTTTCAGAGTATTAATTAAACACCCTGATGTGTCGTTAACCCCTCCACTGAGCAGCCTGCGGCTTTAATTAGATCTGACAAACACTCCACGCGGCTTTGCGCGCGCGTGTGTGTGTGTGTGTGTGTGTGTGTGTGTGTGTGTGTGTGTGTGTGTGTGTGTGTGTGTGTGTGTGTGTGTGTGTGTGTGTGTGTGTGTGTGTGTGTGTGTGTGTGTGTGTGTGTGTGTGTGTGTGTGTGTGTGTGTGTGTGTGTGTGTAGGAGTCTGGGAGGAGCTCAGATTGACAGATAGAGACACAAAAGGACTAGACTGACTGTATGAGAGTTTACATATGGGGGGAGCACTGTGTGTGTGTGTGTGTGTGTGTGGGTGTGTGACAGTCAGGTGTGCATGTGAAAAGCGCTGTTAGCTCATGCATTTAGTCGCTGGGTGTAAACCTCATAATGTCCAAAAACTAACTTTTTTGGGTTCATTTTCCAAAGTAGCAAAAATGGCAGATGTACAGGGTCCGCTAAAGGTCTAATGTCAAAGGATGATGTGCGTCATCTCAATATATTTATGCACAAATCGTATACAGACAGATGTGTGGAACGCATACATGAGATAGTATTATGGACCAGTGGTTCTCCAAGTTGGGTCTGTGGATCCCCAGAGGTCCTTGGAGGGGGAATTTCACTGTTATTAATCTATACATATTTATGTACAATAATCCTGACCTTAGCGCCTCGTTGCTGCTGCAGAATGATTAGAGTAGACAGGCCGCTGGCAACGTTGTCAGATGGGGGAGGGGTGCTCAGTTTACTGTGTTGTGTGGGCCAATCATCAATTCATTCTGTTTAGATAGCATGTTTAGATTATTGACACAACTGATGCACATTTCCCTTGTATTTAGGGCCGGCAGTTGCGATCCCATAGCTTGAGAGGACTTTTTGGGTAAACGTGTTGCGCTGACTGATTCAGTCACTCAGTCAAGGCTACTCAGTCTGTGACGATTCTTTGAATTCTATGACTGGAGGCTTGAGCTCTTACGGCTGTCCAGAGAATGGGAACTTTGGGGAGGCACTGCGGACTCCCCATTGGTTTAAAGGACAGCCAATGAGGAGAAAGTAATGAAAAAGTCACTGCTAGCGCAACAATTGAATATAGACCAGCTTGCTCCAAAGCTATTTTCTTTTTGAGCCTTTGGCTTCATTTCTTGTTTTGTGCCTTGTTCTGTCCTTTCTGTGAAACAAGGTGAGAATAATAATGGCAGAGATTGTTCACGTGTGTGTGTGTGTGTGTGTGTGTGTGTGTGTGTGTGTGTGTGTGTGTGTGTGTGTGTGTGTGTGTGTGTGTGTGTGTGTGTGTGTGTGTGTGTGTGTGTGTGTGTGTGTGTGTGTGTGTGTGTGTGTGTGTGTGCAGAAGCATCATGACCCAAACACTTATTGTTGCTGTTTGGCAGAAGCCTTGTATCTTCATATTTCAAATTTCAAATGAATGCCCTACTTCATCATACAAGACCATATATCCAATCCACAAGCTCACAACGTGTCACGATGTGACATGAGCTCATAGATCAGCTATTTTAATTATTTTAAATACACAAATTATTATAACTAGAAGCTCGGCCGCGGCCGAGCGTCTAGTCGGCAACCTGGTCAACTCAGGAACAATGTAAATAGGGCATGAATGCCCCGCCCTTTAACTCGCTCCCTGCCAATTAAATATGGGCTTTTTGGCTCATATTGCCATAAATCTCCATAGACTTCCATGTAATTTATAGTGCACAGATCATGCACGCCCATGCACAGATCATGCACCATGATCTGTGTTTACTAGATTTACTTATTTACTGTTTACTAGATTTAATGTGGTCAAAAAAAAAAAAAAATGCCCATTATGGAGATCTCTGTATCTGTCTGTGCCTCCGAATGTGTTGCAGACACAGTGCCGGTTCCCCCTTTAATGCAAACCCCATTATACCTGTTGTCATAGGACCTGTTTTGACCATCTGTTTGCCTGTGTCCATTTGTGCCCATTGACTCATGTGGTGTACGTGATGTCAGAGCCTTTTATGAAGTGATGTCACAATGAGTCAGCGCTTGCGCCGATTTCCTCCGGAACAGCCTGATGTCAACAATCAGCTCCGCATAAGGAGATTCCGAACGTTTTGCGCCGGTTTCGGAAAACCACGCATCGGGTCGGGTCGTGGCCCGGCACTGCACTCCGTGCCGCGGCGGGGAACACGCGTGCCGAATCTGAAGCCGGTGGGACAAACGGTTCTCGAGATACGCGGATTACATACAGACACGCATGCAGACACGCACGCAGAGACTTCTCGTGGTTAACTTCTCAAGATAATTCAAAAGGAACAGGTTTACTTTGAACATATGAGGTTTCCACCCGACAGCAGCGCTAAGCTTAAAATTCACTGGTGAAATGTCCACCCACGCCCACACTGGACTGGAACGAACAGAAGCAGGCATGAAAGTCATGAAAGGTTGATTTGTCAAAACACGTGGTGGATTTACCTTTTGGCCTTAAACTCTCAAACCGAGTGTGTGGGAGAAAGAAAGTGTGCATGATGCGTGTGCCTGTGTCTGTGCAACATTTCATGCATGGAAGTTCCGGAACTGTTCACAGCTACAGTATAACCTGTAAACACAAGGTGGCGCGTCAGCGGCGCTTGTGAAAATCACACCTTTGGTGCACTAACATCAACAAACACAGCATATTTGCGTTAAAATCAATAGGACCTTGTGATGGCGGCGGCGCGGCACCTGATGTTTCCTCGCCGCTAAAACCCGTTGCCTCGCCTCAGGAGACGAGACGGGGGGGAAAACACAACGCGCCTCTAAAAAAGAACAACAAAGAGCACAGCGCCAGTTCAAGGGAGCCCGTGTGAGGCAACACGAAGGTAACTTTTCCCATCTGTTCGCCGCAGACAGGGCGGATCTTGCACTGTATGTTTATCACAAAATAATTAATCACAATTGTGCTGTCGCCTCTCGAGAGGTGAGATGCACCCGCCCCCCACCAAACCCCACAAAAGAGCATCAGCCTGAAGATACAAAAACACTAAAGTTAGTGAAAGTAATGGCTCCATCAGGTCATTTCTACCATCTGTTCATTGGAGCAGGGCATAATGAGGCAAATATACACCTCACAACCCACTAGCCCTGATGAAGATGACTCACTGACCTTTTTGTGAGGTCTGGACCACTAGAACGTTTCGAACAAAATGTCAAGGATCACGCCACCCCACCTCCTCACCATACGAATGTGGGGGACTGCCCATAAGTCCTAAGGTTCATCAGTCTGAATTTAGTTAGGGTTACTGAGGTTAGTAGTTAGGGTTAGAGCTAGGCATAGTATTCTTAACAAATTCGGACTAATGAACCTTCAGACTAATGAACCTTCGGACCAATGGCGAGTAGAAGTAAAAGTATTGGAAATTGGAAATACTCCAGTTAAGTAAAAACACCTAAAAATTATACTTAAATACTGTCACGGTTCGGTGTTGTGGTGGTGAGGACCCAAATGCAGAACTCAACTCAAAACTCAAAGTATTGCAGGAAACCAAGGAGTGCAGTTTATAAGACTTTACTGAACTAAAACTTAAACGGTTAACACAAGCACACAGGTTTCACACACAACAGACTCAAAACATACAGGGAACCAGAAGAACAGACAGCAAACAATGAACCAGCACAGAGAGCAGATACAGGCAGGATTAAATAGTCTCTGACCAGCTAAGCAGTCTTTAGGCCAGTGTTACCAGATGGGAAATGTTGAATTATCGTACCGGAGGCTCAGAATTATCGTATTTGACATGAAACTATCGTACACGGCCAAAAAAATAGAAATCACTCGCGTAAAAACGTAATTTCACCAAAAAATGCGTCTTTAGTGTAAGAAACGACCTCGTTTTAGACTCCTGTGTGGAGGCAGGCAACTTCTTGGAGCTTACACAAATAAAAGCCTGAAACTGGTCTGGAAAGATGCAACCAGTGTTTTTAATGCCTCCAAGTACAGATCTAGGGTCAGATTGACTGATTTCCTGGCTTATTTTGAGAAGCCAAACCAGATCCCAGATCAGCAGCCAGGGAAAATAGTGAATTCACGCTCTTTTTGATGATATGCCGAAATTATCGTACATTTGGGCATTTTTGGGAATTATTGATCGTACATCGTACAGGGGGTCAAATTATCGTACAAATACGATAATTATCGTACGTCTGGCAACACTGCTTTAGGCCAACAGCTCACAGCTGTGAAGCCGGGAGGAGCTCAGATTTTCAATCTCCAGGAGGGGAGGGGGCGAGCACGAAAAGGTGAAGTGGGGAAAAGGCTGGGGTGAGGCCCTGGAAGTGCCACCGTGTGGCACAGATCATGACAAATACAGTACTCGAGTAAATGTACTTACTGTAGTTACTTTACATCACTGCACAGAATGACTAAGGTCATTCTGTGTAACATTATCGCCATCACCCTGTGAGCTTGTAGATTGGCTATTTTCAGTGTATGTAATTGGCAGTATATCACATAAGCACTTAAAGGACGACCATTTTCAATCTTTCTATAATTGGTCCTCGCTAATGCTCATTATAATATGGTACCTTTTTTGTCTACCCTATCTGTGTCTCAGAGGAGGGCTGTGACAGTTCAGAAACCTGCCTATAACAGTGACATCGTCGATGGGGAATCCGAGCTAATAGAAACGGCAGGCTTTCTATTCCTGGAAAGTTTGCATGACATGATGGAAGCCATTGTTCTCATGTTACTGCAATCTAATCTAAATAAATACAAAACATCTTCTTTGAAAAAATAAGACCTGCCTAATGATGATGTCACTGATAGGCGGGTTTCTGAAGTGTCCAGAGTACTCCTATAAGACACAGACCGAGTAGAAGAATTAAGAAAAAACATTTTATCATGAGCATTAGTGAAGACTATGGTGAATTAGGTGAAGTCTTTTTGTTTAACTTTTTGTTCAAAATGTATGAATTAAAAACATTATTATTATTTAAAAATGTCTCCCCGCCCTCTGCCCCCCCCCCCCCCCCCCCAGTCCTACTGCTGTGTCACCTTTTATCAGCCTGAACACGATCTGTAAACACTATTGCAGGGGTCTTCAACGTTTTCAGGCCGAGGACCCCTTAGTTGAGAGAGCGAGATGAAGCAGGGACCCCCACAACCTTTTCATAGATTCCATATAGTTTCATTGTTTGACGGCACAATCATCAGTGTATTTTGGATTCACGTCAATTTGTGTTTTCAGATATTTAACCACTTGAACCGTCAATACTTAATACATTTGAACTTTCACTCAGTACTTAGTCTGCTCTTTTTCCCCTCTACATCAAACCTCTTTGCCGAAAATAGCCGATCTACAAGTTCAAAACGCCTCATTGTGAGCTTGTAGATCTGCTATTTTCTGCGAAAGTTCTCAGGATATGGACTAAGGTTCAAGTGCATGCATATAAAAAAGGACCCCTGTAGTACGGTAACTCTGAGGAACCCCTGTTGAAGACCCCTGCACTAGTGAAATGGACATGGTTTTGCAGTGGTGCACACACAGGTCTGCTGGACCTGATAGGTGTGGTTTTGATGCTCTGGCTTCCACATCAGACACTGTGGCCAACACATAGCTCCAGATGAGAGGCTGCACTGTGGCCTGCAGGTTGCAATAAGCTGCAATGCCAAACTCTCTGAATAGCCCTGGGTTGTCGCTGCCCTTTTGTCTTACTGTGCATCATGTGTCTGTTCCTTCCCCATCCTGCTAGAAGTGTACAAAGAGCAATTTAACCACATTGACCCTGGTTGTCCCTATGCTAGGCATGTCATCATTCATGGGTGACATCTTTTATTTTCACATTTTTCAGTTATCAGAAGAATGAGAAAATGGCCGATTGCGAGCTTCTAGATTGGTTGGTAGACACTACAGCAGAGGTTCCCAACCAGTGGTCCAGGGACCACCAATGGTCCTCGAGGGGGTTCCAGCTGGTCCCCAGCTAAATGATAGAGATTTGGTTGCCCAAATGGACCCTTATAGTTCTTTAACTCTTGAGTGTAAAATGGTTAAATCTCAAGAGTTAAACTAGAAATACTGTTCCTTCGAAACAGTGTGGGCTCGGTTCCAACCCAACAAATAGGATACTTTAAGGTACTGTAAGGTACAGTACCTTACAGTATTGTACTGTACCTTACTATACTGTACTGCACCTTACTGTACTGTACTGTACTGTACTGTACTGTAACTTACTGTACTTTACTGTACTCTACTGTACTGTACTTTACTGTATTCTACTGTAACTTACTGTACTTTACTGTACTCTACTGTACCTTACTGTACTGTACTCTACTGTACCTTACTGTACTGTACTGTACCTTACTGTACTATACTATACTGTACTCTACTGTACCGTACTGTACCTTACTGTACTGTACTCTACTGTACCTTACTATACTGTACTTTACTGTACTCTACTGTACTTTACTGTACCTTACTGTACTTTATTCTACTTTACTGTACTTTATTGTACTTTACTGTACTCTACTGTACCTTACTGTACTGTATTGTACTTTACTGTACCTTACTGTACTGTACTCTACTGTACCTTTCTGTACTGTACCTTTCTGTACCTTACTGTACTTTACTGTACTCTACTGAACCTTACTGTACTTTTACTGTACTCTACTGAACCTTACTGTACTGTACATATTATATGTGTTCTAGATCTACATTTTTGATTCTGTGTTTGGGAACCAGCAACTGTCAAATGGACTCCAACTGTAGTGGAGTATATTGAGTGCATATACTGTAGGCTAACAATCCCAGATCACATATGTCCTCCACTATGTCTATAACCAAGGCGTTCTTCTATGTGGCCACTCCAGACTGAGGAGTGGAGCATGGCTTTTATTGTGTTTGTGGATCTGACTTGGAAATGCATTGGTTTTGATATCTCCCTGACAACCAACAACAACCACTAATATGGCTGACTGTCCCTGCGGGCTCTAGGATATATGGCTATGGGATTTACATCCCATCGCCCGGACTTGATTCTTGATCACAGCTGTGTAATCAGTAGAGTGGAGAGGGACATTTATTTATAGTTTTAACTATAACTATAGTTTTATACATCACACAGCTTAGACATTTGGATCAAATCAGAGAGCAGACCTGTGTGAACGCAATGATATAGATAGCATATCTGAAGTGTGAACACTGCAGCCACAGCGCCTTAACATAAACATGGGTCTATTATCCTTCTCTCCACTCTGGGGACCCATTGGAAATGCATTGGGTGCTTAAAGTTAAACATTTTTATTTTTTTATAATTAAACTACAAAACATTTCAAAAAGAAAAATACACGCACACTTGTCCTCAGTAAGCTGAACACATAAAAATTTGAATGGTGTTGAAAGGTGTAAGCGTTTAGGAGATGAAGCGCGCCAAAGTTTTAGGATACTGACTAGTATAGAAACTAGAAATACTGTTCCTTCGAAACAGTGTGGGCTCGGTTCCAACCCAACAAATAGGATACTTTAAGGTACTGTAAGGTACAGTACCTTACAGTATTGTACTGTACCTTACTATACTGTACTGCACCTTACTGTACTGTACTGTACTGTACTGTACTGTAACTTACTGTACTTTACTGTACTCTACTGTACTGTACTTTACTGTATTCTACTGTAACTTACTGTACTTTACTGTACTCTACTGTACCTTACTGTACTGTACTCTACTGTACCTTACTGTACTGTACTGTACCTTACTGTACTATACTATACTGTACTCTACTGTACCGTACTGTACCTTACTGTACTGTACTCTACTGTACCTTACTATACTGTACTTTACTGTACTCTACTGTACTTTACTGTACTCCACTGTACCTTACTGTACTTTATTCTACTTTACTGTACTTTATTGTACTTTACTGTACTCTACTGTACCTTACTGTACTGTATTGTACTTTACTGTACCTTACTGTACTGTACTCTACTGTACCTTTCTGTACTGTACCTTTCTGTACCTTACTGTACTTTACTGTACTCTACTGAACCTTACTGTACTTTTACTGTACTCTACTGAACCTTACTGTACTGTACATATTATATGTGTTCTAGATCTACATTTTTGATTCTGTGTTTGGGAACCAGCAACTGTCAAATGGACTCCAACTGTAGTGGAGTATATTGAGTGCATATACTGTAGGCTAACAATCCCAGATCACATCTGTCCTCCACTATGTCTATAACCAAGGCGTTCTTCTATGTGGCCACTCCAGACTGAGGAGTGGAGCATGGCTTTTATTGTGTTTGTGGATCTGACTTGGAAATGCATTGGTTTTGATATCTCCCTGACAACCAACAACAACCACTAATATGGCTGACTGTCCCTGCGGGCTCTAGGATATATGGCTATGGGATTTACATCCCATCGCCCGGACTTGATTCTTGATCACAGCTGTGTAATCAGTAGAGTGGAGAGGGACATTTATTTATAGTTTTAACTATAACTATAGTTTTATACATCACACAGCTTAGACATTTGGATCAAATCAGAGAGCAGACCTGTGTGAACGCAATGATATAGATAGCATATCTGAAGTGTGAACACTGCAGCCACAGCGCCTTAACATAAACATGGGTCTATTATCCTTCTCTCCACTCTGGGGACCCATTGGAAATGCATTGGGTGCTTAAAGTTAAACATTTTTATTTTTTTATAATTAAACTACAAAACATTTCAAAAAGAAAAATACACGCACACTTGTCCTCAGTAAGCTGAACACATAAAAATTTGAATGGTGTTGAAAGGTGTAAGCGTTTAGGAGATGAAGCGCGCCAAAGTTTTAGGATACTGACTAGTATAGAAATAAATAAATAATGAAGATAACATACGTGTGCTCGCCTTTAGGCGAGCCCACAATTATTGTTACAACTGCATTACTTATAATTTACAAGAAGTCTACACAATTAGAGAATGTATAAGAATTTTTTATTCTGAATGACCTGTTATCTCTCCTATGGTACCACATCAATACAGCATGGAATTGTGGGCAAAATCTTATCCAACAATAACAAAATATTCAAAGTTTTGGGTTTATATTATATTATATACTGTCTAAATAACATTAATTAAATTGATGTGTCTGGCACTGGTCCTATGAGTGTAAGAAATACTTAAAATATTGATCAAAAACATTTGATTCAATAATCTTTAGGGATAGCCAAAAACAGTGAGCTTGTTGGACAGGTCGATTACTATTGGAATTTGGTTGTACGACTAAGTATAGGGCGTGTGTGTGTGTGTGTGTGTGTGTGTGTGTGTGTGTGTGTGTGTGTGTGTGTGTGTGTGTGTGTGTGTGTGTGTGTGTGTGTGTGTGTGTGTGTGTGTGTGTGTGTGTGTGTGTGTGTGTGTGTGTGTGTGTGTGTGTGTGTGTGTGTGTGCGTGCTTGCGCGTGCCTCCTGCTGCCACATCTGTCCATCTGCAGTGTCAGCACAACATCTGGCAGGGCTGGAGACAGCATGTCGCCTCTCATTCCTCAGCTCTGCCTCTGACAGCCAGCTGCTAATGACCTGGAAGGATGTACAGTCCCTCTACATATGGAGCTGTGTGTGTGTGTGTGTGTGTGTGTGTGTGTGTGTGTGTGTGTGTGTGTGTGTGTGTGTGTGTGTGTGTGTGTGTGTGTGTGTGTGTGTGTGTGTGTGTGTGTGTGTGTGTGTGTGTGTGTGTGTGTGTGTGTGTGTGTGTGCTTGAAATATTATACTTGTGAGGGCCAAATGCCCCCACAAGAATAGTAGATTTTCAGAAATGGACATTGTTTGTGAGGAAACCTTTTCCTGGTCTTCACGAGAGACACAGTTGCTTTAGTTGATTTAAAAACATTTGTAGAGATACTGTACGATTAGAAATAAACATTCAGGTTTGGTTATGCATTTGGATTAGGCATTTAGAGGTTAGGTTTAGGGGTTAGGGACAGTGGTATGCACTGATTTATACTAGCAGATCTGCAAACTCACAACCTGTCGCAGCGCAACACGTTGTAAGCTTGTATATCGGCTATTTTCGGCTTTAGGTTTAAGGGTTAAAACTGCATGGCAACAACAACAAAAAGCATTCATAATTCCTAAATGTTTGTCCTCACAATTATGTGTGTGTGTGTGCGCACGCGTGTGTGTGTGTGCACGTGTCTGTGTGTGTGTGTGTGTGTGTGCGTGCGTGTGTGTGTGTGTGTGTGTGTCAGTGCGTGGACAGTGCATGGTCTAAGATCAGTCCTCTTGCATCCACAGAGGTCCCCGTGCATCTGGTCCTCCGGTCCACGCTGCTCCAGCAGTAATTAGGACAGGACACGTTGACCAGTTCCACTCTCTCCGTTTGGGCCAGTTGACAGAACAAGGACAGATGAAATTATACACCTGGATGCTTCACACAGGGACTTTCAGCTTCTCACCGCGTTGGTTGGCACTCTAAGATAAAAAAGAAAAGTGAAAAGAAAAGGAAACAAAGTTGCTTTTGACCCATTTTAAAGCACAAAGCAATGTCACCCAATGTCACTGTGAGCCACTGATCGTAAGACTGCAGTATTTGTCCTACGTGTTTTTGCTGTTTTGTGTTGGTTCATCTCATCGAGTTCAAACCCGGGACGCTCAAGTGGTGCAGGCAGGGGTACATTACCTGACCACCGTCACGGAGTAGGGCTTTATAAATCCTCTGTGGTGCATGCATTTTAGCTGAGAGTCTATTACGAACACAATTGGCCGTGAGGGTGATATTTGACCAACTTTGCTGGTGTAAAATGATCAATATGGACAATGGGCTTGGTACCGAACGCAAAGTCTTCCCTTTCAATTTCCTTGATGACCACAGGAGACCGAGATCTGAGGATACTCTTGTGGATGAGCAGGACATTACAGCCTGCCTTGTGAGTCAGTTTGACCATGTGGACGTACACTGCTCACTTGCAAAAGTCATGTGGCTCTCTGACTACACCTCTCCTGTACATGAAATGGATTAAAAAAAATCATGGGGTTACCGCAAGTGTTTTACATCACATAACACATGTTCCATCCACTTTTATATGTACCGTATTGAAAAAAAGTGACGCGACCTCTGTAATGAGCACATAGCTCGGTAAATCAGCCATGTCCTCAAGTGGAGGAAACCAATTACGGAAGGTGTCGGGGGGAGGGCTGCCTCCAGGGAGGAAGTGGAGATCTGTGTGACAGCGTTGGTGTGTCCCAGCAGCATGGAGCACTGTTTGGCAGTGGTGTAAAGTAACTAAGTAGATTTACTTAAGTACTGTACTTTTTCGATTACAATTTTGAGGCATTTGTACTTTACTGGAGTATTTTCAATTTCCAGTACTTTTACTTCTACTCCACTACATCTCGGATCCAAATATTGTACTTTTATTTGAAAACTTTAGTTTCTAGTTACTTTGTAGATTCATTATTATTACAAAACATACATTAACCACTTCAGCTCTACTGTATATAGACTTCGGCCAATTGAAAATAGCTACATTGAAAATAGATCCACTATTTTAAAATATTTTATAATGTTATACATTTTGAAAACATGAAATTGTGGATTTCTGCTTTATGAGTACTTTTATTTTTGGTACTTTATCACTTTTACTTAAGTGTGGGAGTATGTTTCCCACCAGTAGATTTACTTAAGTACTGTACTTTTTCGATTACAATTTTGAGGCATTTGTACTTTACTGGAGTATTTTCAATTTCCAGTACTTTTACTTCTACTCCACTACATCTCGGATCCAAATATTGTACTTTTATTTGAAAACTTTAGTTTCTAGTTACTTTGTAGATTCATTATTATTACAAAACATACATTAACCACTTCAGCTCTACTGTATATAGACTTCGGCCAATTGAAAATAGCTACATTGAAAATAGATCCACTATTTTAAAATATTTTATAATGTTATACATTTTGAAAACATGAAATTGTGGATTTCTGCTTTATGAGTACTTTTATTTTTGGTACTTTATCACTTTTACTTAAGTGTGGGAGTATGTTTCCCACCACTGTGTTGGTGTACAGTAGTAGTGCAGGTATTATCCTGGTGGTCTGATGTCACTGATGCTCATGATTGATCCTGGAAGCCTTGGCCCTCTGGCCAGTGCTTCCTGCCTGATGTAAAACCAATTATATGATGGTGATCTCGCCCTGCCACGGATTCTGGACGCGTCACACCTTAGTTTATGGGTCCAGAGAGTGTGGGTCACGGGTACTAAAACACTACAGAGAGGTCCTCCTCTCCTCTCCTAGCCTCCCTTCTGACTCTTGCCTTGTGTCTCTCGCTGTTTTAACCACATGAACCCTAGTTATAATGCATTCGGTGGAAATAGGCAATCAAAAAAGTTCATAACAAAAATGTCATAATGTTGCAACGCGTTGTGAATGGAATTGGAGGGGGGGATGGGTCGGTCTGTCTGCTGGTGCATTCGTTCGTTCATATCTGACTGTTGTTCACACTGTAATGGTGACATTGTGAAACTAGTGCACCATTTAATACTTTACAAAGACCCCAAGTTTGTGTTAGAGCCCCATTTGATGTCTGCCTCTTTTTTTTCAAAATGGCTACCAACTCAGGAAACTCGGGCCCTGGCGGGTGTCGCTCTCCATTCCGACATGTCGCCACTCCGAAATTGACTTCTTATAGTCGGAGTGGCGACACTTCCATAGGGGTTAAGTTTAGAGTAAGGGTTAGAGATAGGGTTAGTGTCGGAATGGAGACATGTCGGAAAGGAGACATGTCGGAGTGGCGGGGTTTAACCGGCCCTGGCGGCCTCTAACAACGGTAATAACTCAGGAAACTCGGGAGGGGGCAGCAAATGAGTAGACGTGTGTGGAAAAAGAGCGGTCCCTGTGGGGACTGCCCCATAGGTTGAACTTCCGTTGGGTCGAACAGCGTCGGCAGGTTAGATAATCACCCGCGAGCATCGGCAGGTTAGATAATCACCCGCGTCACGGTTACTGAGATTAAGTTTAGGGTTAGGGTTAGAGTTAGGCATAGTCTTACTGAGGTTAGGATTAGGGTTTGGGTTAGAGTTTGGTGTTCGATCTAGAGGGTGTTCGACCTAATGACATGTTACCGTCCCTGTATTTTCGGTGTTATAGAAGAGGATGTTTTTGTTTGTCAGATAATGCTACAGTAAATTCTCGCGGATCAAACAATGGTAGGCCTACTCTCAGAAGGGGAAATCTCGCTCTGTCGAACAACCATCATTTCGACAAAGGAGCGTCAGGAGGGTTAGCAACTCACCCCACGGAGGTAAGGGTTTGGGTTGGGTGTAATTTGGGGACCCCCCTGGGGGTCCCGACCCACAGGTTGAGAACCACTGGTTCAAGGGTTCTTTATTGTTACATCTTATCTACTGGTAAATAATATATATCCTCTGTCCGGTGGAGACATAGAGATGATACAGTATGTCCGAAACTGGACGAAAATGGCAAAAGTAGCAGTTATACAAGCTCAAAGCTAGCTTATATATGTGCTACTTTCAGGGACGCGTTATTGGAAATCACGCCCGAGTTCTGGGCAAACCCCGCCCATGGAAGCTTTTGATTGGCTGAACTGGCGCTAGGGAGCGCTCCTTTTTGTTCGCTTGGACCGCACGGAGGTGCGATCACTTAAACCTAACCCTAACTCTAACCCTAACCCTAACCTTAACCTCAGTAAAACTATGCCTAACCCTAACCCTAACCTTAACCTCAGTAAAACTATGCCTAACCCTAACCCTAACCTTAACCTCAGTGAAACTAACGCTCTGAGTAACTAACCTGCCGACGGATGTGTAAACAAACGGCTCCGCCCAGAACTCGGGTGTGATTTCCAATAACGCTTCAGGGACGTGCTGGGCCCCTGATTCAGCCCGGGAAAAAGAGTTGGAGAGGCCCTGGAAACCTTCTATGTCCAAAACCGTTTGTTTTGTATTTATCATTTTAAAAATGATTGAAACTAGTGAAAACAGCCGATCTACAAGCACACAACGCCTCGCACCGCGAGGCGTTGTGTGCTTGTAGATCTGCTGTTTTCACTACTTTTGTGCAACGGCCTTATATGATGAAACAGGGCTTTGCTTTGCGAAAAGATTTATAAATTTGAAACTTGGAGATACGTGGTTTCTGCCCGACAGTGACGATTTACTTTGTTGGCCGCCCAGCCCCCAAAATGGAACGAAGGCCGACATTTTATTATCTTTATTATTTTTTCCTAATGGCCAGCCTGGACTGGCCGGGAATGAACCGGCAGTTTGGGAGTTTTCCCGCCTTTCCCAATGGCCAGCACGTCCCTGGCTACTTTTGATGCTTTTGTGTGACGCTTAAGTATGAGCGTAAAATAAAAGCATCAAGTAAGTAGGGCACTAATAAACCAAAAAAACTAACAAAACACAAACTGTTCAAATATGGAGATAAGTGGTTTCCGCCCGACAAAAGCGTCTACTGACCAGTCAATTATATTTCGGTTGCTGTACGGACTCAGTGTACGAATCACAGCAAAAGCCTTAGGCTTTTCCCTGATGATTGTCTTATATGAGGTATAGATTCTCGTAGGAGGGAGGGAGTTATCTGTGCCAGCTTCTTGAGCCGTGAGCTCTTGGCTGCAAGCAATAATCAAAGACATCTCATTCACCCTACACAAAAGAGATAGGCAGCTAAAGCCGAGCACTTGTTGCTTATTGTAGGGTATTATTGTAAACAAACACGACTTTTAAAATGAAATGTAGAGCAGGCAACATAAATATATGTCTGTCGCATACCAAAATGGTTGAAGTTGTCTACACACTCAGCAATCACTGACTGTCCCAAAGGTGCAACTTTAACCTCTTACGCCCTACAGTATATACTTCGCCCGACAACGAATAGCGAATTTCCCCCAATATATATACCAATGTAAACCTACATGTACTGTTCTTCATTTTTTGTCTATTACAAATTTCAATCAATCAGTCAAAAACTCCAAAATAGGGAGGTCAGGTTGATCGTTTTCTTAGCATTTTAATTAAGCGAGCATTTACACTGGTTGACTAGATTTCAGTCTCTCTGGATAAGAGCACCTGCCAAATGCCTAAATTGGAAACGGTATCCACAACTTTCCAACGTCCCATCGTGCATTGCGCAGAAGTTGTGCGGCAGCTTCCGGCACCGCAGCCGAGTGTGATCTACAAGCTCACAACGGTTGCATCTGCGACGCGACGTGAGCTTGTATGTCTGCTGTTCTCCGGAAGTGTCCCACAGATAATGCTACAGTAAATTCTCGCAGAAACAGGTGGATATAATAAATCAAACAATGGTAGGCCTACTCTCAGAAGGGGAAATCTCGCTCTTTGGAACGACCGTCATTTCGACAAAGGAGCGTCGGGAGGGTTAGCGACTCACCCCACGGAGGTTAGGATAAGGGTTTGGGTTGGGTGTTTTTACATTTCTCCCCAGTTTAAAAGCCCTCTTCTTGATCTTGCGTTCATGAGAATTAATCCTGGATTAACACAAAGCTTGTTTATTGCCTCGCTGCCTTATTGAACGGGAAATGAATAATAGCGAGTGCTCTGATGAAGAATTCCCGAGACGGCGACAACAACACACACACCGACGCAAAAGCCAGACTGATTAGGAAACAACACCTCGCTTGGCAAAGACCAACATAAAATTATTGTTTTTCTGTCTTCTGCTTTTAATGAGGTGACTCATTTACAGCTGTTCTATTTCCATCTCCTCTCCCATTCGTCAGACGGAAGAGAGAGAACTATCACCTTGTTTTCACCTCTGGGGTCTCATAGCAACTAAAACAGATTGAGCTGACGTTTTGATGTGCGGCTCTATGGCTCCATAAATGATGCGTTTATTAGACATTATTAAAGCAAGTATGCCAGTTAGGATAATTTACAAAGACAGTCTGTCAGGGAGAAATCACAGCCGGTCAATTCATGCGACTGCGGTGATCGTGATGTGCAATTTTCCGAGTGCTTGTGCGTGGTAATTTGTGTGTGTGTGTGTACTTAGATGCTTATACCCCTCCTACACTGTATTGATAGATGTGTTTATTGCCTTCTGTCTCAGTGTGCTGAAGGGCAGGATATGATTTGCCCTGTCCATCACACAGTGGGGATCTGTGAGATGCTTTTGAGTTGCATCGATTTAGAAACCTTGTTTTGGATTCTGGATAAAAAAAAGGGTTATCTTGCTGTCGTCCAGGGACCACCGGGGATCTGTAACTTCTGAGTGAACAAATTGAACCTTAAGGTTCCATTTGTACACTCTCAGGGTTAAATGAACGCTGAGGATTTGACAATGTAGATTGGGGTCCCAGAGATGAAAAACAAAGGTATCAAATGGGGGTCTGTGTCCTAATGCTTATCAAACTGGGGGTCCTTTCAAAGAAAAAGGTGAGAATAACTGCTAAACTATTACTGGATCCACAATCTGCACTGTAAAGTCCCCAGTCCATATTTAACTCTAAGAGTGTACAATTAGAACCAAATAAAGGACCCGTAAGGCTGGGACTTAAAGATCCGTAAGGGTCGATCTATTTGGAATCCCTGGTGGGCCCAACGTTGAGAACCAGTTTCTTGGATTGAGATTAAACAGGCTTTTCACAGTTCCGAAAATAAAAAATAGAAGTTTACTACAGGACTCATCTGTCTTTGGAGTATATCATCTGTGAGCTTTGTTCCATAGAATAATGAGAGTAATGTACCGCAGAGGTTCTCAGATGAGGTTTGAGTGATGGATTGTATTTATTTCTTTTTTTGTCCCGTATAGAACCACTTTAATCACATGCACGCATGAACGCATGCGTGTGCACACACACACACACACACACACACACACACACACACACACACACACACACACACACACACACACACACACACACACACACACACTTACTTTTGTACGGAAGTCAAATTCGGCAAGTCCATCTCTTATGATCTTATGAGATCGTCTTCTTATGGTGCGGCCAACGTAAGACATCAATATTACTGAGACTCTGTACTATCAGGTATTAAAGCATTCCCTTTCATCATGCACCAGAATGCGTTTTTACCCGTCAGTCCGAGATCAAGCTCTCCACCTCCCCAGAGTCTCATGTTTATCTATAGTGCTGTAAACACAATGAGCAAAACTCATTGTGTTTTACAGTTGCACAGCTCTGACCCATGTCTCCCATTTGCTGTTATGACCCCAGAGGAGTAAACGGGTGAAATTGAAATTTTATGTAATGGACAGAAAGAAATGGTTCCTCATTTAATTTTATTGCCGAACCTTGAAAGAACGGGAGGAAAAAAAGACATTTCATTACGCTACTTTTTTAATAGGCCCATCCATTTAAATCAGATATAGGCCTTAATGATGGCGTACTATTATTTATATTTGATAAGGAGTCTTTAAGATCCCAGAGCCATTGTCTGGCATTAGACTTGGCATATCGTCATTGTCGGGTGGAAACCTTGTCCAAAACGAATCGTTTTGCATTTATCATCTTAAAAATGATTTAAACTAGTGAAAACAGCCGGTCTACAAGCACACAACGCCTTGCACCGTGAGGCGTTGTGTGCTTGTAGATCTGCTGTTTTCACTACTTTTGTGCGACGGCCATGCATGATGAAGCAGGGCTTCTTTGCGAAAGATCATACGCATTTGAAACTTGGAGATACGAGGTTTCTGCCCGACAGTGACGATATACAGCTAGTGCGGTAAGTGCGCTGCACTCCTTCTCCCACTAAGGTGGTATTATTAAACTTTAAAAGGCCTCTGCCAAGTACTCTTTCATTTCATTTTCTTTTCCAAGGTATAAAAGGAAATATTTCTTCCTGATGGTCGTGGCACAAAAAGTGCTGTAGGAAAGTACAGTAAAGTGAAGAGACACTCAAATACTAAGACAAGTCCTCTTCATGACATTGACAGTCATGTGTTTGTCCAGATCCTTCATCTGTATTTTATGTTTGCCTGATATTGACCACTTTCTCCCTGGCGTCCCTATTTTCGACATGTCCTGACACTCAAGCCATATGTCAAATCGACCAGCTTCATCGGGAAAGGGGTTGCTAAGAGATATCTCAAATAGTGGAATTTATATGAATTTATTAGTGAATTCACAATTGACTTTAACATGAAACCATCTGAAATGTATGTCACTATCAAGCATTTTGGACTTCCGTTGTTGTTGCCATTCACTCTTTCCATCACTCTGATTGCATCCATATCCTTGGTGAAGGTTATAAATTGAAAGGGTGGGAGATGCAGAAAGTCTAGATATTTACTAGTCCCGACAATCAATAGCTGAGTGCAATATTGAGCTGTCCCTGTAGCCTTGAAGTTAAGTGCACTATGTTGATTGGCCTAATCAGTGATGGAAGGTCCACCTGTTTCTAAGATGAATGCTGCTGTCCTGGAGAAAATGAGAACTCCGGAGAGAGGCTTGGCACTGGCACTTCAAATCAGACATGAGGTCTATTCGCTCTCATTGTTCATTGAAGAGTTTTTTTTTCTTATGCCGAGAAGAATTTTCTAACCCTTAAAATAAAATCACAAGTGGTCATACCGTGTGCCTATTTCACAATTTTCCTTGAGGCTCTCTGAATAGCAATACCATTTCAGTCCTGTGGCCTAAAAAGCACGTTACCTGTACTTTACCTGGGGAAGCAGCGAGCGTTCTATTCATTCCCTATGGAAGTCACATGGTTTGAAGAAGCAATTTCCCTTAACACATGGGCTGCTCAGGTTTATAACATTTCTAGCTGTTGCTGCTGCCGCCGCTCACTCACGCTTTATTTTGAAGAGCCTCGGAAACTTTGTGCGTGTGCACGTGGGTGTCCACTGATGATTGAGGAAGATAATCCCTTTGTTTACAAAAACCAAAATCCAAACCGCGGCCGACCATCGCGGTAAAGTGTCGCCGTGAAAACAATCAGATCTCTGCTTCCTTGGCGTTCTTTTCACCTCATTCATAGATAAAGCCCTTTTTATGTTTCAGAGTAGAATGGAAATCAATGTAACCAGCCTCCGCCATTTTCTCCCTCTCTCTCTCTCTCTCTCTGCTACGGGGTGACGTAATGGACTCGGGTCATTCAGAGGGCAGGCAGCAGCGCGTACAGTTAACCCTTCGTTGTCTCGAGACAACTCCTTTTGGCATGGTGACACCTAGTGGCCTTAACTCGTCACTGAACGAGTTTGGCTCCTTGGGTGTTAAGGCTGCCCTTCCTCCATGAAGCAAATGACGCCCCTGACGCATCTTTGACTGTGTTTTGCCCTGCACCTTGGCCTGTCTGTCTGATGCCGGTCGCCATGAATGCCTATTTTGTTTTATTTCTGCATCTATTTGAGTCTCGGTCACACCGTCTCCTTAGCGTGACCATGTGTTTATGCGTTAGCCATAAATTATAACTCATGCAGAGAACTTTTATTTTGAAGACATTTTCTCTAGATAACTCTTCACCGTGGTACCGACTCTGATAGGGGCTTTACTGTTCGGATCCTTTGGATGTGTCAGTCAATATTTTTTCCAATAAAGAAGTGTTTACTCAAGCTTGTCTCGGAATCTTGCGTTTCAATGTCAGAAGGCTTCCACCTACAAAACGTTGAGTGCTTCCGCCTACAAAACGTCATGTCCTAGTATGAGCGAATGGGGAAGGGAATCAACGTCACGTGATATTGTCGCCATTTTCAACCCGATATTGTAGTAAACAAGGAAAGCATTGAGATTTCAGTAAACACTTCTTTATTGGAAACATATGGACTGACACATCCAAAGGAGGTTCTGAACAGTAAGAGAACCGTTGCACCAATGAGCACCTTGTATTTTGCATTTGTGCATGTTTCGAGCAGTTAGAGGAAAAAACGGCCTCACCGGGCATACTCTATCTTGTAGAGAGAAAACGTCTTCAAAATAAAAGTCCTCTACATGAGTTATAATTTATGGCTATGTATGCGTCTGTCTGTATGCGTGTCTGTATGTAGCCTGACCCTGGCCCGCAATACCGCTGGGTGACCAGATAGGTGCTGTTGAGCTGCCTTGAAATGTACATGAATGCACACACGCACGCACGCACGCACGCACGCACGCACGCACGCACGCACGCACGCACGCACGCACGCACGCACGCACGCACGCACACACACACACACACACACACACACACACACACAGTCTTGAAATTAATGGACAGCACCGTTCAATTCACACTGGTGTGATTTTCTTTCAGCACAAGAACTAAGCACCTGATTCTATCTATACCTACAGTACATTATCTAAATCTGGCAGTGGCTCAAGAGGTACAGAGGCCGCCTGAGTGCAGTGGTGGGAAAAGTATTCAAAAGTTTTACTTAAGTAAAAGTATCAATACTGCAATGTAGAAATACTCTGTTACAAGTAAAAGTACACCGCCGTCTGTCCACTGTCTGTCTACAGTACTCTGACATCATAGAACTGACATCACAGACTGGCCTGGACATGGAACACCATATATGGGCATAAACGGGTGAAACAGTGCCCTCATTTCTGACATCACTGATACCGCCACCTGTACTGCGCATGCGTCGCCACCATGGTAACAGCCACATGCTGAAACAATGCCCAAATTTGGAGATGACTGACGTCACTGATAACGCTGCCATGGTACACACTAGTATAAGTTTTCATATATTTATATTATAATAATAATTGTAGTGGAGTCAATATTTGCCTCTGAGGTGTAGTGGAGTAAGAGTAAAGGTATTGGAAATCAGAAATACTCAAGTAAAGTACAAATACCTCACCGTACTTAGTTACTTTCCACCACTGCCTAAGTGGGTTTCTGTCAATTCCTGGCATCTCATGTCGAAGTGCCCCTGAGAAAAACACCTTGAACCCCTAACTGCTGAATGTCAAGTGCTTTGGACATTTACATAAAAGACTATTTGAAAAAGGCCACCGATAAGCATTGTTCCCACATTATAATAATTTGTTGTATTCCGTTAAGACATTTCCACAGAATGTCAGGCGTTCCAATGCTGTGACTTTTGGTCAACTTTCCGTAGGCGATCACTTTGCATAAAGGCTTCTCATTATGAGGAGAAACTTTCATTGGACTCAGCATTTTGTGGTTGAGAGAGAGAGAGAGAGAGAGAGAGAGAGAGAGAGAGAGAGAGAGAGACCGGTGCACTGCATGCTGTTGTATACAGCTTTTCGTCGTTGTTGGGTGGAAACCTCTTATCTCCAAGTTTCAAATGTGTACGTTCTTTCGCAAAGTAAAGCCCTGCTTCATCATACAAGGCCGTCACACAAAAGTAGTGAAAACAGCAGATCTACAAGCACACAACGCCTCGCACCGCGAGGCGTTGTGTGCTTGTAGATCGGCTGTTTTCACTAGTTTAAATCATTTTTAAAATGATGAATGCAAAACAAACGTTTTTTGTTGGTTTTGGACATACAAGGTTTTCACCCGACAACGTTTTGTTGTAATGAATCCTGGGAAGGCTAATCAACACTGTGCAGATTTATTTTTAATAGGTTTTAAATTCAGAGAGCATCGTCGTAATTTTGCTGTGTTGTTTTGCACAGCAGTACAAGTTCCGTGTCTGATCTTATTGTATGGGGGCATTTCAGTCACTTTATAAACACCAGAGGGAGAGCATTGCAACCAGAAACTGTCAGAGGTGAATACAATTTGAATAGCTCACATTTCCTAAAACCATTATTGGTGTGGTAAAATACTTGCCAAAAATGGGTATATTAAAACCAAAATCTATTCTCCAACTGTTCTATAGGCTGGCAAGGGAATGCACTCAATGCAGGTACTGTAGTAAGTGTGCATTCTGGGGTAATTTGCACAGTTGGGTACCTACAATGTTGTATTCTCTCTGTCAAGCAGTAACATCTACAGAATATCTACCGCTGTGTATGAGGCTGTTAAAGGGGACACGCCATGCTTTTCAAAATATATATGTTATATAAATATTGGTCTTATACAGGTTTTAGCCTAAACAACCACTCGGATATTGAAATTTCATGTTCTGTCTGTCTTAAATTCCAAGCCATTTTAGATGCAATACCAAAATGCCCTTTGTTGGCAACGGGGCGCTGTCTTTGGGATAAAATTGGAACGATACAGAGAATATTAGAGAACCATGATGAGAACCATTTAGAGTCAATCGTAATCTTCTCTGTATCGTTCCAATTTTATATATATGAAGTGGAACCAGGTAAAGCCTCATGGTTCCACCTCATATATATAGTCTCAATAGAATATAACCTCCCTTCTCGAGGGGGCCCTATAGGAAATGAGCCCCCTGTGACATAAGCAAGGGGCCGATTTCAAAAGAGTACCGTTCAGACACGCCCATTCAGAAAATCACTGAAATGAAAGGCAAGGCTTAGAGTTAATTAATGTTTTTTGGGGGCTGGAAGAGACACTGGGAGGACCAAAAAACAAGAAGAAAATGAAAATTTTGAAATTCATGGTGGGGCCCCTTTAAAGAGAGAAATGTCCTGCTGCATTTTCTTTTGTTGCATATTTTCCAAAGTTGTGAATGCCAATAATATTATCGCCATGAATCAAAAAATGTAAAGCTTCACCGCAATATTATTGCCATGTGAGTAAAAGTCATATGCTTTCTTGTTGACTGGCACAATGTTTTCTACGGTACGTATGAATAACTGAATGTGTTTAAAACTGCATATCGGAAACCTATTTAATAAAACCTAATTTTAACCCATCTGTATGGTTACATGTTCATACAATATTGGAGGTGGTAGAAAGAGTGGTCGATATTTGGGACCGGAGACCCAGGTTCGAAGCTCTGGTAGGATATCATGAAAGTTAGAGATTGCTGCCTTTAATCTAAGAGTAATTAAATGTAAAGTTTAGGAGTTCCATCATGTAGCAGCTGCAGCTGCAACATTTTCTTTTTTTATCCTTTTTTTTTCTTTTTGCTGTTGAGATTTTAATACCTTGTTGAACAACAAGAGATAGGTATGTTCCCTGCAAAGTCCACCACGCCAACCGAGTTTAAAGGATGTTTACAACTTCGACTGAATAATTCACTTATAGTGTGAGATATTCACCTTTCACCTTGCCAAACAGAGTGAATTAGTCAACAGTCAACTCGTGATTTCTACCAACTGGGAGGCCAAACAGACATGCAGACTAGAGAGAATGTTGAGCAAAGAACCCAGTGTCTGGAATGACAATTTTTTCATACAGAGCAGGGGGTCTTGTCATGTTTTTTCAGGCCAAAGACACCTAGTAGAGAGAGAGAGCAAGAGAGCAGAGACCTTGGTGTATAATAACATTGTGTTGCAGATTAAACCTTTTCATAGATTTCAGAGATGGCTTAATAGTCACATAATATTTACACATGATAATGTGGGATTCATGTTAATGTGTATTTTCAGACATTTAGCGACTTAAACCCTCAATACTTAGGGTCGATGCATACTCCACTTTTAGAGCCAAATGCCAAATAGACCGTTTGTCAGCCTTCTGATTGGTCCCTGAGACTCCCTGACTGGCCAACCAGAAAAAAACATTCACTTTTTGCTATCGGGGGTGGAGTTTGTGCAGTGGAGAATGTTAAATGTGGCTTTCAAAACTGTCCGCAGTGCGCGACACGGCGATCGCCCGGTACGGCCGCGATCTCGGCCGTGATCTCGCTCATCATAATGAATAAGCTTCAACAAACTAGTTCACATGGACCATATCAATGGTCTAAGAGTCACGATTGGGTACATATATTTTAAATGGGCAGAATTACGAAAAGCCAGCCTATTATGTGAGGTTAGGATTATAGTTCTGTCCTCTTCCTACCCAGGATGCAATGCGCGGTCTATTCTCTTTCTGATCCAGAGGATTAAACTAATTAAAACATTTATTTTCGGGGGGAAAACTACTGTTTTGCTATGTAATTACTGTACCTTTTTCTTCCCTTTTTATTAATATCACGTAGATGTGTTTTTTGTGGTACTTTATATAGCTGTAATGAGGCTATGAAGGGAAAAAAAATCCCATCCACTACCACTATAAAAGAATCTGCAAAGAGGATTCTGTCCCACTGGGATTAAACAAATTAAAACATATATTTTCGGGTAAACCCCCTGTTTTGCAATGTAACTACTGTACCTTTGTCTTCCCTTTTTATTAATATCACCTAGATGTTTTTCCTTTGGTACTTTATATAGCTGTAATGAGGCTATGAAGGGGAAAAAAAATCCCATTCACTGCCACTATAAAAACAATCTGCCCAGGGTCAAATGTCCTATCATAGTAACAGGGCAGAATGGGGCGGGATTTGCAAAAGGGCTTATTATTCATTTGATTCGACTCTGTCTAAAGTACAAAACATTTTGTGACTCCCCGAACCGAACCAAAATAAATTTAGTATGCATCGGCCCCTAAGTCTGCTCCTCTTCGTTCAATGTTTACATTGAACCTGATGTCGGGTAGGACCCCAAACCTCATACTGTCTAAAACTGTTACTTTTCAGGATTCAAATTCAAAACAAAAACGGCAAAAGTAGCAGATCTAAAAGCTCAAAACGTGTCGCTTGGCAGTGCAATACGCTGTGAGCTCGTAGATCTGCTGTTTTCGGTGAATGTTCTACCCACAACACTAGTCAGATTCTATACCACATCAGTATAAAAGAACATTTTTCTTTTTTTCAGGTAACAAGAATATAACTACAGTAGATGGAAAGAAAGGACAAGTAAAATGACAAATGAGTCCTGATCAAGTCTTCAAATTAGCTAAAGTAATCCCCAAGCATAAATAAAAACATGCCTCATCTATCTGAACTGGGCAAATATAGCGGCATGGTCATGCTGGACCTCCAGAAGGTATTTGACACTGTTGATCACTCTATTCTAATTGACAAACTAAAAGCTATCAGCCTTGACAGCACAACAGTGGGATGGATGCAATCTTACTTGGTGGGGAGAGATGGTAGAGATCAACGGAACCCTGTCCTCCCTCCCAGTAAACTGCAGAGTTCCTCAAGGAAGCATTCTAGGGCCTCTGTTGTTCCTAATATATGTAAACGATATGTCATCTGCATGTGACTGTAATCTGTTTCTGTTCGCGGATGACTCAGCTTTCCCAGTCTAAGGCAGTGACAAATAGCAGGTCAAAAAGGCCCTCAACGTTGCTTAAATAAAATCTGCACCTGGCTCAATGACAATAAACTGTAATACACCTAGGCAAAACCGAATAAATGTACTTAGTTACTTTTTACACCACTGAAAGAGATGTGATGTAGAGCAGGGGTCTTCAACGTTTTTCAGGCCAAGGACACCTTAGCTGAAGCAGGGACCCCCCACCATGTATAAGATTGTGTTACCGATTAAACCTTTTCATAGATTTCATAGATGCCTTGCTTTGTAGACCTGATTGACAGCTAGCACTGTCATTGTGTAACGTTGTGTTGGATTCATGTTCATGGGTATTTTCCAACGTTAACCATTTGAACCCTCCAATAAGTTAGAAAACTTGGTACTTGATCTGCTCCCCCCCCTCCCCAACACACCAAACCTTTTTCCCAAAAATGGCTGATCTACAAGCTCACAACGCTTTGCAGCGCAAGGTGTTGTGAGCTTTTATATCAGCTATTTTCGGATGCTAGGGTTCAAGTATTTTCCGCCAAAATAAAAGCCTGGGTTTCCGAGGCTAGGGTTCAAGTGGTTAATGTAAAAAACAAAGTTCCCATCACATAAAGATTTGGCGGCCCCCCCTGTAGTAACTCTGAGGAACCCCCTATTGAAGACCCCTGGTGTAGTGTGATAAAAGAGCATGCCAGGTTCCGTTATATACAGGCATGCCTTGAGATTCTTGGCCTATGGCACAAAACGTTTGAAAAACACACCACTTCTCTTTCACATTGTTCACATTTCCTAATGATGATGATGATAATGTTTTTTCCCCCCCTTTTTTTTATTCTTATTTCATGAAAATATTAATTCATGGAGTATCTGAAGTAATAAAGAACTAACAACATTTATATTGTCGTCTCCTTAGTGTCCTTTGGTGACAATCCTCTTTGCTAAGTACCGTATAATAAAAATAGGCGCTTGACTTGAATCACCTGTAAAATGATGTAAACAAAACAACCACATTGCCTTTAAAGTGGGCAGTAAAGAACGCAAGGCTTGTATCCTCCATTAAGGCTCATATTGTGTTAACACCCACCCAGCAAATAATAGTGAAACTATATTGGACCCTCAACAAACAAATTAGGAAACTAATTGGAACAACCATATATATATAATGAAACTCTATCCCTTGTGCTGTTATAGACAATAACAAGCTATCACTTTACCAGTTAAGCCCTATATACTTTGTTGACAACAAATGGCAAAAATAGCCGATCTACAAGCTCATAATGCAGCATGATGCATTGTGGCAACGATCCAGTAGTCCAGAGTTTGTGCAAACTGCACTCCCGCATCGCATCGCATTAGTAGACAAAATAGATATTTTGGAACATACCACGAAGCGCCAACAGTGTTAGTAGTAGCACTCCTTGGCTCGATCTTGTTTGCTTATTGAGAAAGCATCATGTCTGTCATTCAAAACAGACCACTCAAATCATTCCAAGTCACCAACGTTGCTGAAAACGACAACATGCCTATAGGGCTTTTCAGTACCTCAGATTAAGGTCTCGTGGAACTATCCTGTTGACCCCAATGTATTTAATGCTGCTAAAGTAATGTCAAAAGGCTAATAACTGTTGGATTAAAAAGACGACTTCTTAATGAAGTCTTGTGAGCGTCATCACTTTTCCCTGGAATCATTTCCAAAAGTCAACACTACAATATATTGCCTACAAGATTGAGTTTCTTTTTCATAGTAGTTGTTCCTCCGTGTATAGCCTCTAGGTAGACATGCCACAGTTGTGATTTGTTTCTAGTCACTTGATGACTTTAATTTCCTCCTCACCGAAGAAGAAAGAAAGAAGAAAAGGGTATACCTTTATTGAGACCATGGGGGAAATTCAGTTTCAGTTTCAAAAAACTATAATTACATTTTTCTCAAAGGATTTTAGTTTTTACATTGTGGATAGGCTGCTCAGATGATCAGTTTGAGAGCACAAGGAAATCTTTTCACGAGTTTAAGGGTCAAGTGTAAGAGTCTTGCTTAGGGACACATCAACACATTATTAATGGGCTGACCGGGGCGACCAACCGGCTATACCTTCTGATTCCCAGACGGCCACTCTACCCACTAAGCGGCCACGGCCGCCTGTAGGAAGAGATGTCTGAATTGCAAATGAAGTAGCAAAAGCTAAGTAAGTAACCACAGAGTTCCATCAGTGAGTCTGTTTGCAGCATTTCCAGCATTTGTGTTCAGTAAACTGAACCCTCAAATGCAGGGACGTGCAGAGAATGTTAGAGAGGCAGGAGCTGACATTTCTAAAGGGGCCTTTTGGTGAACATATCGAAAATAGCAGACCTCTAAGCTCACAACACGTCGCAGTTGTGAGCTTGGAGGTCGGCTATTTTCGGTGCTTGATGCCGTACACTGAACTAACCATTATCAAGTCAATATTGGAGATGTGGCTTACGGCATTTGGATTTCTACACAGACTGGGCAATTCTTTCAACATAAGATGCTGCATTCAAGTTCAGGTGAGTTTGGAAATGGCAATTCTCTTGAATGCTGCCTTCATATGGCATGGAAAGGGGGCATTTGCATCTCTTTCACCATAGTAAAACTGCATTCATGGTCTGGAGAGGGCACTTTTTACAGACGGATAAAAGGGCAGGGGGCCCCATTTGATGACTCTGTGCACGTGCCTGCTCAAATGCTGAACTTCTGTCCCATTCTGTCTTCTAAGCTGCAGGCTCTTGTGCTGAAGGGCCTTCTCTTACTGTATCAACTCGCAAGAGGCAAACAAAATGACTTGATCTCACTCGTTTAACCCGCAGCATGCACGTTCTTTTAAAAGGTTATGGGACCCACAATAACGTAATGAGTGTCAATTTCACTCTCTCGCTGAGGCAGCGCTCTCCTCTCTCTTCGTTTGCGGAGTATTACCCTCTTTGATGGTGGCGGTGCAGGATGTGAGATTCCCAGCAGGATCTTGCACAGGTACAGCATTGGCCCTCAGGGAATCAGCCATGATACGCCGTTAGACTCCCAGATACCTCTCAGCTAGACAGAGATGGAAAGATCTTTTTGTTTGTATCACTGCCAAACCAGTGTGCCAGAGATACACAGCATGTGTTGAAATAAAACGTTGAACTAAAAAGAAAAAAAGTACTGTACTGTAAAGCAAAAGTACCTCACAATTTTACTTGAGTACTGTATGTCTATTTTTCAATTCGTTGTACTTCTGCTCAACTAATCCAGTAAAACTGTTTGACAGCTTTAGTTACTATACTAGTATAGTAGCCAGGGACTAGTACTTTGTAAAACAAATGTCGTGTTATGATTATTGTTATAAATCATTGAGTAGTGCTTTTATTTATAATGATACAGTTTTATAAGCAGATTATCCGTTATAATATGTTTATAACGCATCATACTGTACACATGGGATGCATAGCAAGTCTTACAGTACTTCTTCTTGAGTAGAAGTATATTGTCACTGCCGGGCAGAAACCTTGTATCCCCAAGTGTCTAATTTATATGTTTTTCCATGAAGTAATCATACAAGACTATCACACAAAACTAGTGAAAATAGTAGATTGTCTAGTTTCACTAGTTTAAAATCATTTTTCAAACGATATACAAAAGAACGGTTTTGGACATACAAGGTTTCCACCCGACAGCGAAGATATGTACAAAGAATACATGCTGTGATAATGAAGAGGGTAGCGATGGTACAGCCCCTCCGTGAATGCGATGACAGGTTGGCCACCGTCTGTCAATCAATGTCGGCGCCAATCAAATCAGGCCCTCCTGCTGCCACTTGTTACCATGCAGCCGTTGGCGCTCAGCCTCCGCCACCTTCCTCCTCCACAGACAGCTGGTCGACAAAACCAATTAACCTTTCTTATTTCCTCGGCTCCTCTTTTCACACGTTGTGCTTTTCATGTCAAGGATCCCCAAAGTGTTTTTTGCCAGGGACCACCAGAAGAGAAGACGGTTTCAAATGTGCTTCTCTGTGTGTGTGTGTGTGTGTGTGTGTGTGTGTGTGTGTGTGTGTGTGTGTGTGTGTGTGTGTGTGTGTGTGTGTGTGTGTGTGTGTGTGTGTGTGTGTGTGTGTGTGTGTGTGTGTGGGCACGTGCACACATATACATCACTATGGTGAAAGAAATGCAAATGCCCTCTTTCCATATATGAAGGCGGCATTCAAGAGAATTGCCTTGACCAAACTCTCCTGAACTTGAATGCAACCCTAACCCTAACCCATGTTTGAAAGAATTTCCCTCTCTGTGTAGAAATCCATGCCATACGCCACATCTCCTGTATTGACTTGATTATGCTTAGTTCAGTGTGGTATTTTCGATATTTTCACCAAAAGGCCCCTCTAGAAATTCCATCCCCTGCCTCTCTAACATTCTTTGCACGTCACGTGTGTGTGTGTGTGTGTGTGTGTGTGTGTGTGTGTGTGTGTGTAGAAAGGTTATATTCTATATATTAATTATTTGCTACAGAGTGTTTGTTCAATAACCATGGGTCTCTCCATCGCTTTAGTAAACCAAACTTGTTTTTGAGGTTTGACGCAAGGGGGACTAGTACTAGTAAAATATTCAATTGAAATAAACAAATCGATGGATACACACAAATTAGAAGATAAATATCTTCCAATTTGTGAAGATAAACATCTTCTAATGTGTGTGTTTCCATCAATGTGTTTTTTCAATGTTAATTTCAATTCAATATTTGTACTCATTTCCATCAAGGACCACTCTGGAAATAAGTGTTTTTAGTAATGTGCTATCCTCCTTGGAGGTGGCATCCTTTTGAGTTCTTAAATTCCTTAAAAGAAAAACGAATCACTGTAATCTACACCACATGCTGTCTCTACCAACTCTCTGCAGCTTTCTTTCAGGCACTATTGTGTCCGTTTCTATGGGGATTGGCGAATGTAACGAGACATGTGTTTTTTTAATGTGCTGTATTTCTTTTAGTGTTTCTCGTAGGCTGGCACTTGTTGCACATTACAACAGATTTCTGTGTAAACAGACAATAAACTGACTTGAACTGAACTTGAACTCTCACACATCTGAAACAGCACCTCCAGGGTGTTGCCATTGCAACACCCTTGCATTTTCATAAAAATTATAATTTTGTCAATTATGCATTTTTTCTCCACCACTAACGTTTGCAGGACAGTACATAGATGAATTAGGCCTACCCTCTGTGTAGAAATCCATGTAGCACTGCATCTCTAGCTTGATTATCCTAAATTGAGAGCAAGCTTGTACAGTAGATTGTCTATTTTTGGTGCGCAACGTCCGTGCACGCACATGTCCATTCAACAAGCCTAATCGCACATACGCGCGCGCTCTCTCTCTCTCTCTCTCTCACTCACTCACTCACTCACTCACTCACTCACACACACACACACACACACACACACACACACACACACACACACACACACACACACACACACACACACACACACACACACACACACACACACACACACACACGCACATGCCGTGTTGAGGGTGTGAACAAGTGATGAGAGCCGAGGGCACTAATGGTGTAGCACCCGTGGGGAGTTGATAAAGGGACTCGTTGGGTTGCCAACTGTCAGTGACAAAGGCAAGGTTAGGAAAAAAAAAGCCAAATCTCATTGATCCCACATTTAATACAGAGATGGTCTCAGTCCACAGAGAAACAACCAACAATATATTGGCCACACACAGTGGCGTCAGTTCAGAAAAAGCTATGGTATGGCAACATGATTGGTGTCTAAGGCGCGCGTGCAAGACACCAGTCATGTTGCCATACCTTAGCAACTGGCACGATACATTTATTTTAAGAAGTACATTCTATTTTTTGCCGTTTCTACGGTTTGTTCAAGTGCAGCTAAACTTGGCATAAAATAGTAAACGTGCTACATTAACGATACTGAATTGCACCTGTGCAGCTGACCTGCAGAACCTGGGAATATACCATTCTGTCAAGATGGGGAGAATACAAGTGAGGAGAATATAATTATAATACCTTTTTAAAGTGACCATTTTGTTAAATGTTGCATTTGTAGTTATTTTAATGTAATTTAACAACATAATAACCAGCACAGATAGACAAAGAGACATTCATGGATTTATATTTAAAAGTAACTTTTATTCTCCCCCCTTGACACAGGGTATGGCAGCTGCATACCCCTGCCATACCCAATTGACACCTCTGGCCACACAGTCTAATGTTGAGTCAAAGTTAAATTAACTCTGGATTTTGCTCTGCCAAGAAAATGACCTTCAAATATTAAACAGACTATTTCACCTACGACTACAGACCTACTACTCATACAGTTAATTCCGTTCTAATGAAATGCTTCAAGATGGAGGAAGAACGCCTTGGAAGTGTATTAAAAATAAAACACGTATGTAGTGTATTTGGCAACTGGAGTTTTACAGTTGCATGCTGGTTCCACAGTCCACACACTGACATTTTTTACAATTTCCTTTTCAATTCAAAGGAGCTTTATAGGCATGAGAAAACATATGTGTCATAATATAATGAAAACTGTTGAAAAGGGGAATCATAATATACAGTTGGAGGTGGTAGAGCATTGTGTAAACAGATCTATGTCACATTTCGTTGTTATATACATGTTATATGGGCCTACTGTATACAGGGCATAAAGCTTTTTGAAACAAATAGCAGCAAATAGCTTCTTCTCAAAACCATTTTAAATGGTATACAAAAAATCACAGTCACATTGTGAGCTTGTAGTTTGCCTAACAACTCTAACGCCAACCCCTAACCTAACTTCTGAAAGTCTAAACCTAATCCTAACTCCAACCTGAATCTTTTCTTAAGTGTAAGCCTTATTTGAGCATGACAAGCTTTGGAAACGTTAAAAGCAGTTTACAATTATTCTTACTGTTGCTACTATTCTAAAGTTAATTTATTTGTTTTTGTTTATTATTTCAGTTACAATGTTAAGGAGCCACAACCAAATAATTCTACTCTTGTTATACTTGAAAGACGAAGATAAAGAAAGGAACTTAATTCTTGAGCATGGAACTTTAATTCTCTCTTAGTGACTGAGAGGCCAACCCGGTCGCTGGCAGTGATTGTACCGAGCAGTTATAGCAGGGGATTGACAACATTGATGAACATCATATTTGGACTAGGGATGCAACATATCGAACCGAATATCGAATACCGACCCTGTACCGAACCGAATGACCCTGTACCGAACAATACAATACCACTCCACATCCACATTCCCCTGGAACCCCCTCAAGGACCCCTAGGGATCCGCAGAGCCCACTTAGAGAATCACTACCCCAGAGGTTGGGTATCATATTGTTCAAAGTTAAAACAAAGAAATATGTATATTTATAAATCAAGGACATTTCTGTTTATTTATTTTTATCGAAAAAGTATCGAACCCCGACACCAAAATATCAAACCGAACCGAACCGAACCGTGAATTTTGTAAACCGTTGCACCCTTAATTTGGACAATGTTTGCTGCAGAAAACCCTCTATTCGTAACTAACAAAGAAACAACTCCTCACTATCTCGCTGAAGTGATCTGCGACAGATAATTGCATTCAGAGCATCTCTTCTTTTTCTCCACACAGTCTACAAACAAGTTATTGAAATGGATATTGTGAGTCAAACCCATTCAGATGGATTCTGGCGATGAGAAAGTAATTTTGTGTGAAATGTTGCGATGCGGTATATATATATGGTCCATTTCACACAAGTCAGACAGCGGAATATTTCTTTCTCTCTACAAGGAGGTGTGTGTGTGTGTGTGTGTGTGTGTGTGTGTGTGTGTGTGTGTGTGTGTGTGTGTGTGTGTGTGTGTGTGTGTGTGTGTGTGTGTGTGTGTGTGTGTGTGTGTGTGTGTGTGTGTGTGTGTGTGTGTGTGTAGTGTACTGTGTGCTTCTAAGTCTGTGTGCAACTGTGCATGCTTTATGCTAGTTATCCACATTTTCATTTTTAAATTGTATCCTGAATGCAAGAATTTGTCCTTATCAGCTATCAGCAGCTGTTTCAGCAACTGCATGCATGGCATCAAGAGACGAACACGCGTCCATAATCACACAGACGCAAATATATGCATGTACGCACGCACACACTCATGGGTGCTATGCACACATTTGGCTGCCAAACCGATGTTAGATAAAAAATCACACCCGTGTGAACTGAGCGGTGGTCGTGGAGGCTGTGCAACAGCACTACTGGGTGGGTGCAGCGGGGTTAGTGTGCTTTACAATGCTGTAGTTTCTTCACACACTCTAATTTATTTGACCCTAAAACATTCAGTTTGTTAATAATCTATCTATAAATGCGAGAAGTCTCTGCGTGTGTGTCTGTCTGTCTGTCTGTCTGTCTGTGTGTCTGTAATCCGCGTATCTCGAGAACCGTTCGTCCCACCGGCTTCAGATTCGGCACGCGCGTTCCCCGCCGCGGCACGGAGTGCAGTGCCGGGTCTCGACCCGACCCGACGCGCGGTTTTCCCGAACCGGCGCGAAACGTTCGGAATCTCCTTATGCGGGGTTGATTGTTGACATCAGGCTGTTCCGGAGGAAATCGGCGAAAGCTCTGACTCATTGTGACATCACTTCATAAAAGGCTCTGACATCACGTACACCACATGAGTCAACAAAAAATCTCTGTGAGTGTGTATGTATGTATGTAATCCGCGTATCTCGAGAACCGTTCGTCCCACGGGCACGCGCGTTCTCCATATATGGGCATAAAATGAATGCCCCCATATATGGGCATAAAATGGATTGCAGACAGACAGATACAGATATCTCCATATATGGACATAAATGGACAGAGGCAAACAGATGGTCAAAGATCTCCAAATATGGGCATAAAATGGACACAGGCAAACAGATGTTCAAAACGGGTCCTATGACAACAGGTATAATGAGGTTTGCATTAAAGGGGGAACCGGCACTGTGTCTGAAACACAGTTGGAGGCACAGACAGATACTCCATATATGGGCATAAAATGGACGCAGATAGACAGATATCTCCATATATGGGCATAAAATGGACCCAGAACTATAACTGCAGTGATCTCCATATATGGACATAAAATGGACGCTGACAGACAGACAGACAGATACAGATATCTCCATATATGGGCATAAATGGACACAGGCAGACAGATGGTCAAAACGGGTCCTATGAAAACAGGTATAATGGGGTTTGCATTAAAGGGCGGGGCATTCATTCCCTATTTACATTGTTCCGAGTTGGCCAGGTCGCCGACTAGACGCTGGGCCGCCCGAAGGGCTTCTAGTAATAATAATACTTGACCACACATGCTGACCCACCCTTCTCCCCTGTGTGTGTGTGTGTGTGTGTGTGTGTGTGTGTGTGTGTGTGTGTGTGTGTGTGTGTGTGTGTGTGTGTGTGTGTGTGTGTGTGTGTGTGTGTGTGTGTGTGTGTGTGTGTGTGTGAGAACAACAGCGCCCCTCCCTTAACATTTGTGGTCAGAAAAGGTACTGCAGGCTTGAGGCTACATACACGGACGGCCGGCCGGACGGACGGACGGACGGACGGACGTATACACACACGGCCACGTATAGGAGACGGTGTGACCACCGCTCAAAAAGAAAATTACAATTATTTGTTTCTGCAACAACCCCTACATAATGTACTGTACACATCAGCGCATGCATGCACCCAGTCATGGTTTATGTAGCAAAACCACAATAGAGTTAACCACTTAAAGGAATAATTCACCCTCAAAATGACTTTTTTTCTATCAATTACTCACCCCATGGAGACTTGAGTTCAATAATATTCTTTTGTTTTTGTCCCATTCCTAAGCCAAGAATTTGATTATAGTCAATTTACCCCCATCCGGATGTGTCCATCCATCCGGAATCAATGGGGGTACATTTATTATAATCAAATTATAGGCTTAGGAATGCGACAAAAAATGTTTTGTTTATTGAACAAAAAAAGTTTTGTTTATTGAACTCCATGGGGTGAGTAATCAATATGGTAAATGGTGCATTTATATAGCGCCTTTATCCAAGGCGCTTTACAGAGATTGTGCATTACATTCACCCATTCACTCAACACATTCATACGCCGATGGCAGAGGAAACCATGCAAGGCACCAACCTGCTCACCGGGAGCAACTAGGGGTTCAGAGTCTTGTCTTCGACACTAACTCTGGGGGAGCTCGGGATCGAACTTGGAACCCTTCGGGAACGCTCTGTGTTCTAATGACGGTTTCTCTACCCCTGAGCCACTGCCCCTGCAATATGGGTCAACTATTCCTTTAAGTCTACATTAGTCTACATTTCCCAAAAGGAAATGCATGTATTTAATACATTCAGAACGGGTACACACTACACGTTATTGTGTATCATTATTTTATGCTTTAACTATTGAAAAGCTCACAGCTGTGTAGATCTGCGCTTGTAGATCTGCTATTTTTGAAAAATCGTGAACATTTGAATTTTGACACGATTCTATAAGTGTCTTTTGAATCCTTCTAAGATTTTTTTGAAGAACCTATGTTTCTGTGTCAGCAATCTGACTATAACCGTCGTAAAAAAAAAGGTCCTTTTCACTTAACTGGAGCTCAGTTAGTCTGTTCTTGAGAGACTACTGTCAGTGGTTCTCAAACTTTTTCATGTGAAGGACCCCCAAAATGATATGTATTTGGCCACGGACCCCCCATCTCAAAATATTTAGTTCCAGGGACCACCCAGAAGCAAAATTTGAGTTACAAACGTTCGCTTTGAAAATACATATATTCAAAGATTTGCACACATTTTCACGACTTTTTCAAAAATAGCAGATCTACAAGCTCGCAGCGCGGCACTCGGTGCCGCGCTGTGAGCTTGTATATCTGCTATTTTTCACTGGTAAAAAGCATTCAATAATTCTAGGCCTAAATGGGTTTTAATCCAGTCTGACCAGAAGCAGGGATAAAACATATCCCCACCAGCCATAACAATAAATGACTAGAGATGGGGGTATCAAAAGATCCATCCCCGCCCGGCAAATGGAAGCGAACCGTGCAGCCAGTCACCTGCTCCCTATCAGCCCGGCGTGGTGACAACGGATGTGCTGTGAAAGTGAGGGAAATCATTTGATACAGTTTCAGACGAGCTGCGATGTCTGTTCCTCCATTCCTTTTTCCATTATGAGACCATAATGCTCGCTCAACCCTGGCAGGAAGTGGCAGACAGCGCTTCCTTCTTTGACAGACCTGTTTCTAGGAGCCCCCCCCCCCCTCCCCCCCCTCTCCTTCTCACACTTCCTGTGAAACCTTGATTAATGTGGCAACGTTGATACAGAGGGGCAGGGATAATTGTTTGCTCATCTTGTGTGTGTGTGTGTGCGCGTGCGCTTGCGTATGATGCATTTGCGCTAAAGTAATGTGTACAACTGTACATCTAAGTGTCATGTGTGTTGGTTTGTGTGTGTGTGTGTGTGTGTGTGTGTGTGTGTGTGTGTGTGTGTGTGTGTGTGTGTGTGTGTGTGTGTGTGTGTGTGTGTGTGTGTGTGTGTGTGTGTGTGTGTGTGTGTGTGTGTGTGTGTGTGTGTGTGTGTGCGCGACTGTGCGTGCACGCACATGTATGCTTGTGTCTGTGTGAGAGAGAGAAATACACACATAGTGTGTTTGCTTGGCTGACTCCTGCTGTGGGCATTTGTGCCCAGTTTCGTTACAGTCTCATTACGTGAGACAGAACATGTACAGTATTTGTGTGCGTATAGTTGTATGAGAAGATAAGAGTTAACCACTTTTTGCCCACATTGTAATTGTCAATCTCGTGCTGGACCATTGTATGTACAGTATGTGTACTTTGTGAAAATTCAAAATAAAAACAAAACATAAAAAAATGAATAATAATAATAATCTTGTGCTGGACCAGCTTGGTCTGGGTCCGGTGTAGCTTTTGGGAAGTCTGGTTGAGCTTTGTTGCGGTGCCACCCGCACACCTTTTGTGTGACGGTAGCCATACATGAACGCACGCAAAGGCAGTGCCCGCAGAGGAGGGCATTGAAGCCTAGCTGGTAAGACTTGGCCTGGGCTCTATGCGTTTTGCTCCTTTGAGGGCATTGTGGAACGTCCATGGGTTGATCATGGATATGCTCTGTACAGTTGCGACAGAGTCCTTGAACAAATGCTTTTTTTTTGCTTTTTATGCCTTTTTTATATACAGTACCTTATATTAACTCATTCTGAGCCCCAGACATTAACGGATTATAATGTCCAAAGTGCCTCCTTCAGGTCCCATTCACTTGCGTTGTCTTATTTTGAAGGCCAGAAGTCCACAGCGCAATCACTTCCGGTCTGACGTCATCGGGTCGTGCGCCGGAACCGATCATTGTCCACGTGGAGTTGTGTAATGGCCGACCGGGAGCTTTTATAACTGTGTAACATAATAATAATAATAATAAAATAATAATAATAAAAATGTATTTGTATAGCACCTTTCATGACATGAAATGCAGCTCAAAGTGCTTTACAGAGCATAAAATGAAGCACAAGTGCTTAACAGAGAAAAGTAAAATAAAATAAAAAATACATAATAAAAAGAAATAATTAAAATGATTACAATAAAGCAGAAAAATAAAAACATAAAACATTGAAGAACAATTTCAGAGCAGTGCGGACGTCAGTAGCAGCACAGGGATTTAAACATTCAGCTAAAAGCAAGAGTACAGAAATAGGTCTTGAGCTGTGCTTTAAAGCTATCCACCGAGGCTAAGCGAGCATCTGCCTCCATCCTAGCTTCTAAAGTGTAGTTTTGAGATAATGGACATTAAAGATGAGATCCCCCGTCCACCTCAATGTTATGGATGGGACTATTTTGTGCTGGAGGAGCCGTGATGATGCGAAATCCGAGACGGATTTCGTCTCCGGACCTCCGCCCATTGTACTCGGTAATGTATCCGCCGTTACAGTAATATATTACTTTTCGCGAGATATCTCGGGAATGGCACTACAGATACTCGAGTACATTTCGCGAGATATCTCGGGAATGGCACTAAATCGGTTAATAATATTATTTAAAAAGGAAGTCCTCCAGTTTTGTTAAACATTGTCTGCGTTGATTTATTTATTTCTTTTTAATTTGTCAGAAGTTTTCAGTTTAGTTAAATCAATGTTGGAAACGGTGATAACACGTTTTGTTTTTTTAAATACTTATTTACTCTTCAAAAAGGGTAGGCAAAATACGCCTTACATACAGTATGCCTTACATCTATCTTTTGTGACACTAGCCTTAGTGGACTAAATTCTCTGTATGTATTTTTTGCTATTTAGTACTACTATATAACACAGGAGGGATATGCTCTCCTTACCTGGTGGACACTTGTTAACTGACTTCATCCTTGAAAGTAGGCCGGCCAACCAAATCACGCACCCGTAACATAGTGCCCACTCTTTCGATGCAAACGCAAGGTGAGCACTGAGCAGCCATTTAGTATTCCAGATCAGCCTTTGAGTTGGGCCTCTGTTTCAACCTTGACGTGGTAGATGTCGATAGGCCTATCTCGGTTTTACCGGGGTAACGTCCTCCACATGGTGCGCTCCTGGTAGGAACCAAGGATTTGGGAGTGGGGTCCTCTGGCGCGGCCAGTGGCAATGGCACCTTGTCTGTGAAGCTGAGGGGGTGACACCCAGGGAAAGCCAGCCAGCGCTGAGATGGAGGAACGCTCTTTTATTGTTTCCACAGTGGTGGTGAGGCATGGACAGCGGCAGGCTCCACAGTGTGATTCCCCAATGCGGAGTCTGTTGTGCTGCCTTTTGGCTGTGCTTGTGCCTTCTGGCCAGCAAGATACGCTGGCATCTTTGGTGGGATAATCCTGTACCATCACCCCGGCGGCGAGTATCTGGTCGCTGGCATTCAACTTGCTCTCTCTTGGCCTCTCCACCCAGATGTTGGCCAAGACGCTGGAGGGCATTGGTGATTTCCTCCATTGATGACATCCCACTTACTTCTGACACCAACATTATTTTTCATGGTGGCAGCTCTCCCACCGAAACACCAAACCAACTCCAGCTCAGGCAAGGAAGGGACGGGTGCTCTCTGCTGCTACCCCAATCCCTCACCGTCGCGGTTTATCCCAAAATTACACACACATAAAACAAATGATTACATGAACAAACAAGCAGGGGGCAAGCAAACATGCATAGCACGCACACACACACACACACACACACACACACACACATACACACACACACACACACACACACACACACACACACACACACACACACGTGTGCAAACGTATCTCTTAGCAATGCAACACGCTGTGAGCTTGTAGATCGGCTATTTTCAAACGATTTTTATCCATTTTGAAAACCCCCGGCTGTCTGTCAGTCAGTCTGTCAGTCAGTCTGTTAGTCAGTCTGGCTGTCCGTCACGTCACACTTTTCCCCTGCTCATATCTCCGCCACCGTTGCCCCGATCCATGCCAAACTTTGCATACACACTCCTTGGCTGCCAAACCACAACCTCCTCATTTCTCACATGGCCCTCTTCTATTTTTGACATTGCTCCTACAGATTTTGCCCTAAAACCAGTAAGACTCCCTAAATCGGGAGATAAGCGACCGCCAGGTCGCATACACAAACTTTAGAAGGCTATGGTAGCCAATCTGGAGGGAATATGGGAAATGGGACAGATCCATGTTGATGACATCACTGTAGAGATACTGTGTACCGCTTTGTGTGATTTTAGGGCAAAATCTGTAGGAGCAGTGTCAAAAAATGTGTCTTGCAAGAATCGGCCTCATGGTGGCGCTAGAAGAGGGCCATGTGAGTGGGTGGAGGTTGTGGTTTGGCAGCCAATAAGTGTGTGTGCAAAGTTTGGCATGGACCGGGGCAACGGTGGCGGAGATATGAATAGGGGAAAAGTGTGACGTGACGGACAGACTGACGGACGGACGGACGGACGGACGGACGGACGGACGGAATGACAGAGGGACAGCCGGTGGAGGTTTTGATAGTAACTGCGACCTGACGGTCGCAATCACGCAAAGCGGTACACAGTATCTCTACAGTCATGTCATCAACATGCAAATGTCCCATCTAGTGCCACCATCAAGCCAATTTTTACAGATTTTGCCCTAAAATCACACAAAGTGGTACACAGTATCTCTAAAGTCATGTCATCAACATGGATCTGTCCCATTTCCCATATTCCCTCCTGATTGCCTACCATTGCCTTCTAAAGTTTGTGTATGCAACCTGACGGTCTTACTGGTGACATAGGACATTTTACATGATTCATTCATAATTTTGAATGCAGGCTTTTACTTTTATGAGAGTATTTCTACATTGTGGAATTGATACCTTCACCAAACCCCAGCATCCGTATTGTGCGGAAAGCTTTAGGGAAAATTGCAGATCGACAATGCTCACGTGTCACGCATTAACGTCTGCCGAAAACAGAAAAGACACTAGTGTAGAGCAGTGGTTCTTAACATGTGTGTCAGGACCCCCAAATTATTTTGGGGGCCCCAGATGATGAACTTAATGTGAAACATTGTTTTATCACTCAACAGTAAAGAAACCAACATAAAGTTTAAGTGTATCTGCACATTTCTAAAGTGACAATTTAACTTTTTAATACATCTGAAATGACAAATTAAACATTGGCCAAATTGTCTGAAATTGTGAAAATACCTGATCTACATGCTCACAACGACTCGCATTGCGAGGCGTTGTGAGCAGTGTTATACAAAATGTAATGCCTCAACTCTTAGTGCTTGACAGGGTGGGGGGTCCCCAGTTAAATATGATTATTTTGGGGGTAGCTGCCTGAAAAGGTTGAGAACCACTGGTCCCGAGGGACTCTACTAAACAACGTATGGGGTTTGCAGTACAGTAAAACAAAGCCGAGTATAGGCATCACTGCCAGAGAGCACCCTGGGTGTGATTATTGTATTTAACAATTCTCTCCCCTCAAGCCTCTGTCACATTTTACTCCTCCCCTCTTGTCATCAGCCCTGCCGTTCCCTGCCAAGCTATTAGCTGTGCCTACCTGTTGCCTTATCATCTGCTGCCTCTCATGCCTATCAAACCCGGACTCCTTCAATCACTCTGTGCCTGTTTGTTTCAGTTTTGGCTCCCTATCCGTTTGTTTCCTTGTGTGTTCTGCGTTGCTGGGTCCTGTCCCAGATTCTGCCCGTTCTACTAGCTTTGTGTTTTTTGACATGTTGCCAGTCTTTTTGCTTTTGGATATTTTCCCGCGCCCTTGGAATTATTTGCCTGTGTGGACTGCCTTCCTTGTGCTTGAAACCCCCCCTGCCAGCCCACATGCTTGTAAGCCTTGCCCTTTCAATTGTATAATGAATAAACTCTTTGTTCAGAAACTGCCCTGCATTTGGCTGCCTGCACTTGGGTTCAACTCTCTGTTCACCTCACCACAACGCTCTCTCTCTCTCCCTCCCTCCCTGTGTGGCAAGCAACCGGAGACTGGGAACATGGCTATTGCTCGAGCTTCAAAAAAACAGCAAATGGTATATTTATTTCACCTAAAATGTTGCTGCAAACACAACCCTAAAGCGGACATAAAGGGACCTTGTGATATAAAAAAAAATCAGGGGCAACAGTGGCTCCAGGAGGTACTGTATGTAGACTCTGTACATTATATACCTCTTGGAGCCACTGTTGCCCCCGATTTTTGTGTTGCCCCCAGTGAAGAGGGGTGCAAGAAGTCAAATGTTTGACTGGAAGAGGTCACTGAAATGGCACATGTTGCCTATGGCAGTGGTTTTCAACCCTTTTCATTTCAAGATCCATTATTTATTCAGCATATGAGCCACGGACCACCATTTGATGAGAATTAGCCTCTCAGACACAAAACTTAGAATATTTTGTTATCGTAGGATAAGATTCTGTCCACAATTACATGCTGTATTGATGTCGGTGCCATAGGAGAGATAACAGGCCATCATTAGTGAATGCGAAGTACCGTAGATGTTTCACCCGCAGCTGCATATTTTACAGGAGATCAGAACACAAAATATAGTCCCTCAACCATCAGCACTTTGCTCTGTAGTTCCTCTAATTTGTTCTCTATCAATAGGTGGTTTTAAAGGGATCTCTTACCAGTGTGCATGGAATTGGCACTCAGCCTAAAGCTCACCAGATGCTCACCAATTGCATTCACTGGTCCATATGCATCCACTCCAATGCAGCACCATTTTACAGCTTAGGCAGTTATGTAGTTAAACAGTTACCGAATATAATCACAACATCAACCTTTTGCTGAGGAAAGAACTGTCTTTCATACCTCCAGGATATTACAGCAGTTGTTACCCATATTTATTCAGGGATGACATTTTCTGAGGTTTCAGCAGTTAATATATTCACGTATACAGTAAGAGCTGCTAAGGTTGACCACTGACTTACCTTCACTGGAGCAAGTGGAGTTTAAACGCCTTGCTCGAGGGCAACTCTATGTTATTATTCATAAAATGTTCTAGCATAAATGTGACCAATGAGGACCACAAGCCCTACAGTAAATAAATGGTTAATGGTGCATTTATAAAGCACTTTTTATCCTTTACACAGATTGTGCATTACATTCACCCATTCACACACACATTCATACACAGATGGTGGAGGAAACCATGCAAGGCACCAACCTGCACATCGGGAGCAATTAGGGGTTCAGGGTCTTGCTCAAGGACACTTCGACACTAACTCAGGGGGAGCCCGGGATCGAACTGGGAACCTCGCGATTCCCATCCGGGCTCCGGGCGCTCTACCGGCCACTCTACCCCTGAGCCACTGCCACCCCATTACCATGCATGTCATTACCATTTCAACTGCTAGAACCTTTTAGCTTTAAGTAGTAAGATATCAGATAATACTTCACAAGCTATTTATGTCAATCCTCTCTACCACTTTCTGAATATCTCTTATCAATGTCACCATAGCAGATAACCATAATCAAAGCCATCTTTCAAAGCTCAACCTGTAAACTGTCACGTACTGTCTGTATGGAAATCCAAATGGCACGGCAATGTCAGCTTAGGTCAAAGCCCTCTCAGCTGTGCTGTGAAATAAAGCCCTAGTTTGCTTACTTTTATCGCTCAACAACTTCCCGTGTTTACATTAATGAGCATCAGCCATCAATCACTATGACAAAGTATGAGCGGTCCACATGGTGAGTGGAACTGAAAGGTTCCTGCGTCTGTCATCCTGTTTCTACTGCCGGAGAAGCTGTCACTCTCACGTCTGGGCTGTCATACACACACGCGTGTACACATCAACACTCACATCTCCCAGTCGCTTTAACTCTCCCACTCACGCACGCACACACACTGTGCATAGAAACACGTGCATACAGGTCCGTTCACATGAATCCTTGTGTGCAGTGCTTCCACCACTCGCGCGCACACACACACACACACACACACACACACACACACACACACACACACACACACACACACACACACACACACACACACACACACACACACACACACACACACACACACACACACACACACACACACACACACACACACACACACACACACACACACACAGTCAGCAGACAGACAGTACACTCTATCAGCCACAAGGCTGCGTTGTGGTTACTGGCAAAAGAAGGAGAGGGCTTGAGACAGAAGGGAGAAGAGATGGAGAGAGACAGAGAGTTGTCCTTTTATGATCTCACATATCTGTACGTTCTGGTGCCGTTGTGCATTTGTGCATTTCTACGTTTGTGTGTGTGTGTGTGCGTGTGCGTGTGCGTGTGCGTGCGTGCGTGCGTGCGTGCGTGGGTGCGTGTGTGTGTGTGTGTGAGAGAGAGAGAAAGAGAGAGACCTATCACAGCTACAGTAGTGTCTGACAGTGATAGAGTATGAGAAAGACCAGTGGTGGAAAAAGTACTACAATCTTTTTCAATTCTGCAATGTAGAAATAATCTATTACAAGTAAAAGTCAGGAATTAAAAATGTACTTGAATAAAACTATGAAAGTGTTGGCATCACATTGTACTTAAAGTAGGCTACTAAAAGTAAAAGTACAAAATTATTGAAAATAGCTGATCTACAAGCTCACAACGCGTCGCAAGTTATAAAATAGGGCTAAAGTGGTTTATGTATGTTTTATAATATTATTCATATCTGCAAAGTAAGTTTACAAATAATTGTAGTGGAGTGAAAGTACAATATTTGGATCCGAGATGTAGTGGAGTAGAAGTAAAAGAACTGTAAATTGGAAATACTCAAGTAAAGTACAAGTGCCTCAAAATTGTTCTTAAGTACGTTAGTACGGTACATAAGAAAATGTACTGTACTTAGTTACTTTGCACCACTGCTTAGCCATCATGCAGGACCGCCAAGAGTCACAGCGTACAGTAAGGGTCCCAGAGGGGGTCGTCTCTGTGGCCTAATTCACCATTTTAAATCACAACAATGGAAACAAGCTGTTAGCTGAATGGTGTTTATCCTTTTGACTATGGTTATTGATTATACTAAAGATTAATTACATCTAAATTCATATCAAATTGGAGGTCCTTGATATGAAAAGAGTTGAGACTTGAGAATCACTGATCTTAGCTGTGCCCAGTCTCTATAGCCATGCAGTGTGAGGTGGTGCTGAGCAGTGTTGCCAGGTTTTGCGAGAAAAATAAGCAACCAGGTCTATGAAAACAAGCCCAGACGAATCGACTAATACCTTACTGACTGCCAACATTGTATTCGACTTATGACCTTCCCTGCCAGCAATTTTTTGTTTTTTTCGTACAGTACCTTTTAAAAGTAGTCACAGCATATCCATGCTCGTGGATATCCAAGATCGTGCACATCCACACGCACGCTACGCCACAGCGTCGCCGAAAAAGGACCACATGTTAAACCGTCAAACCGTTCCAAAGATAAGGAGCTACTTTTGTTAGAATGTTTACACTGGAGACGCTCCGGAAACCAGGAAACAGGATTCCGACTCGCGATTATTAATTAGGCCTAAATGAAATAAAATCTTCAAAATCGTCACATGGCAGTCAATGAGATACAGTAGGCTATTTTCAAATAGCCGATCTACAAGCTTGAAAAAATAAAGAAGAAAAAACTAAACCCACAACGACCAATCGTTTACAAGCAACTTTATAGTAAAAAAACAAAAAAGAATGCTCATAATAAGGGGACATGGCAACACTGGTGCTTATAGGCGATAATGAGCCCCACGTTGGTGTCCTCTCTCTCTGGTGGAGAGACATTTACCAGTGCTGTCACATCAGGGCTGGTGTTCCAGCAGGTCGCAGCGCGCCGCGACCTTCACCGTCCGCCAACGTCCCGCGCGTTGTTGGCACGCAAGCTCCAGCGGCCACATCCTGCAGACATCTGGGCTCTCACCTGCGCGCACTCACGCACGCGAGCGCTGCGCGCACACACGCGTTTGTATTTCTATATACCAGTGAGGACACCAGTGATGACATTCAGTGCGTGAGGACATTCAGTGTGTGCGAGCGGAGTGGCGTGCAGCTAAGTATAAACCAGACATAACTCTAACCGTAACCCCTGAAACCTAAACGTGAATGTCGAACCCCGTTCGCTGGAATTGAAGCTCATTTCGGGCCTTCGGGGTTCTCGTTCAGCCTGCTGTTCTGGTTAATGGCCCAGCAGATGTCGCTATTTCACCTTCTACCGGTCGCAATGCATTATAATCACAATATATCTCAATGAGGTTTTGTGCGAGCTTTACACTTGATTTTATTACCTTAGTAAACTTTTTCATAAACATTTTATGTTTTCAATCGCTATAGTTTAAAGTCTTATTTAAATCACCATGATATCCTTATCGTAAGCTCTCCAATTATGTTTTCTTTTAGCCATAACACAACCATTTCTCTTGTGAGGACCAGGGAAATTGTCCTCACGATGTCTTGTTCTGAAATTCTACTTGTGGGGGACATTTAACCCTCACAATTACTGTATAGTAATCCACGCATGCACGCACCCACGCACGTACGCACGCACGCACGCCATCTCTGGACTGTCAATGGTGAGAGTCATTGAGAAAATCAGTGACTTACAGCAACAAAGAAAATCGGTGACTTACAGGAACAAAGAGGGGAAGTCAAACGTCAAAATAGATTTTCCACCTTTGTTCAACAGGAGCAGCTGCAGTGAGTGTAGCTGATAGTTATATTGTCAACATGAAGCCTGCTGCTGAAAGAGAGATAGAGAGAGACAGTTTTCCAAACATGTGGGTCGTGGACCCATTTTTATGGCTTGCGTAAATATCATATTATTATATATTAATATTATTTTTTGTTTCCCACATTTTTAAATTATTATTTCCTTTTCTAATTATATATATATATATATATATATATTTATATGTATATATATGTATATATATATATATATGTATATGTATATATATATATATATATATATATATATGTATATATATATATATATATATATATGTATATATATGTATATATATATATATATATATATATATATGTATATATATATATGTATATATATATATATATATATATATATATATATATATATATATATATATATATATGTGTGTACATGTATATACATTTTCCCAAATAATTTCATATCAAGGAAGCAATAATAGCTCCCATCTCTCTGTGCATTTTTTATGCAAAATAGCAGATCTACAAGCTCGCTACGAGTCTCATTGCAACACATTGTGAGCTTGTAGATCGGCTATTTTCACTAGTTTTGTTCCAACGGAGATTCTTTTCCTGGGAATCTTTTGGGTCTCGAGCAAAACATTTTTGGAACCCCTAATCTATGACATTATAATGTGGAGTGCCTCTGCAGACAATCAAGAGAAAACAATTAAAATAAATATACCTGTATATTATTTTTACTATATATATACACATGTGATTACTTTCGTTTCATAACATAGGCCTATAATTTCCATTGCTGTATTTAATATAGATTTTCATAACATATCTTGTTATGACAAGATTATTAACAAGCCACACTACAGCTGTTTCACACTACAGCTGTTCTGTAAAACCTCGCTTTGCCGGGAGATTCTAACTCTGAGTGAAAACATTCCATTAGAATTAATGAGGGTATCAGTGCAAGGTAAACTCTTACATTACAGTTTAATTAGTGTATGTCTCCTCTTCTAGATCAGTAATAATGCTGTAGTACTGTACTAATGGACCTGAAGATGAGCTGACATAATTATGCAGTGCATCGGGATTTGATTTTAAACATTTGCACAACAGGAATGTTATTCATATCACAGTATACAATTTCCTTCCATGGGAAATTGGTGACAGAATATTGTTGAGTGGGGTAGTATCAAACCCTATAGGAGGGCTTATGAGAGAGCCTCACCTCATTATATTGGACTTACAATTTGAATTGCTGTTGAAGACAGCATCCATGCAACATTTCCCTTTACAGGGCAGGTGCTCTATTGTTCCATCCCTTGTCAACATTGTTTTAAATGAGCTCTATTCATAGAGTGGATTGGATTGTTTTTCTACCCGCGGTCCAAAATGTTTTAACCACTTAAAACCCTGTATAGTGTTGGAGAACAGGACTTGCGTTACAACTGTACTTAGAGCACTTTTTCTGTCTACATCAAATCTCTTCACCCAAAACAGCAAATCATCTACAAGCCCATAATGCAGTGTCACATTAATTGTGAGCTCAAAGCTTGATGCGTTGTCAGTAGACCAGCTATTCTCAGTGTATGACATCAGCGCGCTAGATTTAAATCTGTTTTTGAGATCATCTGATCATTCTAATATTATACTCAATATAATATATTGTGGGGAGGTGGGGTGCTCCTTGAGGATTGTCAAAATATGCTTATGGTCCAAGAGCTAAAACAACCTGAACGATCACTGGTTTGCACCACTAGGAAGGGACAGGACTCAAAGCAAATGGTAACACAACAAATTAAAAACAACAATAATACTAATAATGGGTACATTTCTGCATGCATGCTAACTAACAGCTGTTTCTCTGATGGATTCCCATGGTGATAAAGTTCCAAACGGTTCACAAAATGCTCAGAGCAGCTGTTATTGTTTACAGCCTGAAACCATTTAATAGGTTAATGCAGTGAAGAAGATAATAGCTCCAATCTGTATAGTCTCCTTTCCTATGCGGGATTCAAACCCTGCGTCTCTTGCGTGTCGGGAGACCGCACTCAATCAAAATATCTAAAGTAACTACTAACTACTGTAGTAGGCCTAACTAAAGTTTAAAATAAAATGTAGTGGAGTGCAATATATCGTCACTGCCGGGCATTAACCTTGTTAATCTTTTTTTCCCCCCGTAAAGTAAAGCCCTGCTTCATCACACAACCGTCGCACAAAACTAGTGAAAATAGCAGATCTACAAGCACACAACGCCTCACGATGGGAGGTGTTGTGTTGTGTGCTTGTAGTTTGGCTAATTTCACTAGTTATGTTTTTTTTTTTTTTTTTTCAAATGATAAATACAAAAGAAACTGTTTTGAACATACAAGGTCTCCACCTGACAACGACGATATATATATATGTACAATATTTGCCTCTGAGATGTAGTGGAGTAGAAGTAAAAGTATTAAAAATGGGAAATACTCAATAAAGTAAAAAATACCTCAACGTTGTACTTAATTAAGTACAGTACTTAGTTACTTTACACCACTACATTTCTCAATGGCAGACATAGGGAGACCACATGCACCCAGAGCAGAGTGAATGGACAGAGTGGTACCATACAGACGCTTTCAAATAATGATATATTAGTTGAGTTCCAGATTGCTGTTTTAAACACTTAGATTTAGAATATCACTTGTTATTCATTCATAGCAGTGCTTCCCAAAGTGCCCCAGGGGTTCCTTGAGGGGGTTCCAAGGGGGTATAACCAGCAAAACGAGGAACAGCTTAACCACTTTAACCCTATTTCATACTTTGGCTATATGACAATAGCTTATCTACAAGCTCACAATGCCTTGCGATGCAAGGTGTTGTGAGCTTGTAGATCTGTTATTTCTTAATTATTTTATGCTGACAAATCTTGACACAATGTTGACTGATCTTCTCTTATGGGGGTCCCTATCAATTTGGCGGGCAGTCTTTGGACGAGGAAATGTTTGAAAACCTCTTAATGAGTGTTGTGCTTGGCACAGACATGATTGTGCAGAGCAAGTTCTGTCCGTCACTGTTGAGAAGAACAGCTGGCTGACCATCGGTCGGTATCAGCTCCATGCTTCTATTCTCAACCAATCACATACTCATTTCATAATAGAACACCCTACAGTATTTAAATGGGGAAGTTGCATTGCTCATTCCTTGCTTGCCTTTTGCTGCTGCCATACTGCGTATATGCTGCTGCTGCTTGCTGCTGCTGCTGCTGCTTTAAAACTGCTGCTCACCCTCCACCACCCCGGCCAGCTACCACCTGGTGTTTTGGATCTTCTTTTATGTACAGGGGATTCGGAGTCCCTATGGTTGGGAGACGCGCTTTCTCAGGACGGATTCACATGTTCCCGGGTGCGCACCTGGGACCACTTGGCAGATGTTGTGATAGTGAACACTGCGTACCATTCCCCAGAACACATCACCATACCATACCCGGGACCGCCTGGGGAGGTAGTCTGGGGTCCGTTTGATGCGTACTCGGGAATGGTGCGGTGCAATGTGAAGCCACCCATACCAAAAGAAGGAAGTCGACTGCTAATCATATATCATTAATCGGGGCGGCATAGCTCAGGGGTAGAGAAACCGAAGGGTTCTCAGTTCCAGGGGCGCAGGAGGCATTTTAAAAGTGAAGGGGACATATCTGGGAGGTATGTGCGCTGGGGGGGGGGTATCCCCCCCACTTTTGGTGATATCCCCCCCACTTTTGCCCCGAGGAGGGGGGGACATATCCCCTCCACTTGAGCTGAATTACACAGTTGTTTTACGCAGATTTCAAGGCAGGCAGGCCACTGCCTGCCTGCTTGTCACTATCGCGTCGCATTAATTAAACTCATTCAGAACAGCTGAGCTGAGCTGCCGACTGCACTGCACTGGTGGGACTGTGCCTCTAGAGGGCAGTAATACGCCTTGAAATGAGAACTACTCAGTGTGTACAGTATAATCGATCATATTTGCGGCTTTTTCTTGGACCTGAACACTGGGGGCAGGGGCGTCACTAGCAATTCTGGGCCTCTAGGCCAGAAATCTGTATGGGCCCCCCCATGCAAGCGGAGAACCGGCCAACCGGGAACACTTTGTTACTGTTTGAATGACATGTCTCACAATGATACGGTAGCCGTGATCGCCTCAGCAATCATGTTCACCTTATTTGTCAAATTGTAACACCATTTACCATTTTTTCTCACTCTTTTAGTTTTACTATTGTAGCCTAAGCAGGCTATAAACAAAAATGTGGTGTCTGGTGTAACAATTTGACAATGCTAGCTCTTGAAACAAAGTCCAGGAATTCTAGCTTGATCTAACCATGATCACTACACATAATCATCCATTACATGCACACTCAGATACAGCTACTGTATTATTAATGCAGTATAATAAAAAGTGCAGACCACCATCATCACCAGCAAGTGAATGAGACACCAGAACTCTGACTTGAGCCCAGCCTCCCATGCAAGCCAATATAAAACAGTATAACAATAAAACACTACATTGTATTTTTAGTAGCAGCTTAAATATGTGCAGGTGTTGTGCAGAATATACAATCACTAATCAATAGCAGCAGTGCTCAAGCAAATGCACATGAGGAGTGAAGCATATAGGCTATACATAGGAAATAGAATAGGAGGAAAAATAAGCAGTATAGGACTATTCAGATTGGGTGAAGTATGAAAATGATTAGCCTACATGCAAAAATGAGTCTGCATGCAATCAGAACTTTGGCTAGTTAGCTAAGCTATGGAAAACAAGGGTTGGCTATAATGATCTGAGAATACATCTACTGTATAACAGGCTAGATCATATAAGGCTATATGAGAATGGCATAACATGACATTCTTGTGTGTACTGTGTGTATGCACTAGTGATGCGCGGATAGGCTTCTGAAGTCATCCGAATCCATCCGCGCAAATTCATTATCCGCCCATTATCCAACCGCATTAATTATATCATCCAATTTATAAATCCGCACCATCCTCATCCGCAACTTCAAAAGTATTATTATTACTCTTACCCTTATTATTAGGCTAATATTATTTTCTGGTAGGCTATTCCCTGTTAGTTTTCTTAGTTGTGCGATCACAGAAATGCATTGATCTAGCCTACGGAATGTCTCCGTTCGTCTTTTTTTCTTTCTTTTTTTTTTTTTTTTGGAGTCTGTGCTGCGCGTCGATGCAGACAGACATGCAGGCAGACAGAGTCAGACACACGAGAGAGAGAGAGAGCGAGGGAGAGAGCGAAAGAGAGGAACATTAACAAACACAACTTAGTGGGAAGTTTAACTTACCTACTGTACAGTACTTTACAATATGGACTATGGAGCTGACTCAGCTGAGAGAGATTCACTTTTTAGCGCAGCGAGAGGTAATGAGTGCGACGCGATCATGCCGTGATGCCGTTTAAGTGGACACAGCTGTTTAGTTTTATCGTGGACTGCACATTGCCTCATGAAAAATGATGGTTACTTTACAAATTATACAAAATAACACACACTAACACAGACACAAGCATACCTAGATTTCGCTTTTTATTGATAGATAGACTATATTAGGCCATAATTTATTTCCTGCATTATTTCATCCACGGATATCCGAAATTAATTAATAATTATATTTGATTGATCCAAATCGGACTGCACCGCGGATCACCGCGGTCCACCGCGGCTAAAACCGCTATCCGCGCATCTCTAGTATGCACATACATTGTTTTAACAGCAAAGTCAGTCAGTGCGTTTAATCTACAGCAAGATCCTGTGAACATTTTGGGAGTTCACAAAACAATAATACTGTGACTGACTGAAACAAAAATATTGTGATGCCTAGATTGTTAATTTTGTATGACATAATCATATGACTACTAGATAGATGATGGGATATTATACAATTATTGTTATTACTAGGGACATCCAGCAGTTTAGTTTCTAGTATCTCCATCGATCTCTCTGGAAGAGGTTGCACATGAACTCTGCAGCGGCCGCACTGAGGCGCTCAAACACAAACACTCTAACATTAATCCTCACACTACTTGACACTATTACCATACTTTAGATAACTAGTCATTGTTGCAACAAACCAAACCATTTTTCACTTTTCACAATTTGGGAACCTACATACATTCATAACGTGATGTGATTGTGATCAACTGATCATGTCACTAGTTTGGGAGTGCTTCCTTCCAGAACTTAGCAAACAGGTGTTTCGTTCGAAACACTTGCGTTTGTGCTTAAAACGTTATCCATCCTTATTGCTTAATGGTGTCCAACACCATAAAGAAGGAAGAAGGAAGCGGGGAGAAGATTTTCTGTTGCATGCTTACCCACAGACATCAGCTGCTTCCTTGAGTGTAAACAGTCAAGCTCTCCTCTCAGTTTACAGTAATGAAACATGCTGCTCTATGTTACATTACGTCTTTTTTTCTCTCTCTCCCTGTCTCTGTTCAATGCGTGTTGTGTGTGGAAGAAGCCGGGGGAGGGTGGAGCGAACAGAACCTGAAAGTTGATCTTATGTTTGCAGTCTTTTTTTTTTTTTTTTTCTCCCTGTCTCTGTTCAATGCATGCTGTTGTGTGCTGAAGAAGCTGCTTTACAGTCAGGACCGGGGGAGGGTGGGGCGAACAGAACCTGAGAGTTGATATTATGTTTGCAGGACCAATGAAAAGACTTTTCCATTTACTTCAGATGATCATAATTATCCTTTATAGCACACCTAAGTTTCACAACCATAACATGATGCAAGCGGACACACAAACCGCAAAGCTACTATAGGTCTCAAAACAACGTGAAAGCAGGAGAAACCATTTTAGCTTTATAAGGGGTGAGTATATAATATAGGTACCCTCAATTATTTAAATTGTATCGCTCATTGGTTTTATTCCAGCAGTAATTTTAAGTTTTTAGACACAATAAACATAATAATAATAATTATTATTATTGGGGGAAAAAGAGTTTTAATCCAGACTTTTTGACTGGGGGGGATATCCCCTCCACCCAAAAAAAGTGGAGGTGTTAATCCCCCCCGTCCCCTCCTATCTCCTGCGCGCATGCTCAGTTCGAATCTGGGCTCCCCCTGAGTTAATGTCGAAGAGTCCTTGAGCAGGACTCTGAACCCCTAGTTGCTACCGGTGAGTAGGTTGGTGCCTTGCATGGTTTCCTCCGCCATTGGTGTATGAATGTGTGTGTGAATGGGTGAATGTAATGCACAATATATGTAAAGCGACATGGATAAAAGCGCTATATAAATGCACCATTTACCATTTATATATTTTTATAATGACACATTATTTTACATTACTTCTTCTGTGACATGACATTCTCTATCTCCCAAAGCCCCATAGTCACATCACCCCTGATGCACATAAATGCCCTTACAGTTGAATGAAGTGTACTCGGGTACGGAATAATCTTAGCCAATGTGAATGCTGGCCAGCGGGGACCATCGTATTCGGGAACAGTTTGAATCAATCGGACCCAGTGTGGACTGTGAATCCGCCCTCAGAGTACCTAATAGCAGATCCAATTCATTGCCAAATCATAATAAATATATATTTTTATATATTTTTTTAATATTTATATATTTACAGTTCTACTGCCAGATTTATTATTTATTTATTGGGGCTGGTGCCAGCAAAAGGCAGCTTACCTTCGCGATGTTATAGAAAATGATCTATTAATTATTTCCAAACCTTTTTTTTTCATTGGATGTATTATATTATTTTGTACTTTAGCCAAGCTGGCGGCAGAGGGCAGCCTTATGCAAAGAATGAATGTGAATTGGGCCGCTCCGCTTTAGGGTGGATCTTAAATTACCTTTTTTTGATTTTCTTGAGTCTCACCCCCCAATTATGTTCCAATGTACAAAAAAATGCTTTGGTTAAAATTTGGTTGAATTTCAAGGTAGCTCAATCAAGTCAAAGATTGTACATTTTATTGGTCAAAATCGATTTTTTTTAATGTGTTATACATTACACATTATTCTTATACTAAGCACAGAAATTATATTTTTTAAGCTTACAAATCTAAACACAAATCTGATTACATGTTTGTCATATGTCAAACCAGAATTAATGTATTGTAGGAAATAGCAAAGCAAAGAATTACATTTTCATTTAACGTGCACAATGACATGTCTTTATAGGGAGGACTACCAAGAAGCTCTGGCTGTAGTGAAGGCGATGAATGTTGTCAATGATCATGCTGAGCGTGGGGTTGCCCTAATACAAGAATATTGTGGTCTCATTACTAAAGATGAGTCCCAACTCCAATACTTGCTGCAAATTGTGCAGGACTATCGGCACAAGTATCCCGATAGCCGTAAACAAACTTTAATTGATCTGTACTGTAACTACTGAATTACTATACTGCAGTGACTTTCAGGGGTTTTGGGGGTAAACAAGGAAGTGGGGCTGTGTGCTTTTTGTGTGTTGAAGAGTATGATTGAAGAGTGTGCAATAAAGACATGTCATTGTGCACGTTAAATGAAAAAATGTCATTCTTTGCTTCGCTATTTCCTACAATACATTAATTCTGGTTTGACATATAAACAGGTAATCAGATTTGTGTTTAGATTTGTAAGCTTAAAAAATATAATTTCTGTGCTTAGTATAAGAATAATGTGTAATGTATAACTTAAATGTGCCTGCAGTGCAATTCGATTTTGACCAATAAAATGTACAATCTTTGACTTGATTGAGCTACCTCTAAATATGCTTGAAATTCAACCAAATTTTAACCAAAGCATTTTTTTGAACATTGGAACATAATTGGGGGGTGAGACTCAAGAAAATCAAAAAAAGGTAATTTAAGATCCACCCTACTCCGCTTGCCATCCATGCATTTCTAGATCAGATCCACAGAAAACAGCCAGGAAGTGATTTGGGACTCCATTATTGTTTACGGGCGGTGGATTTTTGAGAGCAGCGTTACGGGAGATGTTTTTACTGTACACGGCGGCGCGACCTGTTATCAGCTTACAGTCATCAAACAAGGTAAAAAGAACGAGCCGTATTGGCAGCGCGCTTGGGTCAAAATTGGGGCGAACGGGAACGTCCGAAGCAGTAAAAGAGTTAATGAGATGTCCTGACAGAATTCATATAATCTCTTTCCTGCTTGGTTGCTTTACCTGTGGTGTCAGCAAGTGGCATCACTAACAAATTACTGCTACCGTAGAGCCTGCGGAGCCCACAGTCAAACATCTATAGCAGCAGCTGACCTCCGCTGGACATTTTCAGAGGAAATTTCCCTTGTGGAGCAGGAAGGGGAAACGCTGGGCGCTGGCGGTCCACAGTAAGGTCCACGGGCCAAAAGGCAAAGTGGAGCAAAGCTTCAATTACCAGGACCAACCCTGTCCACAAGATTTATGGCATGGTGCTGGTTGTTAAGAGTTAAGCTTTTAACTCTTACAGTAGGTGCGTGCGGAGGCACACGTGCACACAAGCGCACACACACACACGCGCACGCACACGCGCGCGCACGCACGCACGCACGCACGCACGCACGCACGCACGCACGCACGCACGCACGCACGCACGCACGCACACACACACACAGAGAGAGAGAGAGAAACTCGTGTGTGCACACATCCTTGCACACAAGTATGTATGCACCCACCCACATGCGGAACACATGCACGCATGTGCGCACGCATGCTGTAAAGTGAGCACATACTGTACATGTTTATGTGCATGGAACACATGCACACATTCTCTTTATCTCACAGATGATGTATCTTTCACACACACTTTTACACACACACACACACACACACACACACACACACACACACACACACACACACACACACACACACACACACACACACACACACACACACACACACACACACACCACAGGTCATGTGCTGTGTGTCCTAAAATAAGCATGGCTTCTGTGGCTGTGAGGTGTTCCAAGTGCTCTGGTGGGAAATATCAGGTAGCCATAGCATTTTGATTGATTGAAGGCTTTATTAGAAGTTTGCATAGGAAAATGTACAGATTCATGACGGTACAGTTCACTGGTACAAGGTCTACTAAAAGGAGATCCATGAAAAGACTAAGCTTATTTCAACAGGAAACCATTAAAGTATCTCATATAACATTGAATGACAGACAAATAGAACACAGTACTATGCAGTAGATATGTAAAGAAAAAAAAGAAAACAGTAGGTCTATACAATCAGTAAGTACAGTATATACAAGGAAGGGGCAGGTAACAGTAAGTCTAAACAATCAGTATGTACAGTATATACAAGGAAGGGGCAGGGAGGGTAGGGTTGGGCTAGGTTTTTACCAGTTGTGAACGGCTGCTGCCTGTAAGTGGTTTTTTAGGGCAATTTTAAAGGATGCTAGTGATCCACACTCCTTTATGGCCTTCGGTAAGGCATTCCACATTTTTGTGGTGTAGCAGAAGAACGAGTTCGACCCTTTCTTTGAGTTGACTCTGGGTTGAACGTGATCTGTGGCACTGCCTCTGGTGTTGTAATTATGGACATCCTTAACGTTTTTAAAGTATTTTGACAGGTACTTGGGTATCATAGTGGTGTAGTGTATCTTGTACACCAGGCCCATTGCAAGTTGCTGTACTCTGTCATCTACTCTGAGCCACCCCACTCTTAACTGGTGAGTAGCGGTGAGGTGAGTCTGATTGGGAAGGTTAAGCAGGACCCTAATTAGTTTATTTAATTAGCAACCAGATATTAACAAAAAGACAAGGTTAGAAATCACTTATTCCCATGGGTATTGTATATACTGTAGCAATAAAAAGAGCATTGAGACAAACCAAGAGTTGCTTCGTATTTCAACAGCAGACGGAATGTAGATTTTGATCAGAACTACACCACGAGATAATGACAAAACATCACCTGTTGACATGTCCGAAATATGAAATAGGTAGAAGATCCCAAACTTCACGACAATAGAGGACAATTAATACTGACATTTCCACTTGTTTATTCGGCACCCAAGTAGGTGTTTCAGTCAAGAGCCCTCATCTGAGAAGGTTTCTCTGAAGATTGCCACTTATTTTTCTAACTCAGCCAGCTGTTGGCAGTCTTCTCACTGTCACAAAGCAATATTTAGGGTAATCACGACTTGTGTGTTGTTTGTGTGCTGGGACAGTATCTTGTAAATACACTAAATACCAGTAAGACTCCCTAATCGGAGGATAAGCGACCGTCGCAAAGTAGTTAAATTGCTCCTCATTTTTAACCTCCTCAAGGACCCCTGGAGGTCCTCGACCTCACCTTGAGAACCACTAGTTTACAGATTATGCACTTAAAGTGAAATCAGAAGGTCTTGTAGTTAGAACACACAGCAGCACAACTCAACTTTGAGTAGACCTTTGAGGCCAGAATCAGAATCAAGAGACTCGATTCCGTCTCCTCTCTCCCTCTGATGTAAGAGCACTCTCAGACCGCCTACAATAGATCCTATTTGTTGTCTCCTGTTCCACAGTGTGAGCCGTCTTTGTTTGAAAGCGGCCTTTCCATCAGGGCTGCTACAAAAGGGCCCCGTGGTACAAAGTGGTGTAGTAGAGAATGAGAGAGGGAGAGTGATTTAAGTGCCGAAAAAGGAGACGGACACAGAGAGGGAAAGACAGAAAGGGCAGGGAGGAGGACAAAGAGATAGACACACAGAGAAAGAGAAAGTGAGGCAAAGAAAAGGCGAGAGGTGAGAGGGAGAGAAAAGGGGAGGGGGGAGCTGAAGGGGAGATTGGCTTGGCGCTGGCGTGAACAAAGAAGTCTGGGAGAAGAAGAAGTTGGCCCAGGACCCCAAGGTGATTTAATACAGGGCTTGAATCATAGCCTACAGATCAATGGCCACACGGGGGAATAGGGAGGGACCGGGGACATGTTTCATTTTTGTTCTTTCTATAGGAGACAATGGCATCTTCCTCTGTTTCTCAAGCCTGTAGCCAAGCAGGGCTCTGGTGGTCTCCATGGGGCCCGAGATCTGCCAGGACCCCAGTGGGCAGGGCCCCCGCAAAGAGTCCCCTAGTGTGTGCCTGAGTGAAATCCTGCACCTGAAAAACGTATGCGCGTGTCTGTGTCTGTGGAGAAAGCAATATCTCCTGCGCTCCCTCTGCCTCTTGCCAATAAATCATATTTTTTTCCAGTTCTGGTGTTGTGAAGTATTTGAAGGGAAGGCTTGCGCACACCCAGTTCCTCTCTTAGCAGGTGCGTTGGTAACAAAACATTAGGAGGAGATCTGACTAAAAGACAGACTGACCCGCACACTGCCGCTTGTCCGTTTCAGAGATTTTATTATGTAGCAACGTTTCGGTCACCAGACCTTTCTCAAGCTTGAGAAAGCTTGAGAAAGGTCTGGTGACCGAAACGTTGCTACATAATAAAATCTCTGAAACGGACAAGCGGCAGTGTGCGGGTCAGTCTGTCTTTTAGTCAGATCTCCTCCTAAGGTGTTGTGAAGTATGAAACGGCAGCGAGAGGGAAAACATAACTCCTTCATCAAACCTTTGAGGATGTGTTGCTCGCAAGTAATCTCACTCCCAAACTTGTCACACACGGACCATTTGGCGTCACATTTTCAACGTGCGGGGGTAGTCCGATAGACTGTGTTGCCACTTGGCTGATAACGGAATACGCACGTTTGTCACGTAAAGTACAATTACTTTAGTCCTGTTCATTTTACCCCCTTTTTCTCCTCAATTTTGTCGTTATGCCAATGAATTCCAGTGTTGTCACTGCTGTTGTTGCAACCGTAGTTCGCAGTTTACTGTGAGAAACGGCACAGCTTGTCCGCATCCGTCTGGACGTGTACACTTTTTTACGGTCTTTGGGTTTGTCGCTCTGACATCAGGCTCTGATGTCACTGTGACGTCAGGGGAACCACTCTTAACACTAATAGTGCCCCCTTAATCTGAAGGTTGCTTGGTGCCTCGGTGCCACGCAGTTTCCTCCATAGGCCGCCGCTATTATTTTGAAGGGCTGGAAGGGGGTTGTTTTTGTTTTTTTGGATTATCACTTGACGGCAACGATTACGTCATCTAGTCACATGACAGTGTGGGACAAGAAGAGGAAGATGGCTGCGCCCTGCCTTGTGCCTTGTTTACATTTAGATCTGCTGCAAAATGTCTCAAAATGGCTATTTTGTTTAAATGAAGTTTCTTTATGGGCCTCTCCATTGACTTAACATTGAGGAGCTTCACTTCGCGTGCACGCCCAACGTGCGTTGTAAACAAATCGCCGACATTACCGATGCGGGCGGGACCAGAGCGACATTAAGTAAGTAATAATATCTTTACTGTATATACAGTAAGATTCACAGTCCTCACCGTCAACGGCACCATGGTATTAACCCTTTCAATGACGGTGAGCGCCGTCTACAGCAGCAGAACAGTTAACAGGATTTTTTGTTGATACGCCTGACACTGTGGTTCCCCTGACACATCACTGTGACATCACAGGTGACATCACAGTGATGTCAGATACTCAAAGCAGGGATCTCCATATATGGGCATAAAAGGCATTCTGTTAGGGATCTCCATATATGGGCATAAAAGGGATTGTATCCCTGATGATGCCCTGTTAGAAGAACCACACAGAATAACAGAATCCATATGGCCAAGAAAGATGGCCAAGACAGATGGCGCGACCTCGCCCTAGCTTTTCGCCCTTAGGCGTCTTACTGGTTGTATCCTACTTACTCACTCACCTTTTGGATACTTTCACTTCGCCCCGTTTCAACGTTGAATAATGTCCTTTTAACTCCACTATATTTTAATTTAAATGTAATAATTACAAAAGATTCTAAATTATTTGTATTGTTTTTTGGACAGCCATATAAAAGGTAGTCAAGTTTAGTAGCCACAAATGTATAGTATTTCTGACAGACATGCAAACAGAAATGGAACATGTCTTCTCTCTTTAATGTAAACAGAGGGCATCCTTCAAATCCCTTCTAATGACTTTGCCTTCCATGGGTCTTTGAAACGGCCTGGCTAATCAATGACGGGAGTCTGACTACTCTGCCATGGTCTATAGATTAGCAAAGGTATTTAAACACTGGTTTTAATTAGAGTTTGGGCTTTCAAAGCCTCAGGTCTGAGGGAAGGCCTTGGGAGGAGAAAGGGGGAGAGAGAAGAGAAATGGGAAGTACATTTACTCAAGTACTGTACTTGAGTACTTTTTTTAAAGATATTGTTTACTTTACTGTATTTACTGTATTTCCAATTTTCAGTACTTTTACTTCTACTCCACTACATCTCAGAGGCAAATATTGTATTTTACAAATTATTTGAGGACAGTAGACTGACAGGAAATGGGGGGAGAGAAGGGGACTGACACGCAGCAAAGTTGGTCGGGATCGGGAATCGAACTAGTGACACGCTGTCAGGCTACACCGAGCCTATGTGGTATGTGCCTGGACCGGTAGGCCAGCGGGCGCCCCCTATTTTGCATTTTTTGATTATTACAAAACATACGTTAACCACTTCAATCCTATATACAGTTCAGCCTTTTGAAAATAGACGATCTACAAGCCCGTAGATCTTCAAAAGTTTTTTTTTCTTTTCTTTTTTGTATTTCTTTTTTACGTTTTATACATTTGAAAACTCTGCATAATGAGTACTTTCAACTTTTGGTATACTTTTTTTTTTAAGATTAGTTTTTTGGTTTTTTATGCCTTTATTTGATAGAACAGTAGACTGACAGGAAATAGGGGGAGAGATGGGGAGTGACATGCGGCAAAGGTCGTCCGGTGCGGGAATCGAACCGCCAATGCCGTCAGGCATCAATGGCAATGCCTATATTGTAGTATGCGCCTGATCCCTTCCTTTTGGTAGCCTAAGTACGCTTTTGCACTTTAACTCGAGTTAAAAAAAAATATTCCAGACTTAAGCACAAAGTTCTTCTACAGTGCAGCATCGATACATTTACTTAAGTTAAACGTGGTACTTTTTCCACCACTAGGGAAGAACTGAGAGAAAGTAAACGGAGAAGAGAGGAAGAGAGGAAGACGGTGAGATGAATGGTAGAAGCAAGAGGAAACACAGTGACAGGGGAGGAGGGAAGGAGGGTTTTTAAAGCCCTGTGGTGATGAATCAAAGTCACCTTGTGGAGGTTCCAGCCTCTCATTAGGCTGAAGGAATGGAACATGGAGGCCTTTGCCCTCTCATTTCAACCAATGTTTGTTCTCTTTTTGTCAGTGAAATTCTCAGGTCAGGGCGCCTGTAAATCTTTGCTATAATTTCGTACAGTATGATGTACCAGAATGTGTGAAAACTAGTGGTGTAAAGTAACAAAGTATACATTTACTTAAGTACTGGGCTTTTTACTTCTACCCCACTACAGTAGATCTCGGATCCAAATATTGTACTTTTACTCCACTAGAATTATTTGAAAGGTTTAGTTACTATTTACTTTGTAGATTTGGATTATTATTACAAAACATTACATCAACAAATTCAGCCCTATATGCATTCAGCCATTTGAAAATAGCTTTTTCTTTTTTTTTTGAAAATCTGCTAAACAATTTTGCAGACCTCACGTCTTTTTTTGTTTTGTTGTTGCTTTAAAAACCCAAAATACATTGCTGTAAAATACTGAGTGTTTTTTGTTCTAATACAACAGAACGGGTTGTATGATTTCTAATATTTAAGGTAACCTTTTCAACAGCCTTTAATGTAAACCTGAGATAAAGATCAATCGATGTTCCCAATGTATTCAACTCTTATCTCTTCCAGGTATACTTGGATTGATAAACCAAATAAATTGGAATCAGCACGGATTGTTAATGTACAGGATTTTATCTCTGTGACACCGGTGACATTTTGGAAATGTCACATGGTAACGAAGCAGGTGGACCCAAGCACAGAGACTGAGACAGAATCGCTGATTAAATCTCTTTGCCGGGAGTTCAGCAAACAACAAGGAACATCCACAAAGTTAAAAGTTCCACATTTATACCTTAAATGACCAATGGTTGAAAGAAATACTCAACCCCTCTTCTTGAGTCAATGTACTCCTGGTCAAATATTACTCAACTAAAATAAAATTCAAATCTCTTTTCCAAAATTCTAATCTCTTTTCCAGAGTGACCTAGAAACAATGTTACAACAACATACATATACGGTACAAAACAATACAATGCAACTACGCAAGGCCTACCACACACTACAAACAAGGGGACGCTCTATCCATTTAAAATTCAAACCAGGACCCAGAACTAAAATGGTTAAGATACAATCTGCCAATAGTATCCTTCTATCCTATCCTCTCTATCCATCCAAGAACGTATTTAAAAGCTTGTGGTATTAAAATAGGGGTTAATTGTTTAATTATTCATAATGTATTTTTGTAGGTTTGGGACCCAGAGGTCCTTTTCTAGAAATGTAGTGAGATCAAAGGTATAAAAAGAAAAAAGAAAAAGAAAAAAAGAAAAGAATAGAAAAGGAAAGGAAAAAATATATATGTATATTTTTTCTTTGAAATATAGTGAAGTCATCAAGCTTAAAAAAATAAAGATTGAATTAAGTACAGTACTCAATTGAACGTACTTACTAGATATATCCTTACAGTCCACTCCTAAATGACATTGTCTAAAACTTGGCAGAGTGCCAACTAAACCAAAAATCAAGTCTTTTTTTTCTGCATGAATTTAGAAAGGCTGGCATGAAGCTCTGGACCTCTTCAAACTGAGCTGAACCCCTAGACATGCAGCTTCAGGGCAGGATCAGACAGAGCAGGAGCAAACAGAACCAGACAGACAGAGAACAGAACAGAACAAGATTGGACATTTAGGCCTAGAATTATTGAATGCTTTAACCAGTGAAAACATATACAAGCTCACAGCGCGGCACCGAGTGCCGCGCTGCAAGCTTGTAGATCTGCTATTTTTGAAAAAGTCGTGAAAATGTGTGCAAATCTTTGAATATAATGTATTTTCAAAGCGAACGTTTGTAACTCGAATTTTTCTTCTGGGTGGTGCCTGGAACTAAATATTTTGAGATGCGGTTCCGTGGCCAAATAAATATCATTTTGGGGGTCCTTCAAATGAAAAGGTTTGAGAAACCCTGACATAGTAGTCTCTCAAGAACAGACTAACTGAGCTCCAGTTAAGTGAAAAGGACCTTTTCTTTGACGATGGCTGGCCAGATTGCTGACATAGAAACATAGAAGGATTCAAAAGACACTTATAGAATCGGGTCAAAATTCTAATTTTCACGATTTTTCAATAGTTAAAGCATAAAATAATGATACACAATATTGTGTACCCGTTCTGAATGGGTTAAACACTACTTGGGACTAGAAGAGCGGCAACAGATTGGAGTAGCAGATATAATCCAAGAGTAAAATCTTTTATTGTGTTAACATTTCAGCATGTCATTACAGACAATGTTTGTCAAAATTGTTTTATTGATAAATAAAACATTTTTATAATAGTATAGTAGTTTATCTACGAGCTCAATATGTTGCATTAAGGGCTTGTAAATCTGCTAGTCAATTAAATCATTTTTGTGGGAGTGAGACTGCAGAGGTGTGGTTGCCCAGCCAGATGCTAATTGCACATGGTTGGCAGCACCTGTGCTCTGCTGCTTCCTCTTATGCTGCTTTCTGTTTTTGGCACACAATTAATTATTGGGAAATGGGGGGGGGGGGCTTTATGACACCAGATTCTAACAGGTGATGTTATTTTTTGCACACAATAATTTGATATCTACCTTGAGGAAGATACTCCAGTATACTGCATTCAAAAACCGGTCAAATAGAGACATCAGCAGGCAGCATTTTACACCTTCCTGAATTATGAAGGCACCCACTGTGGAGATACCATGGATGTACAATATAAAGTAGATACTGCCTGACTTCCTTCTGATGGATAGTGTGGTGAGGATCAACCTGAATATCAGTGTATTTAAACGATTAATTGACTGCTCCAGAGAGGATCAAAGCTTGAACCGTTGTCAATGCCATTCATCAATGCCTGGTAAGTTATACACCAAACACACAATCAACTTGGATATATCTGCATCTAAGGAGGGAGGGCATGGGGGTGATCTATTTGGCCGTGTATCTGTAATAAGAATTCATGAAATGTAAGTAATATCACGGCCATCAGGTCCGTCTAGGGTTATCCTCTTTGTCTCTGTCAAGACTCCTTTGCTGCCATGTTATGAGTAACTGAAACAGAAACCGTGCACCAAAGTGAATATTTATTTATTTTATATTAGGTATTATATGTTTTTATTTTTTCACATTTGTGGCCAAATACAGTACATAATACATAATTTGATCAAATCTAAGCTGCAATATTTCTGTAAATCTACACATTTGCTGCAAGATCTGTGATAGTAATTTTGGGGATAAAAAAGAAGTTGACATTTGGTCTGATAAAAAAAATTATGTATCTTGCAAGTTGAAATCATGTATAGGCCTACTTTACGTTATATCTGAGCATTTCTGTGATTTCACAGTGATGTGTCAGGAGAACCACAGTGTCAGGCGTTAGCCGTACCCGCTCGGACGGACATCTACAGACAAGCTGTGACGGTTCTGCATGATAGTTTACATTTAGGGGGGGGAAAAAACATCCAATTTAACGCTGAGGCTCACAGTGTTCTCAGGGGCCCACTATTCCTGTATCCTTATGAGCAACTATCTGTCAACCTCCGCGCAGTCATGTGTTTTTATGCGTTGAGTGAAACTGTATTCTCTGCTATAAGCACACCAGTTCACAGTCACCTACTTTGATGACACACACTGCTAGTGTTCAAGTCTAACAACATCATCGAGGCCTCCATTGATTGATTACCTTCTCTGCTGTGTTTGACTGTATTGACGTTTGTGCACAGAGGATTATGAAAGTCCAACGTCTCATTACCTCGACTACGTGGCTACGCATGCAGTTAGGGTCATCCCCTCGGTGTGGCCCCCCCCCTTTCTTAGTCCACTTCCTCCTGGATGCGCCTGTGTCTATGCCCACTACAGGGTTCCCACGGTCATAAAATTCCTGGAAATATTTTGAAATTAGAAAAATATTTTTCCAGTACTGGAAAAGTTTTGGAATTGATCAAGGGTCCTGGAAGGTCCTGGAAAAATAGCTATGCATTGTCTTTTGTTATTGATTTGTTAATGCCTCTGAAATGACAAATTAAATACTGGCCAAATTGTCAAATATTAGAGGCAGAAATTGTGAAAATAGCAGATCTACTCGCAACACGAGGCGTTGTGAGCATGTAGATCGGCTATTTTCACAGAGTTATACAAAATTCCTCTACTCTTAGTGCTCGTCAGGGTGCCCTGGTCCCCAGTTCAAATATGATTATTTCGTGGGTCACGGCCAGAAAAGGTTGAGAACCACTGCCATACACTACCTGTCTTTGGGCATTGCGCATAGGAGTAAGCGACTCGTTATTGAGCTGAATTATTGTTATATTGTCCTGGAAATCGGTTAAATATTCTGGAACATTTTTGGAAAAGTTTTGGAAATTAATTGGTAAAGATGTTCAGGTTCAGGTTCAGGTTCAGGTTCGGTTTATTAGTCAAATGCGTATCCATACAAGTACAGACAAACAATGAAATGCTTGTGCCAAGAGCACTCTCAGCCTTATTGCACACAAAACAATACGACAACAACAGGTCACCCAGGACAACCCAAAAAACAACAAAACAACCATACAGTGTGACAGTGTACAGTTTAAAAACTGCGTATATTGTACATGACTACCTACGTCTCGCTTCCATCTCTTCGTTAAGCAGCCTGATTGCTTGAGCATAAAAACTATTACTGAAACGGGTGGTGTGAGATTTGATGCTCTGGTAACGTTTTTTTGAAGGGAGGAGATAGAACAGGGAATGGGCGGGATGACAGCTGTCCTTTAAGATGTTCTCTGTCTTTTTCTTACAGCGTGTGTTATAGATTGTGTGTAGCTGTGGTAATTCTGTGCCAATGATTTTGGCAGCTCTCTTCACAATTCTCTGTAACTGTTTACTGTCTTGAGCAGTCACGTTACCAAACCACACTGTTATGCATCCTGTCAATACACTTTCTATGGTACAGCGATAGAAATTAACAAGAGCCTTGGTGCTTAGGCCAAATCTCCTGAGGCGCCGCAGAAAGTACAGTCGCTGCTGCGCTTTCTTAAGGATACCTTCGCTGTTTTGAGACCATGTGAGTGAGTTTGTTATGTGAACACCCAGGAATTTGAAACTGTCCACTATGTCTACAGGTGAACCATTTATGGTTACGGGACTGTGATTGACTTCAGATTTCCTAAAGTCAACGATGATCTCTTTTGTTTTACTAACATTTAGAGAGAGATTGTTATTCTGGCACCATAGGGTTAGCTCTTCAATTTCCCTCCTATAGGCCCTCTCATCATCGTTGGATATTAGTCCTATAACAGTGGTGTCATCTGCAAATTTGAGAATAGAATTATTTCCACACCTGGCAACACAGTCATAGGTGAACAGACTATACAACAAGGGACTGAGGCAACAGCCCTGGGGCGCTCCAGTCCTGGTCAATATCTTAGATGAATGCTTGTTCCCTATTCGTACAGATTGTGGCCTGCCTGTCAAAAAGTCAAACAGCCAGTTGCAGATACTACTGCCCAGACCAAGACCCCTGAGTTTCAACACGAGCTTAGATGGTACAATCGTGTTAAAGGCAGAGCTATAATCTATGAAGAGTAGTCTGACATAAGAGTTCTTATTCTCCAGATGTTTCAAGGCAATGTGTAGTGCGAGAGAAATAGCATCATCGACTGATCTATTAGCACAGTATGCAAACTGTAATGGATCAGTATTGGCAGGGATAATGTGCGTTATATGTGATATAACCATTTTTTCCAGACACTTCATAAGAACAGAGGTCAAAGCCACAGGGCGATAATCATTAAGACAGGTGACAGGATTTTTCTTTGCTATGGGTACAATTATGGTTTCCTTGAAACACAACGGTACCACACACAATGACAGGGACATATTGAAAATGTCAGTAAAGACTCCCGAAAGCTGGTCAAAACACAATTTAAGGACACGTGAGGCAATCCCATCAGGACCGGCCGCCTTATGAGTCCCAACGCTTTTAAAAGTTTTACTCACATCTCGTTGTGTCACCTGCAGCTCCACCGCACCGGGTGTACCCCGCACCGGTGTAACTGGGTCCGTGTTGTGAGATTCAAAGCGGGCGAAAAAGTTATTCAATTCGTCTGGTAGAGAGTCCGAGGTGTTAATAACAGCCGGCTTCGGTTTGTAATCCGTAATCGCCTGCAGCCCTCTCCACATACGCCGTGCGTCACAGCCACTATAGTTGTTTTCCAGTTTGTCCCTATATTGTCTCTTAGCGTCTCTGATCGCCCTCCTCAGGTCATATCTGGATTTTTTGTACCGTTTGTACCGTGTGGTAACCCTGCCACTAACAACAAACAACACCACATGTTTATGATGCTGACAGAGAGATTATATGGAGGTAAACTCAATCTGCTTTATGAAATGCACAAAAAGGGTGTGAATATAGACTTATTCGCATTTACGTGTGAGTGTGTCACCAGCGTATCTCCAGAGCGGCCCGACCGATCAACATATATTTTTTTACAACTTTCTTAAAACACTTACCTATAATGACGTGCCCAAAATAGGGACGCCAGCTTGAAAGTGGTTTTTTTAACGGTAATTTCCTGGCACAGATTGTTAATGCTGCATTTATGGCCGGTGGTTTTGTTTGGTGGTGTGCATGGTGTTGGCTTTGATTTGTGTATGTTTGAGGGAGGCACAGACAGACGGAGTAAACACTGTTCCAGACAGTCTGGCCTTCAGTCATGCTGTAGAAAGCTCTCCCACTGTTGTGCTCTCTCACTCACCCTGTGTTGAGGGCAGTGCCGTGGACAACATGAACGCACTCAGCCCCAGTACTTGTACTCCAGTACCTGGCTTAAAGTCCTGCTCGCAATTTGGTGTTAGGGGAGTTTCTCACCTGAACTGAGTCAGTGGGTCCCTAGACATGAAAAATCACCGAGGTGCTCGTTCGCCATAGTGCCACGAATGGCGCAATGGCCAAATCAAATATGGCTGCCATCGGCTATTATGAAAATCCAACTTTTCTGTTTCTGGGTATATATGCACATGTAATACCTCTATTTGGACTAATTGGGGTGTGGGGAATTCATTTCTGACATTGTTTTGACCATTTTGGGTGATTTGGACCTCTAAGAAGGTCATGGTCAAGGTCATTTTGCTATTCTGAAGACCGTGGCCATAACTTGGCCATTGTTAGGAGTAAAAACAGGTGCAATAGGTCTAAATCAACTAATTCTGACATGTATAATTCATTTCTGACATTGTTTTGACCATGAAGGATCATCTTGTCTTTGAAATATCAATGTCAATGCCATTTTTCAAAAACGATTTTGTTCATTACTTGCACTTTTATAGTATTTTTTCATAAGTTTGTTTTGTTTATTACAAAATACATACTAGTGAGAAATACATACAAGTAAACATCCCCATTTAACTTTAAAGGGGGGGGGTGGTAAATGGGTGTTTAAATGAGCAAATAAGACCATTTACGAATAAAAATGACAAATAAAATCACACAACAAAAATCACACAACAAAAGCACACACAAAATTAAATAACAATTTCTCTCAAAGTGCACCAGTATTGTGTTTGTGTGCTTCCAAGTTAGTATGTTTTTACAGGATGGATTTACCAAAATGTGATGCACTGAACTCCATCAGCAAGTCAGCTGTCGAGTATCTAAGTGTTCCTTGCATCCATCCATGTTCCATTGGTTCTAGTCTTTCCTCAGGTTCCTTGGCTGTTGCAAGCAGGTGGCAAGAAATGCACTAGAAAGGTGCCGTGTTGGTCTCAGCAGTTGTACTTCTCTGCTACCAATGCTTTGTCTTGTTCTGTCAAGGTCTTTGCCTCTCAAAAGTTTGTTAGATATTGTAGCTAAGCCGTAACTGCATGTTTAGTCCCCACCTGGCCCATGCACATGCAGCCATCTCCAGTCTCCAAGGCATATGTGCCTTGATAACTGTAGTGGCTAGTGGTGCTCCAAGATGAGAGACTGCTTGACGCTGTGGAAGCATGTGCCGCTGCGCCCCTAGAGCCATACTGCTACCAGATCTACTTCATCCCCAGTGCTTGGAAGTATGCAGTGTAGTATAGCATTAATGCGAAGGAGACTATGACTCTCTGGGGTCCACTCATAATCCTGGGGTCACATTATTCCGTCCATTAGGTTAGGGTTATGGATAGATTTAGTAATAATGGCCAGTTGACTCCACATGTACCACCAGCTTGGTGTCATCCTCCTCAATCTAGTTCAATCTTTGGGATCTCTTCACCACCAGCCCCTTATCATCAGAGCTAACAGAGTCGACAGACGCACCCATCCCTCAGCAACTTTACAAATTCTGGGTGTCTGAGGAGAACACCAGCTGTGTGTTCGGAATATGGTGTCCAATCAAGCCTGTGGCAATGCTACCCACATTGTTGGGCGACAGTGGCTCAGTAGGTAGAACGGCTGCCTTGGAATCTGAAGGTTCCAGGGTCAATTCCCGGCTCCTCCTGGTTATGTATGGAAGGTTCCTTGAGCAAGACACTGAACCCCTAACTGCTCCTGATGAGCACCTTGCATGATTTCATGGTGTGAATGTATGTGTGAATGTGTGTGTTAATGGGGGAATGTGAAATACATCCCACTAAGCACGCCATCTAAAAGTGGTCTAATAGTGGTATAGATTTTAACGTTTTTTAGTTGTCTAAACTTAGACTAGACGACTAATAGACTTTTAATAGTCGTCTAGTCTAAGTTTAGACAACTAAAAAACTTTCAAATCTATACCACTATTAGACCACTTTTAGACGGCGTGCTCAGTGGGATAGTAAAGCGCTTTGGAGAAAAGCAATACTGTAAATGCAGTCCATTTACCATTGTCAGCTCTGTTGTCTCTGGTGATGATGACATAGGCGGCCCAGACATTTTGAATAGGATTGAGAAGGCTGACACATGTTGCATGACTGCATGTACTGACTCCATTATAACTAAGCCTATCCCTAACTTTCACTAACCTAATGGTCGGAATAATGGGATGTCGGAACTATGAGCGGACCCCATACTGCTGCCAAATCTCCTTCGCATAACTGCTATACTACACCCCCTATTTCCAAGCTGGGGATGAAGGAGATTTGGCAGCAGTATGGCACTGGTGAGAATCAGCACATGCTTCCACTGCATCAAGCAGTCTCTCATCTTTGAGTACCAATAGCTAAGACAGTGATCAAGGCACATACTGTAGGCCTATGCCTTGGAGACAGCAGGAGATTACTACATGGGCCAGGTGAGGATTAAACATGCAGTTATGGCTTCTGACCGATTACAATATCTAACAAAATGTTTAGAGGCAAAGACCTTGACAGAACAAGACTAAGCATTGGTAGCAGAGAAGTACAACTGCTGAGACCAACAAGGCACCTTTCTAGTGCATTTCTTGCCACCTGCTTGCAACAGCCAAGGAACCTGAGGAAAGAATAGAACCAATGGAACATGGAACAGGGCATGTCCTGTTGTCCGTGCATATGAGGACAAGTGGCTCTTGGTTTCACTTTTTCTGTGGCGCTCCAAGCAGCTTTGTGCTGTATGCAGACTATGGACTGCCCATACTATGGAGTGGAGGGAGCAATGGGGGTCATTAGCAGTCCTTTTGTTATTAATTCTATTTCAATGTATAACATTTTTATCCGGACAAGTGACTTTTGTGTCCGGACAAGTTCATGGGAAATATACTTGTCCAAAGGACAAGTGCCTCAAAAAGGCAATGTCAAGCTCTGATGGATGGGAGGAGCACTTTGACTTAAGTACACTCCTGCCATATCTGAAGCGTGACACTCGACGATATGACTGCCTTGCTGATGGAGTTCTGTGCATCATATTTTGCCATGGAACAATGACAAATCCATCCTGTAAAAACACATCATACCAACTTGCATGCACACAATCACAATATGGTGCACTTTGAGGGAAATTGTTATTTCATTTTGTGTGTGATTTTGTTGTGTGATTTTATTTGTCACTTTTATTCGTAAATGGTCTTATTTTCTCATTTAAACACCCATTTAAAACCCCACTTTAAAGTTAAAGGGGATGTTTACTTGTTGTATTTCTCACTAGTATGTATTTTGTAATAAACAAAACAAACTTATGAAAAAATACTATAAAGTGCAAGTAATGAACAAAATCGTTTTTGAAAAATGGCATTGACATTGATATTTCAAAGGCAAGATGATCCTTAATGGTCAAAACAATGTCAGAAATGAATTATACATGTCAGAATTAGTTGATTTAGACCTATTACACCTGTTTTTACTCCTAACAATGGCCAAGTTATGGCCACGTCTTCGGAATAGCAAAATGACCTTGACCATGACCTTTTCGAGGTCCAGATCACCCAAAATGGTCAAAACAATGTCAGAAATGAATTCCCCACACCCCAATTAGTCCAAATAGAGGTATTACATGTGCATATATACCCAGAAACAGAAAAGTTGGATTTTCATCATAGCCGTTTACAGCCATATTTGATATGGCCATTGCGCCATTCGTGGCACTATGGCGAACGAGCACCTTGGTGATTTTTCATGTCTAGGGACCCACTGACTCAGTTCAGGTGAGAAACTCCCCTAACACCAAATTGCGAGCAGGACTTTAAGCCAGGTACTGGAGTATTGAGTTAAAGTAGCCTATATATGGTGCTGTACTGTACATACTCATGGATGGTCAAATATTACTCTACTAAATAAATGCTTTTTTAAGTAGTATATGTAGTTATTCAAAAGTGCACTACAAAGTGCAAAGTGGATCAGTGCATTGCTGTTTTAAAATGTGGCCATTTCCCCCATAATACTCAACGATATTTCCAGAAAAATGAAATAGTGATAATAGCAGATCTACACTCTCACAACCTGATCACATCATAATGCGTTGTGAGCTTGTAGATCTGCTATTTTCATTACATTTGACATAAGGTTTAGGTGGGTTGTTCATACTTTTGTGTAGTCAAATGTATTGGAGTGAAAGTCATCCAAAAAACAAATACTCAAGTGAAGTACAGATGCTCATTTTTGTTTTACTGAAAGTAGTTCAGCCCCAAAATGTTTTTTTTTTCCTATTGATTACTCATGCCATAGAGACTTGAGTAATATTGTTTTGTATTTGTCGCATTCCTAAGACAAAAAAATTCATTATAGTATTTACCCGCATTGATTCCAGATGGGGACCCAAATGCATGGCACTGGATGGGGAAACCGTCAGGGTAATTATTATTATTTTTTAAAATTATTGTCTTAGGAATGCGACCAAAAAACAACAAATATTATTGAACTCAAGTCTCCATGGCATGAGTAATCAATAGAAAAAAAGTGGGGGTGAACTACTCCTTTAAGTACAGGTAAATGTACTTTGTTTCTGTCCACCACTGGCCTTCAGCCAGACTAAAGAGAAGTCTCCTGCTGTTGTGCACTCAGCCTGTGTTGGGGGTCTTGGTAAAACATCCCACTGATGGCCAAAGAAAGCATTCACTCTCAGCAGCACGCCGGAGCCAGGTGCTGCTCCCCTGGAGGCTTCGTATCGATCCCACCGCCCGCCCACACCGCCCTCCCTTCCCTTCCCTGCAAGGCTGTCCCCCTTCATTTAAACAACCTCTATAAAGCATCTACATCTAATCTTAATTAGATATTGAAGTCCGTTAATTAAAACATTATCTCTGGCGAAACACAGCTGGCCAGAGTGATGAGTTAATCGATGAAGATGAGTGCACGCTAGCTTCGCTCCGGCCGATGGGTGGAGATGGAACGAACCAAAACGCTGTCCCCGGTACCAACCAGCGAGTCAATTAAAGCTGTGAACACAGCTGACGTTTAACATCTGCTCCTTTTTATATTGTGTGTTGTGTGTCACGCAACGTATGGCTCTTGTCCATTACAACTAAGTGAACTGTGCCTTGCCATGTAAAACATAGTTTACAGGTTCTACATGTATAGAGCTGCTGGGGCGGCCATGGCTGAATGGGTAGAGAGGCCACCTAGGAAACAACTCAATTCAATTCAAAGGAGTTTTATTGGCATGAGAAAACATACGTTTACATTGCCAAAGCAAGTTTCAAAACATAATAAAAACAGTTTGGTCCCAGGTTCGACTCCCAGCCCCGGCAACGTGTCGAGGTGCAACCCCCTCCCTGCGCTCAAGTCTGACCAATCAGCTCTGTGAACCTGAAAACTCAAATAGGTCTAATTATTATTTTATTATTACTTGTTTCCATACGCTACGGCCCAATTTCAGATGAGGTACTCATTTCAGAACCTAATTTGGTCCCAGTGCAGTAGGTACTATTAACCCTGAGTTAACACCTTGCATCGCAACTTGTTATGTAGATCAGAAAATTTTGCTATTTTAAAGGACAACTTTAGTTTTTTACAACAAGGGTTCATATTTTAGATTGTAATTAAATAATATAAAAAATTAGTGTTAAAATGATTTCATTTACTTCTTTCTATTGTTTTAGAGATTCTTATTTCAGTGTTTGGGGGCATGCGTACAAGTGGCTAAATATGTCATTTTACACAGAATAAGGCCATTCCCAAGATACAACGCAACCTTTCTTGGTTGGATGTGACTTATGGGGGCTAGTAGTGTTATTGTAAATAGCAATAAAGAAACTGCTGGCTTATTGTGTCTAAAAAGACATATTTAGGCACTTGTACGCATGCCCCCATGCGTACGCATGCCCCACATTTTAGCACGGTAAACGCGATAAAACAATAGAACGAAGCAAATGAAAACATTTTAACACTCACTTTTTCTTTTCTCTAATTACAATCTAAAATATGAACCCTTGTTGTAAAAAACAATAGTTGTCCTTTAAGTGTTTTCTTATGACAGTACTGTATGTCACCCTTCAGGAGTGGTTGGTTATAATGTAGAGAAAAAAAAAGAGAACATTACCACAGAACTTAAGTTCTGTGGTAATTTTTTTTTTTCTTTTTTCTGGGTTAGGGTAGTTTCAGGTTATGGAATGTACTCTCAAGGGGAGACCCTTTGTAGTCGAAAAGAGCCCGTAGATAAAGTCTGATGTCTCCTTTTTGAGTTGAAATGTATTGTTTGGAATTGGGGAAGCGGTTGACATGACATAACTATGTCTTTGGATATTTGTTATTTATGAAAGGAGGTAGAAGATGCACATCCCTCTTTTTTGCTTGTCACTATATAGGGACGTTTTCACAATTATCTTCAAACGTAGCAAAAACCAGCTGATCTACAAGCTCACAGCCTGTATCATCGCCTTGTACACTGTACAAAATAGGGTTTTTCATTTATATATATAAAAAAAGATTCAATATGAGGATACAGTACATTGTTTCTGCTCAACGGAGATGCCATCCAGAAAATATACACTATACTAAACTTATAGATACATAATTAATACATTAAAAAGTTAGAATAGTTACCATATTTGTGGAAGCTCTCTGACAATGGTATGGTTATTTTTCCTATATGTTTTTTAAAGTCCAAGGAGAAGATCAGATGAGAATGTTACTTATTTATGCACTTACAGTATCATCTATGTTGTTCCTTCCTTTGCGTCTTCGCTCCATGCTATCTTTCTCTCTTTCTATATAAATCCTGCCTATAAGGCAGAGACATCTTCACTGTGGTATGTATGGTGTAAATAAATTATTTGCAAACTTGGAGACCCACATTCGCCACATTCTTATGGCCTAAATAAGGATTTTTGCAGGCTAGTGGATCCTATTTTTAGGCTACTACCCACCAGCTTTACAGTATTGTTCTGCCTAACCTCAGATCGCAGGCTTGCTTTTTCACTAAGAAAGCCTGGGGAATTTTGAAGCGAAAAGTGGATAGAAAGGGGCTGGTCCGTTGTGGAAAGTAATTAACCACTTAAACCCCATATTGTTGAGCGGAGTCCCTCAGGGCTCTGTACTAGTGTATTTTTAGTTTTCTGTTATTGTGGGGAAAGCCTGAAAATAGCAGATCGACAAGCTTGTGACAGGTTTGTCGCGAGAGTACAATTTATCACATACTGTGCAAATTTTTATCACTTTTACTCAAGTATTTCCATTTTCTTTGGTAGCTTACAATATGTCGCAGTGTGTTGTGAGCTTGAAGAAATGTGTGTACCTTTTTGGGGGGACTGTGCAGTATATTGATACCAATATGTACCAGTACTTTTACTGAGGTAAAATTGTAAATGCAGGCTTTTTACTTTTTACTACAGAGTATTGCTACATTGTGGACGGTGTTGCTTTGTTTATGAGATCTTCACAGAAGCATTCATTGCATACATATCAACAACATATAGTATTGCAGGTTACTGGGGATGTTTTTAAGTGGGGGTGTTTCTGAATGGAGGTCTGCCCCCAGCATGACATTGCCTCATATAGATCCCAATTAAGATAAAACAGTTACATGACAAGTGTTGCTACTTTTACTTAACTCATTCTGTGCCAGCGCCCTCTAGGGGCCAAGGAATGCCAGGGTATCTCTCATAGGCGAGCGCTTTAGCTTCCAGGACCTCACCTTCCAGGACCTCACGTGCTCACGTTCATGCACGTCATGGAAATGTCCCGGATGATAATGCTAACAGAATGGCTATTCCCATTTTGTCATCTAAAAGATCATTTTTGGGCGATTTCGCCGTAAATAAACCTCGCGCCGCTTCCCTAAAGACACAATCCAGAGATATAAGCCTTCAAAGATGTGGTCTTTCATTGGATTAGGCGGAGATTGGCGATTTCGTTCGCAAATGACGGCCGGCCGGGAGGTTGCTAGCTTTCGGCTAGTAGCTAGAAAAATCAGGCCAGGCTTCAGAAGGCCTCTTATCATTTTCGGCACACTCGTGTACTCATCGGAAGCGGCGCCGAACATCGGGTGAACATTGGGGAGCTCAAAAATGTATTTTAAACCATTTTTAATGGAATATATCGTCGGACAGAGTAGAATGGCTAACTGGCTAGCGGCTAGCGAGCCAGGACCACCCACGACTCTACAAGCAGCTCGGGGTAAGTGAATTAATAAAAAAAAAAAATGTATTGGATTGAAATAAAGCCGAACTAGTTCGGGATCGGCACAGAATGAGTTAAGTAATGATTCTGAGTATGGCTCCCACACTGGAGCTTACACATTGTCAGCATAGGTGTGGCCTTGATGGAGCTACTCAGTGGAACTAGCCTCGGTAACTTTTATTTTCATTCGCGTACAGTGGAACAAACATAACCACTGCAACAAGTAACATTACACCAACAAAGGCTGTTGAGGTGTGTTTGGTTAGATGGATGAACCCTGCTCTGGTATTTGGAGAAGTGCTGTGCACATATGGGCAATGTTTTCATACATTTCTCTTTCATTTTTTGCTGATCGATTCGATAACACAGTAAGTTGTTTCGATCTAATTTCGCTTCCCACCCAGTCGGAAAAAAACACAGACGGACTCAATCATAGCTTATCTACGCTCGAGCGAGTGAGCTGCTCCCTCATTCTATCCTCTAGCTGTTTCCAAAGTGAGTTCCTCCAGAACTCCATTCAGGGTGGAGCAGGATTGGAAGGCTGCACACACGTATATACATATTCTGCCCAATGTTGAACATTTTCAATTATAAAAACCATACAAAGTCAACTTTATGTTCCTTCCAGGTGCTGGCACACATTGGTATTTTAGAAAATTCTAAATGATCAAAAAATACAGACAATAGCAGATCTACACCCTTACAATGCCTTGGAATGCGAAGCGTTGTACAAGTTTTATAATGCAATTTTCTCTGTGTCATACATACAACAAAGTATATGGGGCTTAATTTGTTAAAGCAGATAGTAGACACATTGAAAACAGGTCTATGAACTCACACAGAAACTCATCTAATCTTGTCCCTTCATCCTTCATACCATACTTGAGCTGTAAATGTCCAAGGTTTTCTAAAAAGCGCTCATCTTTGATGTTATAGACCTGCATCATGTCTCTGGAGTGAGCACTCAGGTGTTCCTTGCCTCCTTTCATTTCTGTGCTACGTTCCGGATTTCAGGGAAATTACCTCTGCCACGCTGACGGCAATTTGTCTGACTGGCACCATTCCACTGTCTGCCGACACTCTTCCTCCTCCCTTAACTGAGTGGGCCTGTGTTTGGCAGTCAGAGGTGTAAAGTAACCTAGTACTTTTACTTAAGTACTGTACTTAAGTACAGTTTTGAGGTATTTGTGCTTTACTTGAGTATTTCCAATTTCCAATACTTTTACTTCTACTCCACTACATCTCGGATCCAAATATTGTACTTTTACTCCACTACATTTATTTGAAAACGTTAGTTACTAGTTACTTTGCAGATATAAATTATAATATTCAATTCAATTAAAAATTGTCTTTATTTCAGACCCAGGGAGATTCATATCAATTACAATACAATAAAACAATACAAACACTAATAATAATATATAAAAACATACATTAATCACTTTATACCTTGGCCATTTGAAAATATGCGACGCGTTGTGAGCTTGTAGATCTGCTATTTTCAAACATTTTGTACTTTTACTTTTGATGCCAATACTTTTGTACTTTTACTCAAGAACATTTTGAATTCTGGACTTTTACTTGTAGAGTATTTCTACATTGCAGTATTGATACTTTTACTCAAGTAAAAAAATTGAGTATTTTTCCACCACTGTTGGCAGTGTATGCCGAGACGTTGGATGAGGATCCCATGACAACACTAGTTGTGTAAGAAGTACTCAGACTTGAACAGGCTTTACTGAGTACGTTGTCCTAGGACTTCTTAAATACGTAATTTGATAGAAAAACGTTACGCACAGCCACCGTGCTTTTTGAGCGGCCCTAACCGCTCCTTCGTCTGGCTTTGTCTGTTTGTCCCACGTCTGTTTGTCCCACCCCATCCCACATTGGCCATGCACGGACCCCCATCTCAAAATATGTTGTTCCAGGGACCCCCAGAAGCAGAGATTTAAGTTACAAAAGTTTGCTTTGAAAAATATATAAAATGTGCAAACATTTTCACGATTAAAAAAAAAAAAAAATAGCAGATCTACAAGCTTGCAGCTGGTATATTATCTGCTATTACAATGGCTATAAAGTGTAAAATAATTCCAGGTCTTAATGGGTTAAACAATGTATAGGTTACAACAGGTCTAAATGGGGATTTGACGCTGTGTGGCGACACATTGTGGTTTGGCACAATGAGTATGAGGGCCCCTCATACGGTTTCATGAATGATTTGTTAGAGCTCAATTATTGATGGAACTTGGTAGATCTGATGAGACGCGGCCGGTGGGACCGGGGCTTTGTTGCGCTGCGTCGCTCGGCCGGGTGGATCCTGGGCACCAGATGGTAACTTCCGCATGTGTGACTCCGGTAAACCCATCGCATTAACGCTGCAGCTACACAGACCAAACCCCCAGACCAGGGATGATGAGAACACAGCTGGTAATTGGGTCTGTGGGAAGTACATGTGTGTGCCTGCCTGCAATGCCTGTACGAGTATGTGCCTGTGTACTATACATGCGTATGTGTGAATCAACAACTCTCATCTATCTCTCATGATGGGGGTGGGGTGGGGTGGGTTGCGGAGTTGCATCACTCCGCAAAATCTGATTAATTAAAAGAGTACTTTGCATACAATTAGCATCCAGATCCATGTTTGCGCTGAGATCATTATAATCCTGCTGTGTGCCTCAGATACTCGACATGAAGTTGTCTAATGGGTTTTACATCATTAGCTGCCGGGTCAGTGTCGGGCTTACCTTAGGTGGCCCCTTGGCACAGCCAACAGGTCGATAGTTACTGTATGGGCAGGTGCAACAAAACAACACCTGAAGTCCTTCCTAATATATAATGTGGGCGTTGGTGTTTCCATTAGATGGGTCTTTATTAGATCAACAGCTGCACCAGAGCCCCGCTGGCTGTTTATAAAGCATTGGGGCTGAGGATGAAAGAGAAAGAAGTACAGAAATAATGAAAAGTTTATGAGAGAGAAAGAGAGGGAGAGAGGGAGAGGGGGGTTAAAGCGAGAGAAAGCCAGGAGCCAAGCAAAGCCATTGGAAGACAGATCTATCGTTTCATTTCCGAATGAGGCTCACAGAACCACAAACCACCCATAGAGGCTATATGGTTGTTCTGTGACCCTCATTTGGAAATGTAAAGATCCTTCAGGGGGCTTTTCTCTCTGTCTCAGAGAGACAGAGAGAGAGAGAGAGGACAGGACAGGACAGGACAGGACAGGACAGGACAGGACAGGACAGGACAGGACAGGACAGGACAGGGAAAGATGGACAGAGAAGGAAAGATCGAAAGTAGACAATAAGATGGTTCGAGAGAGAGAGAGAGAGGGAGAGAGAGAGAGAGAGAGAGAGAGACAGAGAGAGAGAGAGACAGAGAGAGAGAGAGAGAGAGAGAGATGGAGGAAGGAAAACATTCACAGAGACGGTGTCAGAGAGAATAAGATGTCGAGAGAGGAGGAAGGAAGCGAGTAGGACTAATAGGAAAACAAGTGCTTTTCTCACTTTTTTCCAAAGCAAGGACAGGTTGGGGATGGAGTTTCTCTGTTGAGGTCGCCAGTGCCAGGGGACTTTCACCCCCCCCCCCCCTGCCTGCGCCTGGAGAGATTCAACAAAACCCCCCCTGACAAACAGCTCATAATGGAAACGTATTGTGTTCTAAGGAGGAGCATTCATTCTCATTACCGCATCGTATCGGTTCGTCTGTCCCCTGCGGTGCAGACACTGAAATCCTGAGTGTTCATTTAAATCTCACTGGATGACACACTCAGGATTCTACCCTGTGGTATTGTAGCAGAGCAGAGGTGCACTCCAGCCGGCCGCGGATCAGGGAAGAAAATGAACCATTAAAAAAGAGAGAGAGAGGATAGGAAAGAGATATTGACTCATCTCTCAAGCATTCGCCGTATTTTTCCTTCTGTTTAGGCCGTTTCCAGCCCGCCTCTGATATTCATCTTAATCACGGGGAACAGAGGGAAAAGTGTAATTTAATTTTTTTGGGTCAAGCAGATGGTACCTTTTGTTGAGGAGATTAATTACCGCACGGCGCAACATTAATAAAGGCAAATATTTGAAGGGGAAATGCAATTTGCCCCCGCAAGTGCGAGGCTACTGTAAATAGGTGAGTCAGGGCCGGAGCGAGGCAGATAGCCCGTGGGCGGATCATATTTTATTCTCTGTGTGCTGCATGTTGTTGGAAGCCATGCAGGCTGGCAGAGCACAGCTGACAAGGAGACTAATGGGCATTCAACCACCTGGCACCAAACTGGGCATCACAGCACATACCAGGCCAAGACGGAGCGCTGGGTGTTTAGATGCAGGGTTTTTCTCCACCCTCCTCCTATCTGCCCTCGAAGCAATCTTTTGAACATTTCCCTGTAGACCTCCTGGTTCTGGATACATTTTTTCAGACCTGTGTGTGTGTGTGTGTGTGTGTGTGTGTGTGTGTGTGTGTGTGTGTGTGTGTGTGTGTGTGTGTGTGTGTGTGTGTGTGTGTGTGTGTGTGTGTGTGTGTGTGTGTGTGTGTGTGTGTGTGCAAAGTAACATGGTGTAATTAACACAGCATAACAAGCTAACACTGATCACAGCATTATCCATTATTCAGATACGGCTTGTTTCTTATCAGCGGAAATCATGAGTGTAAATGCTGTGTAAAACTGTCTGGCTGTGCTTTGTTAGCAGTTTTGAGGCTTGTACTTGTCCAATGTGATGATGCGATTTAGAATGCCAATTTAACTGTGTGTGTGTGTGTGTGTGTGTGTGTGTGTGTGTGTGTGTGTGTGTGTGTGTGTGTGTGTGTGTGTGTGTGTGTGTGTGTGTGTGTGTGTGTGTGTGTGTGTGTGTGTGTGTGTGTGTGTGTGTGTGTCAATTCAATTAATGTCATACTTTATTCCAGACACACAGGGGGTCCACAGAGTACATACAAATCATTGACAGATCACACATAACAAATTAAACAATTAAAAGAAAAGAGAATTATAAATAGAGGCTGACTCTCCAGTGATTACGCAGCCTGGACGAGTACCGGAGACAGCTCTTCCCAGGATTGACTGTATCCTCAGTGATGCCGTTCCGGGACTCATCCAGGCGAGACATGAATCCATACATAGAGCGCCTTAATAGTGCCTCACATGTGTGGATTCCACACATTATAAACAAGTGACTGGCGCTATGCCATCTAGACCTTAAGTAGAATCCTCAGGGCATATAGGCTTGCATGCTACCTTTCTTGTGTGTGCACCACAAGAAAGCTGTATACACGGGAGTGCAGAATGCTTTAAAAAGTGCACACTTGACAGGACCTGAAGACATACTGAACCTGCAAAGCACCATATTAGCCTGGGCATTAAGTTTGCGGCACTGTCTAGAGATATCTCTATCATCATGGAGATTATCAGCGAAAATGTGGTCATGGTACTCCTATTTCCTGGCATACAGAAAGACGACTGCAACATACTGCAGTGAAATGGAAAGGCTGGGAAGGCCAATCTCTGGTCCTCGTGGCTTCTCACTATCATGACGCTACTCTTTTTTGCATTGTAAATTATGATCTTGCTACTGTAACCCTCCACTGCATGGACTCAGAATGACCAGGTCATCAGGGTGAGCGTACATAAGGTGATTGATGATAGTTACCGATAAGACAGCCCATATAACACTTATTTAATTCACAAGATGGATCATCCATATATACGTTGAATACAATGGGAGATAAGATCCCATTAACCTTTGCCGAACACCATTGCTAACTGAAAAATGGGCAGATGTTACATTACCCCATTTAACCTGCATTTCATGATTTGCGTACCAAAACACAAGTATACCTACCTGTACGCACAATCCTCCAATAATGTGCTTATAGGTATGCCTCTATCAAGCAGCTTCTGAAACCGTTTGGAATGATTAATCGTGTCAAAAGCTCTAGATCAATCATCAATAAAGCATAGGAAGACAGTGGAATTACAGATAGGCCTACTATAGCTGGCAAGCATTTCTTTAAGTGCAAACACGCATAAGGACTCTGGAAGGAACCAACAGATGTGTAAAACGCATGGCAAGTGCACGCACATATGTGTGTGTGATGTAATACTGTATTCTGTATTCATTATATACAGTAAGTTATTTTCTTGTAGCCTACCTGGCTGAGTCCATACAGCACAGTACAGGCATGTATGTGCCTTCAAAATGTGTGCGTGTGCGCGTGCCGCGAATGTACTGTAAACATGAAGAAGAGAACGGCTTTTCAGACAGAGCCATGGGTTGCACACTTGGTTGCTTCCTGGTGTGATGGTAATTGGAGCGGGCAGTTCTCTGAGGCAGGCACCACTAATGGTTCTCTCAAATTGGGTGGACTGTGACCCGGGTGCGACAACTCTCGCTCCCTCCCTCTCCCATTTACTTTCCATCTTTTTCTCTAATCTCACGTTTTCTGTCTTTTTGGCGGGACCGCAACAGCGGGGTCAGCCCCATCAACACAAATGTCTCTGAGTCACTGACTGACGAAGTTGCATCATTGGTCGGTGGGTTGGCCTAACAACGAACTAGCCAGTAGCGAAGCCATCATCCCTCCAGGGATACCGGTTGGCCTATTGACAAACTAGTCAGAGGCGTTTCACAAAATAGCAGATCTGCAAGCTCACAGCGCGTCACGATGCCACGCGTTGTGAGCTTGTAGATTTTAGAATTACCAAAAAAAAAGAGAGTTGTTTGCCTATGATTACACTCCCAAAATAGGAACACCAAGTAGCAATAGAGCAATCATCGCTCCAGGCTATGGGATGTAGCCTATCCTAATAAGCCCTATCCCTTTCTTAGGATTTTGCAGGATGTGACAGATGAGCTCATTTGCAAAAACTGATATTGATTGATTGATTGAAAACTTTATTAGAAGTTTGCATAGGAAAAGGAACAGTTTCATGACAGTACAGTTCACTGGTACACGGTCAACTAAAAGGATACACCAAAAAAGTCTTGAATCACATTGAATGACTATGCAGAAGATATCGTTAAAGCGAGCAGTAGCCTAGTCAGGTTAGATGATGTACAGTAACTTTGCTCAGCCGGAGATGTGCTGAGAGATGTGCTGTATCAAAGGGAATGTTGACAGAACTTTGTCTCAAAGTCACCTTTAAAGATGTATCATGTTGAAGAAACCGAACCGAGTCTGATGTTATCTTCCTTCAGGGCCTAAAAAGAAACTGAAAACTCTTCCTGTAATGTAGCAAAAGAAGAGGGCGGCATAGAGGTCAGGGAAAGTTCATTCTTTGCTTGTGAACACAACTCGTAGGACGTATACAGCAGTGGCGTCAGTTCAGCAAAAGCGCACAAAGGCACGCATGCAAAAGGCACCAGTCATGTTGCCATACATTAGTAACAGGCATGATGATGATGATTACTATCAGTGGATAGTATTATTTTATTATTTTAAGAAGCACATTTCTTGTTTTTCTCCATGAAGCCAAGGTTGGCTTCATGGAGAAAAAAAAAGAAATACCCAATTGACACCTCTGGTATACAATACATGACTTTAAGTGCTTTATTCCCCAATGGATGAAGTCAAACAGGATACCACTCTGTTGTCTTAGGAAGTTAAACCATGAAGATGTGGATAATCCAGCAAAACACAAAACAAGGTAAATGCTGATCAAGTAGGTTATTGAGTTTGGATCAGACTGGAAAAATACCATGGGTATCGTCTGCGATACTTTTAATGGTATCGATTGCATGACGTCGATACTATCGGGTATCGGTTCACGTAAAAACGAACGATACCTTAGTTGGGCTACTGAGAGTTTAATGACTTTAGTAGGCTACACTTGTTACGGTGGAAAATAGCCGACAATAGCCTATAATGTTTATTATTATGATGATTATCCAACGTCTATACTCTTTGCTCCGCCACACTGTGTGATCATCATCATCACCTCTAAATAAAAAGTATCGAAAATGGTATCGAAAAGGGTATCGTATCGATTCCCATGTATCGAAAAAGGTATCGTATCGATTCAAAGGTGAACGATACCCATCCCTAATACTTTATGAGCATTTTCAGTATTGAATACGGCTAAATGTTCGTCTCGGGGTCCTCCCTATGTTCCCCAGGTTCTATGTTCCCCAGGTTCTATGTTCCCAGGTTCTATGTTCCCCACTTCCCCCCCCAAAAAGGTTCTATGTTCCTCAGGTTCTATGTTCCCCACCCACCCTCCCCACAAAAAGGTTCTATGTTCCTCAGGTTCTATGTTCCCCACCCACCCTCCCCACAAAAAGGTTATATGTTCCCCGCTCAACCGAAAATAGGATCTACTGTATGTAAGGTATATGTTCCCAACTCAAATGTAGGAAATGTTGGGACATCTGGGCACTAAGAACATGTGGGCAATCCTAATTTAGGTGCCCAGTTGCCCAGGTGCCCAGATGTCTCCACCCGTCTAGGTGCCCACTCATCCAAATGCCCACATGTCCCTATTGCCCACATGTCCAGGTGCCCACTCGTCCAGATGCCCAGTCATAACAAAAGTATGGTGTCCAGATGTCCCTAGTGCCCCCTCTCCCACTAGTATTCGTAATTTCTCCCCATTATTGTGTGTTTTGAGTTATTATAATTAGAAATGAATGTTTCCTGCATTTTTGGATGAGTGGGGAACATAGAACCTTTTTTAAGTTGAGCGGGGAACATAGAACCTTTTTTGTGGGTGTAAGTGGGGAACATGGGGAACATAGGACCTTTTTTGGGTAAGTGGGGAACATAGAACTTTTTTGTGGGGGTAAATGGGGAACATAGAACCTGGGGAACATAGGTACAGTCCCTTTGTCTCCTTAGTATGATAGTTCCTTGCCATTGCTGACCACTATACCGGGTGGCTCGTTGGGGACGGTGGAGACGAGCAGGAGGGGATTTAGTGCAACCTGCTGGGCCACTAATTAGAACTGCAGCGTTTTCATTACTTCCGGCATTGGCTTCATTCTGAACAATGCAACTGTGCCGATCCCTGATCCCTCCACACTCGTTCGCGTCAAGAGATGATGAGCGCAGGCGGGAGTAGGGAGAGGAGAGGAGAGGCGGAGGCTTCATTCATATGCCTACAGATCGTTACTATGCAGAAATATTCTGGTTTTGATTTTGGTCAGTGTCTTCTTGGTCATTCATCCATCCAGGGACGTGCAGAGAATTTCTGAAAGGGCCTTTTGGTTAAAATATCGAAAATAGCAGACCTCCAAGCTCACAAGTTGTTTGCATTTCTTTCTCCATATAGTAAAAACTGCATTCATGGTCTGGAGAGGGCACTTTTTTACAGATGGATAAAAGGGCATGGGCTAAAGCTTGATGTCTATGTGTGCACGTGCCTGCATCCATCTTCAACCGCTTATCACTCTCTGCAGTTCCCTGCAGAGAGTTCCAGACTTCCCAGACTTCCCTTTCCCGAGCCACAATGCCCCAGCTCCCTCCCACCCAATCTGGTCCTTGGTCTGCCCCGTTTGGACGTGCCATGCTTACTGGCGTGATGGCAGCATTTAAATGTATTAGACAATAAAATATATTAATAATATACACAACACTCACAATGCGTATTTTCTGCAACTTTCCCTCCAAGAATAGGGATACTAGTGTTTAAGGGCATGTAAGGCATGCTTTGTGTAGCTTTTACCAGAAAGACAAAAGACAACCTTCACTTCATATGGCACAGGTGTGAACGCCGCAGCAATATGGTCCATAAAATGTTTACATATTGCCAGTTTAAAACCTAAGAAAAAGCTTCATCGATTAGACTAGGCTACTTCATAGCTATAACCATAGATATAACCAGATGGCATCCTCCTTCTGTTGAATTTAAATGATTCACCTCACTCTACTTAGAGTAATGTGTGAAATGGATTTGTTTGCTCCAATCGACGTAATATGAGAATATGCCAAAGCAGTTGAGAACTGTGACAAATTAATCAGCCACGCTGTGCGGAATGGCAGAACATGCCATGTGGCCTCGCTGAGTGACAACTGCCAGCACTTCACTTCCAGGAGAAAAGTTAACTTCATGAAACTAAATCTACAGTGCAGTGTCCCCTCTACAGTATGTGTGCAGCAGAGCTCGGCACCAGCTCAAGGGTTCCCAGACTTTTCAGGCTGTAACCTCCCAACCCCCTCCCCCCCCCAACAACATACATCAGCCGTATTTAATACTATAGTACTTGTCCGACTTTATTCCATCCATCCATGCATCCATGTTTCTTTCTTTCACCTCCTTGATATATATATATATTTTGCCGCCTTACTCCTCCCACAGTTTTGTTGGCACGCGCTTGGGCCATATGTCAAATTGACCGGCTTCATCGGGAATCAATTTCTTGCATTTTGCTAAGCGATATATTATATATATATATAGTTTAATTTATATAAAATGTATTCGTACATATTTTCTCCATTGACTATAATAAAGAAATATACTTTTCCCAAATATGGAGATGACCGACATCATAGACCACATAACACAGTATGTCCATATATGGACATTCCAAGATATGGGCTTAATATTGAAGACATCAGGGATCTCCATAATGGGCATAAAAAAGGACAAGGACGGAATGGTTAGCAGTAGCACACATGCTGGACTGACAGATACAGAAATATTAGCAATCACACTTGCAACCACACTTGCAATTTCCAATTGCATCTTTCTAGTTTGGACTTTAATTTGTCTGTGTCCCTTTATGCCCATTATGGAGATCTCTGTATCTGTCTGTGCCTCCGACTGTGTTGCAGACACAGTGCTGGTTCCCCCTTTAATGCAAACCCCATTATACCTGTTGTCATAGGACCCGTTTTGACCATCTGTTTGCCTGTGTCCATTTATGCCAGGGGTCCTCAAATACAAATCTTGAAGGTCCACAAATATTTTTTTGAAACAGGCCCGGGTCCGGGGAAAAAATAAAACAATTAATATATATATATATATATATATATATATATATTAAAATATATTTATATTCGCTTATTTTTATTATGTCGGTCAATCTTAAATAGTAGGCTGAGATACAAAAAAGTACCAACCAGGGGTTGACACCATGGTCTCAGAGGCACTTGTCCGTCTGGAAAGTACAGGTCATGTTCTACTTGCCCTCAGTCATGGCCGCTTGCACTCATTATTGTTCATCTTACATAATTAGGGATCCCTTTCTTATTTTTTTATTTTTTTACAAAGGCTGATGTGTGTGTGTTTTTTTTTTTAGTAGTAGTTTGTTGATACAGGAATAACCTCGCCCACCAGGCTTCATGCAGTAATGGTCTTTTCCCGTTTCTTTCTTTATTAAAAGGGTCCTTAAATTATGACTTCACTGTCATCTGGGCTGGGGACTCCTCCAAAATCATTTGGGGGCCTTACTTGATTGAAGAGAAACAACCCTTTAAAGCAGGGGGAACAGAATGTTCAATGGAGCAGAGATATTTTGCGCTAGTGCTCTGGTTTCTTTTAACAAACTGGGATAATCTTCGAATAATTTATGCTTGTGTCGCAACGTGAATATCGATATGAAAACAAGGTGTCGCGCGTCAGAGACAGGGGAGAACGCGGACGGCTGCGCAGCGTCGCATCGCGGTATCGACGCACGTTAAGTGCCGCACGGTTAGTCTGGGATCACTTCACTTTTCGGGTTTGTAACCGGTCTGGAGCGGAAACCACAAAACGTCATGTTTTGTAGTACTCAAGGACTACAATTTCGCCGGAACTATCCACCGGAAACAGTTTTAACCCAAAATAATTCCCCTGCGCTCAAGGACATACTTTTAGGGCCTACCTAATAAACTCCTCGATGCGGAGTAGTTTTGCTTTTGAAAAATTAGTTTGGTATATGCATGTTTTAGTCCAACTTTTAGCGACCGGCAAGACCACACTAGGCTACTCGAGCATTTTAATAGGGATTGGGGAAACAAACGGTGGGAACCAAATCAAAGCGACGCCGCTTCTTCTAGTGGTTTCCGCGCTTTAGGCGGAAACCAAACGGTCTGTTGTGAACGAACACCAGGCTCTCTCCCGGGAGAAAGCCTGGTAGGCGAGGTTACCGCACGGTAACCCCAACTGGATGCGGCGCGCTGCCACACAGCACATCCATTTCCCCCGGTGGGGAGAACCATGGGAGAACAACATCCATGCAGAGAGGCAGCCGTCACGGGCCGTCGGGCCGTGGCACGTCGCGTCAAACTCTGGAGATAAGATTACAATCCTGCAAACGTATTCACGTTGATGATGTTTTGCGTGAATGAAACCCCACTGATTTATAACTAGTTGCATTGTTGGTGGATGAAGCTTCTTATTATAACTATGGCTGAGCTACTGCTGTAGCTGCTGCTCCGAAAACATCCGCTGTCTGTAGCAACAGCCTATCAGCGCATCGTTGTCAAAGACATGACAGCCCATAATACTTTGTTGCCCGGCATCAGCCAATCAGCGCGTCGTTGTCTCTCTCTCTCTCTCTCTCTCTCTCTCACACACACACACACTCAGCGCATGCAATGAAAGTGAATGAATACGAGAAGTGGAAACAAAAACGTGGAGATGTTTTTCCACTTTTTTTTTTTTTTTTTTACTATAATTCGTCCTGGGTCCGGTCGGCGGTGCCTCGCGGTCCGGACATGGACCGCGGTCCGCCTATTGAGGACCCCTGATTTATGCCCATATATGGAGATATCTGTATCTGTCTTTTTGCGTCCATTTTATGCCCATATATGGAGATCTTTGACCATCTGTTTGCCTGTGTCCATTTATGCTCATATATGGAGATATCCGTATCTGTCTGTTTGCATCCATTTTATGCCCATGGCGGGGAACGCGCGTGCCTAATTTGAAATAGGGAATGAATGCCCCACTCTTTAATACAAACCCCATTATACCTGTTGTCATAAGAGCCGTTTTGACCATATGTTTGCCTGTGTCCTTTTATGCCCATATAGGAACATCAGAATACGTAACCATGGCATTTTTTGTTGACTCATGCGGTGTATGTGATCTCAGAGCCTTTTATGAAGTGATGTCACAATGAGTCAGCGATTGCGCCGATTTCCTCCGGAACAGCCTGATGTCAACAATCAGCTCCGCATAAGGAGATTCCGAACGTTTTGCGCCGGTTTCGGAAAACCGCGAGTCGGGTCGGGTCGAGGCCCGGCACTGCACTCCGCGCGGCGGCGGGGAACGCGCGTGCCGAATCTGAAGCCGGTGGGACGAACGGTTCTCGAGATACGTGGATTACAAACAGACAGACACGCAGACAGACAGAGATTTGTCGCATTTATAGATAGATAATGTGGCATTGCTTCTATTGCTTCTTCCACCAGGGGTTATCACTATGGACAGTCAGGGAGACAACGCACAAGAGAGCTGGACAGGCAGTGTGTGTTGATTACTTCTCCTTCATGTGGAATGTTATTTTCTGATAAGTCAGGTGTATTTTTCACCTCGGGCCAGTGTATAGAAGCTTAATTAACAGCGCAACGTGTGCTTTTCCAGAGTGTTTTGTTTTCTTCCTAATGCCTAGGCTGTCTGGCCGCTTTGCTTCCATCTCAGAGAGGATATAATTTCATTCTCATATGATCTCCTTTTTAACGTCTTATGCACGGGGGTGAGCCGGAGGCGACAGGATAAATGACTGTCCCCCTCTGTCCATCCATGTTAAGCTCGCTGCGCATAAACATTTCATTAATTCCGTCTAATACAGTCACACTCCCTTATCTCCACCCTGCGACATTTGGGAGGGTTTCACAGCCCCTCGTTTTCCGGCCGCCTGAATTTAATTCCTTCATTATCCATGGTGCTCCCCCTTCTCCCGTTCTTTCCACATATGTTGATTTGAGGCTTTTCCTCACGGTTCCAATGCAAATGACTCTGATTGCGGTCATAGTTATTGAATAAGTAATGAGAGCAGCTCTTTTCCCCTTGCTCTTGGTATGACTAGAGGCCGACAGATGCCGGATTTTTGGGTCCAGTCGCGACTTTAGAGAGTTCTAGATCGCCGTTGTCGATGTCTTTCTTGACCCACTGCTTTGCCACCAAGGTTTAGGCCACACATCAAAATTTGACGTCCTGAGATAGGTCGGTATAGCTGGAGATCTATGATCGTCAGCTAGGCGAGACTATGCCATGCAGGGGGGGTATTGCATTTACAGTAGCTTCAGTTTGAGTCTACCATACTATAGGTGTCCTACCTGAAACCTGGGTCTAAATCTCTTTGGAAGAGTATAGGAGACCACCTCTAACCACTGTAGATGTGCTAGTCGTTGCACATTGGTTAATATAACATTTTGTTCATTGAAATGAAGTTCTGGATTGCAGCTCAAAGGACCAGGATCGTTTTAAGCACTTGGCTGTGAAAACAAACTGGTTTAATTTCTTTCCCAGCCAGTAGAACTAAGTGTCGTCGAGACTTTGATAGATTCTGCGATGAGCTTGGCTTCTCGTTTCTCTGAATCAGTGCACTTTGTTTCAAACTCCCAAGGTCTTGAAAATACGAAAATTAACACATATGGTGCCAACCCCGAGTTTCCCGAGTTTGTATTGGTACTAGTGCTGTGCCAACCCCGAGTTTCCCGAGTTTGGGCCGTTTTTGATTTTTTTTTTTTTTTTTCCCAAATTTTTTTTTTCCAATTTTTTTTTTTGGAACTCCAGAAATGTATTAGGCATGATCGCGATCGCGAAATTGCATGTTTAACCCCCATACCAACCCATTCTTTCAAACATGGCAGCCATGTTTGTTTACATCTGAAGAAAACATAATGGCCTATAAATCATGAATGCCTGAACGGATTTCCAAGCGGATTTTTTTGTTTGAAAGCTGTGAACAGCCTGCACACACGTGGTGCATCATCTAGGCATGGGCGTGCACTTTTTACACAATTGCGCAATTACATGGAAGTCTATGGTAACCATGGCAATGTGGCCCATTGAAGAGAAAAAATCATGGCTACATAATTTAAAGTTCTTGTCGCAGGCCCAGGCTGGATGTATTGAATGTCTCTGAAATGGTGTTTTGATGCCTACGCTGAAAACCCTGCTGTATAACCGTGATTTGGGTTAGGGTTAGGGTTAGGGTTAGGGTTAGATTATGTCGACAAGCTCCACTCCTGACAAAACCAAAAACAATGCCTTCCCTTCCATTTCTTTTCTCTCTCCCCCGCCCACTCCTCACATTACGCCCTCCCTCTCTCTCTCTCGTTCACCCCTCTCTGTAAAACTCCATCTAGATTATCAGACGATGGCCTTTCTCTCACATGGCTGGTCCTGAATCACCTACCTGGCTCTCTCCACATGCCTATTAACGCGGCCGGAGTCATGCTCTGTGCCTAGCCAGTGCTGCATTCATAATGGCCATTAACGAATGGTGGAACAATCCAATTCTGGGAGAGATTCGAAAATGACTTTTACCAAGGGGCCTTATATTGATAGTGAGCAATTTCACATCTCATTCCCTAGAAGTGGGTTTATTGAATATAGAGGGACGGAAGGAGGGAATTGCAGTCCGGTGCCTTTTACATTTCCCCACACATAGAGAAAGGCTGTAATATCTTTTGAGTCTTCAATATGTATCGCATGTACTGTAGCCGTCGGAACTCTTTGTTATAGGGGTATGTTTTTTTTCTTTGCCTCAACGGAACATCCTTTACTCTCTGAGTCCTGACAACATTAACCCTGGCATCCCTGTTTTGAGAAGATTTCAAACTTTAGGCAAAGGTTTCTGAAATGTTCAATAATTTACATAGATTCAACAAAAGATCTACAAGCTCTTAACAAGCTCTTAACAAGCTCTTAACGCGTCGGGTTAGGGTTAGTAAATTAGTAAATTGATGTCCTACAGTACTTGATCATACTACAGCGTTGTTACAATAGATGTATTGTTGCTTAGGTATAGGTCCATGACTCACAATACCTGTTGTTGGTTGCACTGGACGCGATAATGTGATTGGCTGAACGGAGGTCGGGAGCGCTCCGCTGTGTCCACTTGGACCGTGCGGATGTGCCGCAAATCAGGGTTATGAAGATTTACTCTTCTGTCCCACAGTAGATACTGGTCTCACGTGGCTCAAGGTCGCCTGAGACTGCGCACACCTCCGTCATCATCACCGAAAACAAGCGTTCCTTCCACAAGCGTCTCCTACGGATTCCAAAATGGCGCACTGGACAGAGTGCTGTACGTATTGTTTACATAATAATAATAAACTATTGGGCTAAAGATATACATTCTGTGGTGATTCTAGAGGAAAATAATACAATTTAACAGGTGTCGCACAAACGTAGCAGATCTGAAGATCGTAGCAGATCTCTCAAAATGCAGCTCAAAGCTTGTTTCGAGCTTGTAGATCTGCTACTTTTGGGATTTTTTAAATTTGAATGCTGAAAACTTAACCGTTTTAGAGCTATTTTAGCTATTACCCAGGGGGCAAACCAGCCTTTTTTTAGGAAACCTGCATTTGCCCCGACATAAAAGGTTGTCCACCAGAAATATTATCTATGACCCAGTAGGATCACAACCTATATGGACAACCCGGTCAATTTGTACGGCAAAGTTCCAATATGGCCGCCTCAATATTAGCCCCTATTAGTTTTAATGGGGGGTGAATAGGGAAAAATTTTAAACTGAGGGATATTTCCACGAAACTTCACAGGTTGATCAATGGTATACATATGAACATTTTTTGTATTGCAAGTTTCCATGAAATCCATAATGTAAGGACCCAGAAAATAGGTTTTGCCTCTAACTTCTGAACCAGATGAGCTAGAAACGCAAACTTGGTGTCTATTTCATGGTGTCTGACCATGGGAGACTCAATGGAATAGCTAATTTTATTATTGGGTGTGTCTGGACCTTTATTGTGCATATTTGCAAGATGGTGGATTCCCAAAATAGAGCTTTAACATAATTTCTACCATGATTGTTGACTGCTTTTGCAAATACAAGCAATATGAATCCATTTGCTAAGATTTATGGCACAGAAGGGACTTATACCTGTATTATTCTTGAGTTTGCATGTTGTCAAAATGGCTGTAAACGAGATATTATATTTCCTGTCCGATTCTACTGTATGTAGTTGTAGCAATGACTTCAGATAAAATCAGAGACCAAAACAATGTATCTTAGAAATTATTTTTTTATTTAAAAAATTAATAAAAAAAGAGAGAGATTATCTCAATGAAATGAATGCAACTGCCTTTTTGGGTCTTTCACACATAGACATGCACATGCTTTCCAACAACTTCAGCTTCAGGGAAATTATAATGAACACATGATTAAAACAGGCTGCATTATAATGCAAATAATTGCTAGTCACAATCACTGTCATGTGTACCTAGAAGTTAGAGGCAAAACCTATTTTCTGGGTCCTTACATTATGGCGGCCATATTGTGGCGGCCATATTGGATTTCATGGAAACTTGCAATATCAAAAATGTTCATATGTATACCATTGATCAACCTGTGAAGTTTCGTGGAAATATCCCTCAGTTTAAAATATTTCCCTATTCACCCCCCATTAAAACTAATAGGGGCTAATATTGAGGCGGCCATATTGGAACTTTGCCGTACAAATTGACCGGGTTGTCCATATAGGTTGTGATCCTACTGGGTCATAGATAATATTTCTGGTGGACAACCTTTTATGTCGGGCAAATGCAGCACACCTTCCTTTGCCCCCTGGGTATATTTAGCTATAAGCTAGGAAGAATATTTGATTAGTAGGCAACCTTTCAGTGGAGAGCATGCTAGGAAGTACACGTTTCATTTTTGTGTTCAACAAGTGAAAAAAACCACAAATCCTCACTGCTTGATGATTTTGTTTCACTCTGTTTCACACACAGGGATGGATGGTTGGGCGTATAGGCTGTGTGTGTGTGTGTGTGTGTGTGTGTGTGTGTGTGTGTGTGTGTGTGTGTGTGTGTGTGTGTGTGTGTGTGTGTGTGTGTGTGTGTGTGTGTGTGTGTGTGTGGAGCGTAAAAGAAGTTTCGTATGACAACAAAAACTCAATCTAAGTAAGGAAACATTTGTTATGTCCGGATAGCTCAGTCAGTAGAACACTCAATTTGGACCAAAAAGTTCTGGCTTCAATCCCGGACACTGCCAACTTGCCGCGTGAATAGCTCTGCTTGGTTAACTAAGACGTGTGGTACTGCTGATGGTAGGTGTTGTGCTCCTCCTCAGGGATCCATTTCCCAGGGGCCTGGTGCATTGATTTTAGGGGATGAGACGCCCTCGGTACGGTGGCACAGTCGGTGGCACAGTCGGTAGCGCTGTCGCCTCACAGCTAGAAGGTCCTGGGTTCGATTCCCGCCGGGGGATGCTGTGGGCATGTTCTCTCCTCTGCGTCATCAGTGCCCATACCCTAGGTGGGGTTGGCAAAAGGGCCTTTCTGTGTGGAGTTTGTATCTTCTCCCCGTGTCTCCTAGGTTTGGTACCTTCACAAAAACATGAAGTAGCCCTGGTCTCTATAATGCCTCCTCTTGGCCAGCCGGGGCGCCTGATGGAAGGGAAAGGAACTGGTTGGAATAACGTGTTCCTTCCACGCGCTACGTCCAACCAGGGAGTCTCCCCCCTGTTAGGTGATAGGCAGCGGCTTGCTCACTCATGCACTGAAGGAAGCAGAGAGCTCAATTAGGGGCCCTACCCAGGTTGGCAGAGGGAGTGCAGAGCTCAGGATTACAGCTTTGGCAATTGGCACTGGGTGAAAAATGGGTTACAAAATCGTGGGATCAAAATTGAAATAATAAAAAAAAGTTGTGGAACAGTAAGACCCAAGTAACACACCTGACACCCCACAACTATTGTTGACCTCAAAGTGAGAAACGCAAATTTGGTAAAGCGGTGCAAATACCAGCAGGCAGCAGGAGTTACCATATTTGATTCACCTGCCATGTTATGAAATGGATCAGTCCCAATGTGTACCACTGGTGCTCTGAGGTTCTGGCGCCCTGAAATGTTAAGCCAGTAAAAATTAAGAGGTAATTCCAAACCAAACATCCAAATCACATTGATAAACCAATGGATTTCTTTGCAAGGAAATGAGGCTGAACTATACGTGGCCAGGGTACTGGAGTTGCACATTGTCCCCTCGTAGACCACCTGCCTCACCTTTTCTTCACTGACATTCATCAAAAACAAATACAGATTGCGTCTAATTAGAGTGGAGGATGATCTCTGTGTCACAACACCTGTTTCGTTCCATAAAGTTGCAATATTATCAAAACCATGGTTTAAAAAGCAGTTCAAGCCACAACCTGTAACTGAAATAGTTGGTTTCACTGTTTTTATTGTATTATCATAACAGACTGTATGCATGCACGCAAGTTTGTTGTTTGTTAGATCGGTGAGTTGTGAAAGTGGTTGTGAGAGTACAGTAGGCCAATATTTTTGAGAATCACTATAAAAGAAAGAAGAAAGAAGAAAAAACACCCCTTCAACTCCTATAACTTGCATACAGTATGAGGCAATGTCATTTTCATCGAGACATCCCCCCCATCCACCCTCTTGCCCTCGGCCAACACAGAATGAAGTTTGTCTTTCGTCGTTGACAGGGTCAGGAGTGAATTGTACTTTTACTTTGATTATTTAACAATTTCATTTGACCTCTAATCCATTCCATCTCAGAGGCAAATATTGAACTTTTTACTCCACTACAAATACTTTAGTTTAGAAAACTTTAGTTACTACTGCAGTTACTTTGTACAGTAAGTTTAGATTAACCAGTGAAGCCCAATTTTATACGTTGGCTATCATGGGTCAATGGGTGTTTGGGGTCTTACAACAAACACCCTCCTCCAGGCGACCGAATGTTGCTGATCAGACCCCGGCCTGTGTCCAAGTGGCATGCTAGCTACTGTCCCCGCTGTCTCTTGGGGGCTTAGGGGCGACACCATGAGGCTCTGCACACTGTGGGTTGCCTTCGGGCCTCTAAGAGGCTTGGGCACTGTGGGTTGCCTCTGGGCCGGCCTGGCTCCTACTGCGTCTGACCAGGTGACTTCTGTGAGTTGTGTCATCGTTGCCGCTGGCCAGTCAAACATCTCAATCTGCCTTGATGGGCTTTTAAACCATTCTGATTCTTGCAGACTTTACCGCAGTCTGTAGCTTGCTTCTTAACGTAACATGCCCCGCATATATGCAGACCACTTTACACTCGATTTAGGACATGTACTGTATTGTGCAATAAATGTGTTTTCGGCTGTCGGACTCACATTTCAATGCACATTTATATTGAATACTACATACTGTACCAATTGTTATATAAGATATGTGTAAATGAGTGTGTTTGGATGAGGGCAAGGTGAACAGAACAAAGCAAACAAAGGTTTCAAAGATGCCGATTTAAGGTAAAAAGGTAAAGTTGAAAAATAACTTCCCTCTCTCATGACAGAGACAAGAATGACTGATATCATACAAAATCAAGGACCTTAAATAGTGAGGGACTCCACCAACTTTCCTATATCCAGGAACGCTACTCAACGTCACCTTAAATTCAAGTGACAAAAATCAAGAAAACATTTCAATCATAATAAAGCTTAATCTATAAAGGTAAGTAAGTATAAAGGTAAGTATTCATATATTTCCAGTAACCCAACTCTATGAATAGACAATGCAATCATTCAAACACCCATATACTGTACCAAATGGTCTTCCAATCACAGTCTCCTCACTATAAAATGAGCTAAGGAGGCACCTGTGAGTCTTTTGGAGGACCAACAGGAAGTAAGCATGTTAGATTGACAAATAATGATCTGTTGAATAAACTAGACCAGGTCAACCTGGTTGTGCCAGACCCTGGTTCTGCCAACCCTCTGTCTGTCATCATCATTTATGACATCATGCCTTTTATAGGCATGTCATCATCATGTCATCATCATATATACCCTTTATATAGAAAACCCGGACAGACAGACAGACCGACATTTGCTTATGTAGGCCTACCCATTTCATGGGTCTGGCAATAAATACATGTTTAACCAGCTATTGTGTCCTGTGTATCATTTTATGAACTGAATGAAAATATAAGGGATATTAAGGTATGGATAATTAATATGTAAATGTCAAATAAATACAAATATCTTAACACCAAGTAGCTAGCATACCTAGCATCACATTTTGGTGACCATGTGGTTGAAACTAAAAAGAAATCATTATCTGTAACAATGATGAAAATATACTTCAACATAAAAGTATGACAATGCGTTAAAGGAGAATGGATTCAATAACTAAAAAATAATAAATATGTAGGCCTAATCAGGAAATACCAAAGAAAACTGAACATGTGGGCCTGAAAATAAGTGGGAATGGCAGTGTCTGTCTTTGCCACAATATGCATAATGTATTTCTATATAATCTACTGGAGGGAACGACTTCATGCTTTTCTTCTTTTTGAGGTTGGACGGGTCATGTTCCCTCCGTGCCCACCAAGATCAGCGTCCATATTGACAGGAGAGATGATCATAGGAGCAGAGTTTGTACCACCATCATTATCACAGGGACCAAAGTATGGATATAGTTTATCAGGGAAGGTGCAGCCAGTGAAAGAGTAGAGATGAACTCTGGCCTCCACATCATAAAATGAGACCAGACACTCCTCGTAATCCACAAACACTCCCACTTTCCTGAGCGCCTCTCTAACAGGGAGGAGGACAGAAGGGTCAGAAAGAGCCTCGTACTCATTTCCATTCCTCAACCATATAGTCCAGTAACCATTTTTGGGGTTTAGTGTAACGTGTCCCTTCCTTTTGATGGACTTTTTGGCCACTCCTAGATCCCACTCAGTCTTCCCTTTAACCTGAACCTCATAGTAAAACCTTCCTGAGAAGCTTTGTTTTCCTAAGACACAGAGACTGATAGAGAATCTCTCTTTTTTGTTCGGGAGTTTCTTCTTTATATCTCCAGTGTTCACTTGTTTTCCATCCTCAGACAGGATGAAGTAGGGATTTGCAGTATCAGGATCCATAGTCACATCTACCGCATATTGCTGGATCCTTCTCAACTCAACATCACACAGGTTCTTCTCTATCTCTTGACTGAGTGTCTTCTCCAGCTGAGTCACAGCTGTCCTCACAGTCCCCACGTATGAAGTCCGATGGACTTTGGAATTCGTCCAGTCCTTGTTGGCTGGAGTGTTGATGGATTTGGAGTTCTGGAGGAGCTGGTTTTCAGTATGTGAGGGCTGCTTCAGCTCAGAGATTCTCTTTTCTAACTGAGTGATTTCTTTTTGCAGATCTTTGATGAAACCTTCAGCCTGTTTATCTGTTATTTTCTGCTTCTCTTCAATCCCATCAATGAACTCAGCCTGGCTTCTCTGAATACAGCTGATCAGAAATGTATTGAGACCATTGAAGACCTGCACGCTGTCTGCTATTGCCGAATCTGCATCTTTCTTTTGAAGCTCTACTGAGTGTTTGACCTCCTGAATCTTCAAATTTCTCTCCTGGATCATCTGCTGAACTTCAGCCTCTGTCTTTGCTTCATATTCTTCTCTCCACGTGTGATTCCTAAACTGAAGAACCATCTCAGAAATGAAAGTGTTGACGGATGCTTTTGGTCTCTTATTGAAGGTTTCTTTACACAGTGGACACCGACATCCATTAGTGTCCCAGTAATGTGTGATGCAGGCTTTGCAGTAGTTGTGTCCACATGGAATGGTGACTGGAACAGTCAGCACGTCCATACAGACAGAACACAGGAAGTGCTCTTCAGACAGGAAACTGCTGGTGGTCGTCATTTCTACACACTGAAAATAAAAGCGTGAAACACTAGAAAGAGAAGTGATTCTGGGGTGTCCTCACCCAGAGCTATCTGTATTCACAATCCAGGATCTCTTCTCTTTGGCTAATGCTCCGCAGACTCTGAGTAATCAGCTTTTAAAGTCAAGCCGGCTGATATCTGACATCATCAAATATGACATCAGTCTTGTGAGATCCTGGATTGTGAATACAGATAGCTCTGGGTGAGGACACCCCAGAATCACTTCTCATACAGAAACAACGCTTCTAGATATTTTACAATATATTTCCAGTATTTCGGAGTATTTCTCCCAACAATGAACACATATGTTTCTCGGCTGGGGTGGTGGTTCGACAGACACATGCATAATCAATTTGGGGGTGACATGAACCACTAGGGCGTATAGACAGTATCTAGCTTTGACTGAATAAGAGTGACCTAACCTATAGCGTTCGACTTCGCTCAAAACCCGCAAGAGCTGCATTGAGCTTTGTAGGAAAATTTGCTGACAAATACAGGGCCTATTTCCAGAACGCTAAGTACACACTTTCACTCATTTCAAGTGCAAAGTGCCTCTCTTTTCTTAAAAGCACCCCAGAGGGTGACCGCTCTGTATTCTTTTCAAGGCAGAACTGCATGCTCACGATGCGTCACATACTGTACATTGCTTGTAGATCGTCTGTTTTATTTAATGTAATAATGAGCTTAAAAAGGTTTTTTTCACCCTATAGCAGGGGTCAGGCCAGGGACCCCCAAACTGATGGGCAGATGGAGCAGGGACCCCCTACCTTGTAGGGTGGGGGTCGGGCTATAACATCTATTGTATATTTATGTATAAAATTGTGTTTATTGTCATACCTCCAGACAAGGTCCCCCTATGGGATAACCAGCGCCATCTGGCGCTGCAACAGAGTAAAACTCATAAGCTCCCGTACGAGAAATATCATTTGTCGGTAGGGCTGTCAATCACAAACGAGGGCACCGCCCCCGAGTGTATATAAGCCCTGCGGGCTATCATAACTTCCTCTTCCGCACCTCTGCTTACCTGCAACTAGAGTGTCGCGAACTCAGCCATATAAGTATATTTTCTGTAAAGTTTAGCCTAAGCGTTGACTAGGAAGTCGGCCACTGGCCTTTATAGATTATTCTCCTGTACGTTTCTACTTCTATTCTTCCTAACAGTTCGGTCTTTTTCTTCACTTTCGCTTTGAGTCTTTACTTCTTCTCTGTGCGTTCTGCCACGTGTCTCCCTGCCTTAGCTTAGCTTCGCTTAGCTTCGGTTAGCTCACAATGGCAGCTCGTCGGCCCACAGTTAGCAACCTGCTAGCTAGGGTACCGAAGAAGTGCGGCCTTCCCAGCTGCAAAGGCCTCATCGCCAATGAAGATACTCATCCGTTCTGCATTGTCTGCATGGGGGAAGGACACGCCTTGGCCTCTCTGTCCCCTCCGGCCCCGGCCACGGGGGTGAACTGTACTGACTGCCTCCAGTATGATGTTCCAGCCCTCGAGGCCCGCTGTGAGATCGCTGGCGTTGGTTACGGCCTTCACACCACGGTCTCCGCCGGATCCCTCCCAGACACCTCTCCTCGTGTGCCGGACAGCGCTGCACGCCACAGCGCTGCTTCTCGCCACGTGGTTAGGCCTCCAGCGGCCTCGCCCTCAGCTAGCTTCGGTAGCCCCGTTGCTAGCGGGTCTGCGGCCCCTGTTTCCACTGCTGTTTCTCCGACGGGCTCGACTGGTGCCGTGCCCAAGAAGAGAACATGCAAGACCGCCCACGTTGCTCCTCCGCCAGCTGCAACCTGGACCGTCCCCCCCAAGGAATTCCACCCTCTAGTCGTCGGTGACATTCCTCTCTCCTTCTCCGTCCCCCAGCTACGGGCTATGCGGCCACCTAGCCCCGTCTCCTGGCATGCTAGCGACGGAGACGAACCGGAGCTAGAGGACTGCGACATGGAGGAGTTGGACACGGAGGGTGAGTACTCGGAGGAGGACGAGTCCTCTTTCCCCTCCGGACAGGGCGGAGGCGCGGCCAGGGTGGTTCCTCATGCCGAGGCTTCCATCTCCGCCGCGTCCTCCCAAGCCCCTTCTGCCTCTCTCCCCCCTTCCATGCCGGCTGGGGCGAGAGGGGCAGCGGCACAAGACCCAGACTCCATCCCCATGGACGAGCTCTCGGTGCTGGAACGTGCCACCATCCGTTGTGGCCTGGAGCTGCCACTCGGAGACGCGCCACTCGGACCACGGGCTAGGATTCCCCTCCTTGGCCAGGATGTGGATTCCTCTCCCCCGCTTCGGATGGAAAAGCTCCCACTGGTCCCAGGCTTTGCAGAGGCCCTGCATTCAACCTGGACTACACACAAGGACCCCCCCAAGCTCCCCTTCCTGGTCGATTGCCGCGACGCAGAGAAGGCGGGAATCCCCTTGTGCCCTCCCATGGACAAGCTGATGGCCCAGTCCCTGGTAGGGAGCCTCAAGCCAAGTCATGAGCGGACCGGTCCTGGAGGCCGCCCTCCCCTCAATCTGGCCGTGGGTAAGAAGCCTCCTGGGTTTGCCATCCCCTTTGACGACAAGCAGTCTTCCAGGGTTAGGAACTCTTACAGAGCATCCGCGCTGGCAGCCAGGACGATGAACGCCACCCAGCTGCTGCTTTTCTCCACCAGGCGCCTCCTCAGCGAGATGCGGGAGGTGCCTGACGTGTTGGTGGAGGAAATGGACAAGTCGCTGCGCATGCTGATGGACCTGAATGTCCACGCAATCGAGTGGCTTGGACACGGCATGGATTATTGCATCCAGGCGGAACGTGCCAGGTGGCTGGATAAGGTAAAGTGTCCTGGCAGTTCCGGAGAGGAGACCGAGAAGGTCCTGCAAGACCTCCCCGGCCACCCTTCCTCCCTCATGGGCGGTGGACTGGAGCTTCTCCGCCAGGAGGTGGCGGATAAGAAGATCACTCTGGAGCTCCTGGGCGCCACGACGGACCCCCAGGTACCCAGAAAGGAAAAGAGACAGGGACGGAGCAAGGCCCCTGGTCAGGCTGACAGGGGGCGCTCTTCCTCCAAACAGGGGAAACAGAACAATCCCCCTAGGACCCCCTCTTCTTCCTCCGCGGGACCCCCTCACACTGCAGCAGGGGCTCAGGCCTGCTCTCAATCCCGCCACCCTCCCAGGCACGGGATACCGGCCAGCTCCCACAAAGCCCGTGGGAAGCCGCCGCGAAAGTGACACTGGACTCTGGCGGGGTCCCCCTGAAAATTCAGGGGACCCCCCCTTGCAAGCGCAGACGTTTGGACAATACGAACAATTTTTCTTATGCCAAGAAATTAATGTTTATTCCTCCTCTGTGCTCTCCTCCAGTGCCTGTAATAAAAAGTGTGTTGATAAAACAATGCCTGTTTATTTCAAACCCACCTGCTTTAGTACAGACGACCCCATTTTGCATGAATTTAACCAGTGTAGAGAAGTCCAGGCTGGAATTTCTTTCCACTCAGAAAATATCGCTTCCTCCAGTCACGCAGACAGGTTACAAGCAGAATGTTTCTCTTTGCAAAATGTTCCCAGACAAGCTAATTCCTATTCACAATGGTATGGTCTTACTAGTGTGCAATACCCCTCTGTCTCCACCGAGCGGCACTGTTATGCCGACTCTAGTTCAGGACAGGAGTTTGGTCTTAGCGTCAGGGAAGAAGCCAACACATATCACCCAGGGTCGGCCTCGTCTTCCCGCAAGGAAGCATATAAAGGCCTTAGCACAGGTTATAAACGTAAATACAATTCCCCGAGCCGGGGATTATGTTACTTATGCGATGAACCCTGTCCCCCGGGCTCCACGTTGTGTGTCGCCTGTATTATTAACAAGCGAGGCTTCTTGGAGGTCACGTGTTCGTCTCCCACCGGATACGGAAATAAGCGTAACGGAAACGCTCTTTCCGCCGGTGTCTCCGCGCCTTCCGGCCCGGCGTCTAGCGGATACGGATACGTGCCCGGATACGGAACCTCTCCCTCCCGGCCCAGTAGTTCCGCTCAGGCGGTACAACCCCAAGGCTTCTCCGTTGCTCAGCAACACGTTAGCACAGTGTGCAGAGCAATGGAAACGTTGCAATCCGAATCACTGGGTGTTTCGGACGGTGACACGGGGTTACAGACTACAGTTCGCGAAAAAACCCTCCCTATCCAGCAAGGTTATTTATACTCGAGCCCGCGGCTTGAAGGCGGATGCCTTGAGGGAGGAGATAAGCTCACTATTGCGCAAGGGCGCTATAGTGGAGTTATCACGCGACCAGAGCCGTTTAGGCTTCTGGAGCCGTTATTTTCTGGTTCAGAAAAAAGGAGGGGGGCTGCGTCCGATTATGGACTTACGTGCTCTGAACAAGCACTTGAAAAAGTTCAAATTCAGGATGCTGACGTCAGAGTCACTGATGAAATCAGTGAGACAGGGGGATTTCCACTGTTCAGTGGATCTGAAGGACGCTTATCAGCACATCCTCATTTATCCCCCACACAGGAAGTTCCTGCGGTTCGCCTTCGAGGGGCGCCTGTACGAGTACACGGTCCTCCCTTTCGGTCTTTCTCTGAGCCCTCGGGTTTTCGTGAAAGTGACCGAGGCAGCCATTGCTCCACTGAGGCATCAGGGAGTCAGGCTGGCGAACTACATAGACGATTGGATGATTTCCGCCGCCTCCTGCTCAGAAGCGGCGCGCCATACCAATCTGGTGTTGTCACACCTGAAGGCCTTGGGTTTCAACGTCAATTTTGGCAAAAGCATGTTGTCACCCTCCCAGCAGATTTCCTTTATAGGAATATCTCTGGACTCGGCCACCATGTCCGCTCGCCTCTCCCCGGAGAGGGTGGACAGGTTTCTGACTTGTCTCGGCTCCTTCCGACTGAACCAGGTGGTCAGGTACAAGGAGTGCATGAAGTTGACTGGGCTGATGGCGTCAGCGGTGCAACTTCTGCGTCTGGGCAGGTTTCATATGAGACCTTTCCAGCGGTGGTCACTGGCGCTCAGGATTCCTTCCCTGCAAGGGTACAGGAAGGTGACAGTCAGCCAGGTCTGCATGGACGCTCTGGTCCCATGGAGGGACCAGGCGTTGTTGACAAGTGGGGTCTCCATGGGCGAAGTGGTGTCACGCAAGGTGATCACCACAGACGCCAGCCGCTCGGGGTGGGGCGCCACCCACGAGGGGCGCTCAGCCAGGGGTCTTTGGACCCAGGCCATGTTGGAGTACCACATCAACTATCTGGAGTTAATGGCGATCTACTTGGCGCTCAAGCATTTCGAACCATTTCTCCGGGGTTGCCATGTCCTGGTCAGGACGGACAACACGGCGGCCCTGTATTATCTCAACAAACAGGGCGGCCTCTCCTCGCGTACGCTGGATCAGCTGGCGCGCGAGATGACCCTCTGGTGCTTGCCTCGGTTGAGGTCCATCAGAGCCTCCCATGTCCCGGGCCTTCAGAACGGCGGCGCCGATCTGTTGTCCAGGGGGGAGCCTCGTTACGAGGATTGGTCTCTCCACCCTGCGGTGGTGAGGCAGATTTTCTCCAGGTTCGGTCGACCTCGAGTCGATCTCTTTGCCTCCCAGGAGAACGCGAAGTGTCCCCTTTACTTCTCAGTGAGGGGACCTTCTCCTCTGGGGATGGACGCGTTTGCTTACGAATGGCCACAAGGTCTTCTCTACGCGTTTCCACCCTTGGAACTGATTCTTCCCACTCTGGAGAGGATCAGATGTTCCAACCAGGAGGTTCTTCTGGTGACACCATCCAGGGGAGTGTGGAGGTCTCTGATCACCCCACTGCTCTCTCGACCCCCTTGGCGGCTTCCCTTGCACAGGGATCTGCTGCGCCAGGCAGGGGACGAGATCTTCCATCCAGCAGCTCGCAGCAGGCTTCTCACCGACGGTTGTAGCCACTATTCAGAGTGCTAGAGCCCCCTCTACTAGGGCTGTGTATGATGGAAGGTGGAATGCCTTTTTGGACTGGTGTGAGCTACAAGAGCCACCTGTGGTGGCTCATATAGCTTCGGCCCAGAGGGTGTTAGATTTCCTGCAGGACCGCCTGGACCTTGGTCTGGCGTTCTCTACACTGAGGGGTTATTTAGCGGCTATTGATGCCTGCCACCTGGGGGTGGCAGGTAAAGGCCTTTCTAAAATCCCTGAGGTGGTCCAATTCATGCATGGTGTTGACCATTTGAGACCTGTGACCAGGGCCTTGTTTCCTGTTTGGGATCTACAAGTGGTTCTTGAGGGCCTTTGCAAGGCACCCTTTGAACCGATTGGGAGGACCTCTTTGAAACATTTAAGTTTCAAAACAGCTCTTTTGCTTGCCTTGTCTACGGCTAAGCGTGTGAGCGACCTTCGTGCGCTCTCTGTGAGCCCTGATTGTATGAGGTTTCTCAATAATGACTCCAAGGTTCTTCTCAAACCTCATTTGAGTTTTATTTCTAAGAACCGGGTGGTCCCGAAGGAACCTGTTGTTTTGACGGCTTTCCATCCTCCTCCGTTTGCATCAGAGGAGGATAGGCGTCTTCATTGTCTTTGTCCAGTTAGGGCCCTGAAGGTCTACTGTGATAGGACGGTGGACAGCAGGTCTACTTCTCAGCTTTTCGTGGTCATGAATGCCCGTCAACGGAAAGCGGTGTCCAAGCCCACTCTGTCGAGATGGCTTGTGGATGCGATTAGGTTGGCTTACACCCGGTCTGGGTCTGAAGTGCCGGAAGCACTTAAAGGCCCAGTTCAGGGAATTAAGCTATTTCTTTATAGACACATTTTATATGTAGAATATTAATTTCTGAAATACTGTTAAAAAAATTGGAACTTTATATTGCAGCATTGTGATATAAGACTGCTTTACGTTTTTTAATCATAACTGGGGTGTCATATTTTAATGCTTGTCACCGTGGTGCGTAATCTGCGCATCACGGTGATAGCTATTAATTAATTACATTTGATAGGCTACCGAGATCAGTTACTAGGCAAATTCCTCCCTTCTTCCTGCTAGCCTGGTCGCTAACGCTAACACTGTTGTTGTAACGTCCACACTGCTGCTGCTGCAGACAGTGCTCCCCCCCACCACACACCGACCCACCACACACACACACACACACACACACACACACACACACACACACACACACACTGTGCGTGTGCGTGCGTGCATCAATCCACACTCCACTTTCACTCTGACATTCCACAGACCACGGCGTTTGGTTAGCAGTTAGCCTAGCCTAGCGTTCCTTCTCCCCCTGTATCTGTGTCAGACTGGTGCGGTGATGAAGCAGGCAACTGCTCAGGGGCGTCAATTGGGTATGGCAGGGGTATGCAGTAGCCCTGAATACATGACTCTCATATACATGAGAGTCATGCTCGAACTTTAACATGAGGACCAGTGGGTAATCGAGCCCTCAACGGTTTGCGCTAGGAACATCATATTTAAAAAATAAAGTGCTTACCCAAGCCAACTCTGCTAACGATTTGACGCCGCACAACGTTCATTACACGCCGCTCCCCGGTTGTTAAGTAAAAAGCATTTTTGTCCGAAATTATTTTGTTTTCCATTGGACATCCGGGTCATTTCCTCGCTAGCCCTGAATCAGGGCTAGCGAGGAAATGACCCGGATGTCCAATGGAAAACCAATGGAAAACAAAATAATTTCGGACAAAAATGCTTTTTACTTAACAACCGGGGAGCGGCGTGTAATGAACGTTGTGCGGCGTCAAATCGTTAGCAGAGTTGGCTTGGGTAAGCACTTTATTTTTGAAATCTGATGTTCCTAGCGCAAACCGTTGAGGGCTCGATTACCCACTGGTCCTCATGTTAAAGTTCGAGCATGACTCTCATGTATATGAGAGTCATGTATTCAGGGCTAGGGTATGCAGCTGCCATACCTTGACTACAGGGGGAAATAATAAAAATGTACTTTTCATCGTGCCTGTTGCTAAGGTATGGCAACATGACTGGTGTCATAAGACACCAGTCATGTTGCCATACCTTAGCTTGTTCTGAACTGACGCCACTGTCTGCAACTGCTGCCCCTCTCAGCCAATCACGGTGTGTGTGTGTGTGTGTGTGTGTGTGTGTGTGTGTGTGTGTGTGTGTGTGTGTGTGTGTGTGTGTGTGTGTGTGTGTGTGTGTGTGTGTGTGTGTGTGTGTGTGTGTGTGTGTGTGTGTGTGTGTGTGTTGCGTGCGTGCGTGCGTGCGTGCGTGCGTGCGTGCGAGTGAGAGTGGTGGAAAAAGTACTCAAATGTTTTACTTGAGTAAAACTGTAAAATTATCACACTATACTGCATTGTGGAAACTAACTAATGAAAATAATAATACTCAAGTAAAGTCAAAGTGCCTGAATACAAAGTACTTGAGTAAATGTACTTAGTTACTTTCTTTTTTGAGTATGTACTTCAGTGCCTTTTTTTTTTTTTTTTAAATCAAGAAAACCAAAGTGGATACTTCTGTGAATGGGCGTGGCTTCATTGTGTACATAGGCCACGCCCCTACAGTCCTTGTCAGAAAGGCCAGAAAAATATGTATTGGATTTGACACACTTTGAAACACTTTTTTTTTAACTTTTAGATTTTTTTCATCATTAAAATCTTGTCTGTTGGTTAATAATACATCACTCTGTTGTGTGACAAACTGAGAATACACTAGTTATCATCTTTATTTGACTGAACTCCCCCTTTAAGGCCCACAGTACTAGGGGTGTGTCTACCTCTTGGGCTTTGTCCAAAGGTGTCTCCATTGAGGAGATTTGTGCAGCGGCGAATTGGTCTTCGCCGTCCACCTTTGCGACCTACTATCACCTGGACGTTGCGCCTTCTGCTATGGCGCATACGGTTCTGGGTGCTGCTGCCTTTCCTACTACGTAGTGGGGCGGCTCTCTCTCCCCTTCCGGAGATAGCATGCTGCTGTCTCTAGGATACGTGGGGGGGGACCCTGAGTTTTTCCCTTATTTTATTGCAATTTTATAAGGTGGACCTGTGTCTGCCCTTAGTGCATAAGGCGGGCCTCGGTCTGTCAGGGTCTTTTTTCTGTCTGAACACGCCCAGGCCCTGTGGGTCTGGGTCGGATCAGTCCTGGAAGGGGTCACGTCGGTTGACAGGACCTCCTTCCGGGTGTGGTCGGTGTGCACGACAGTCTTGTCGGTTCATGACTTCTCGGGGAGTATATGAGTCCCATAGGGGGACCTTGTCTGGAGGTATGACAATAAACGTATAGGTTCCGGACGGAACCATGTTTATTTAATACCGGAGGACAAGGTCCCCCGAATAAAGCCCCTCGGTTCGCTAGTTGCGGGCGCAGAGGTGCGGCTTTAGAGGAAGTTATGATAGCCCGCAGGGCTTATATACACTCGGGGGCGGTGCCCTCGTTTGTGATTGACAGCCCTACCGACAAATGATATTTCTCGTACGGGAGCTTATGAGTTTTACTCTGTTGCAGCGCCAGATGGCGCTGGTTATCCCATAGGGGGACCTTGTCCTCCGGTATTAAATAAACATGGTTCCGTCCGGAACCTATACGTTTCATGTGTATAAACATACCATGTTATTGTGCATTCAATACTATGCTATTAAAATAATAGATTAATATATTCATGCTTTTATTTTAAACATGCATGTACAAGTGGCCGTACCACTGACATTTATAAACATAATTAACGAATTAACTTGATCACCTTTTAACTTTATCACTGTCAGTTGCGCAATAATCATGTATACAAGCTATTCAAAAGAGACAGAATCATGTTTTTTATATTTAAAGACATTTTTTTTCTTTCTTTAAAAAAATATTACATATAAAATGTTCTCCAACAATTTTGGGGACCCCCTAAAGTATCCCCACGGACCCCCTGTTGAAGAACCCTGCTATAGCATTGGTTCTCAAAGTGGGGTCCTTGAGGGAGTTCCAGGGGGTTCCCAGCTAAATGCTAGTTAGGAACCAAACTGAGTTCAATTAACATTTAACAACAAAATATAAATTGGGGTTTGAGAGATAGAAATAACATTAAATGGGGGTCCGTATCCTAACGCATGTAAAACTGGGATTCCTTGAAATTAAAGTGGTTGAGAATCACCGCTAGAGCCGTAAACGTCTTATGGGGTCCTTGGCATATCTTTTCAAATGGAGGTCTGCGGGCTAATTAGTGTCAATTTGGGGGTCCTTGACATTAAAAGGTTTGAGAACCACTGCCCTATAGTATGGGTATAGGGCCCACACCATACCAGCCAACTTCAGAAAGCATATGCTACCTGCTCCGGCTGGCTGACCCACACGTCCTTGCTGTAGCCTCCGCTCCTCCCCAGCCTGTCTGTGTCTCCACACTGAGCCATAATTTGTGCTCTGGCGCTGGCCTGGGATGTGCCTGCAGGCTTCTTGCGGTCAATGTTCCTTCCCACGCGCCCCCTCCTCATCGCTGTTCCGGTGCGTATCCACCCGCTGCGCGCTTTGTCAGCCTGGGCGATTCACTGACCTTTCCAGCCGAGTCTTTTCTCCATCAGGCAAAATGGGCCCTCATTAATAGTTCATGGCTCTCTCCTTCACCCTGTTTGTTACATTGATTCAACTCCCTCCCCGTCGCTTTTCTCTCCTCTTGGCTCGCCTTGTGTTTCTCGATTTTCCAGCTAGAGGCCCCGGCGTCTGGCGCACATTTACACAGGTGCCTTTTCTATTAACCCTGGGAGAGGGCTCTTTTCTCTCAAATGCTCCCTCTGTCTTTCATGCCACCCTGCTCTCTATATCTGTCTCTGTCTCTGTCTCTGTCTGTCTCTCTCTCTCTGTCTGTCTCTCTCTCTCTCTCTCTCTCTCTCTCCATGTCATCCCTATGTGTCTTCTCATTCTTTCCTCTTTTACAGTTACTTTCCCTTTACCTTCACCCCCTTTCTCCCCCCCTCTCTCTCTCTCTCTCTCTCTCTCTCTCGCTCTCTCTCTCTCTCTCTCTCTCTCTCTCTCTCTCTCGCTGTATGTGTCTGGTACTATTTGAGATTGCTGGAAGCATGTGTGATGGAACTGATGCTGAAACCGAAAGAGCAGCCTTTTGGGGCAAAGAGCTTTTATGAGTCCCAGATAATGGAGGAGGAAGAGGAAGATAGGTGTGTGTGGTGGTGCATCATTTTATCGCCTCATAGCTGGTGTGTGAGTGTGTGTGTGTGTGTGGGGAGGTGTATAGCAGTTTAGAGCAGGACAGAAAGTCGATAGATTGCAACTTTAAGTACATGGGGGGGACTAAATGAAATACAGGATGTTGTGCTCAACGCTGACAAGAAAATCAAAACGTCAGCGTCCGTAGAGCATCTCTTTTGATGATAGAATCATCTTCATATCGGCATCTCCGTGGGGAAAATGATTGAAAAACAAATCAAGACTTTGATTTACAAGGAAATTGATCCTGTGAATAGCCGTGGATATTATGGCACTAAGAGAAGAAAACAAATCGAATCGCGGATCTTGGACTTCAAGTGGCCAGCAGGCCGTCTATGACTCTTTCTGCCCAAGCCTTGCCCCATTGACTTCCTCTATAAAATGAACGTTAATTATTTATTTAAGTATAACACGTTATGTGGAGAAATAATTTATATTGTCTGCATCTCTGTGACATATATGGGCATACATATACTGTACAGTCAAATCTAAGTGTATTTGGCATTGGTAAAAGTTCAACCTGATGTCCCTAATTTGAGCACACAAAAAAACACAACAAAACATTTCCAAGCTTGTCAAACAAGGTAGAATTGCGAAAATAGCAGTTCTACTATTCCCATAGCGGCTATTTTCACCATGCGATACGATGGAGTATAATATAGGCTTTATGTGGTTAATAATATTAGTATGGCATTATTTTCACTATTGGCATGTCGATTAAAACAAATCTCGTCAACCATTGGATTATTCCGTGCACAGAGCCATACATAATTAGCTCTTATGCTCATCTCAATGCTCTTTGTTAATTGGGTACGTGGGCACCAGCCCAACTTGGCTGCTGTCTGCACAAAAAGATATTTAAGCTTAATTTCTCCAGGGAGGCATTTTGCTGAGCATGTATGCTTTTACAGACCCTCCGCCTTGTTTCATATCCGTCCAGACACACACGTTCACACCTGGGAGAGGTTCAGCACCATCACACTCAGCTCTCTGTCCTATACAGTCAGCAGCTCCGCCGGAGCACCAGGGGATTCGGTGCCTTGCTCGAGGGCACAGCAGCGGTCATTGTTGAAGGATTACAGATTTTCCTGCCAACACGCCGACCGGCGGCATTCAATTAGCACACCTGTCCCGCTAACCTTTATGCACGCCAACCCTTATCGGAACTTAAAACATTTAAGGAAAGGACGAGGTGCTCTGTGGTACAAAGAATGGAAGATAAATTACTAGTATATGTGTATGAAATAAGTTTACAAAGACGAAGGAAATACTCGAAGGAGTTATAGTTGGCGTAGTTCTGTAAACGCATTAGTGTATTTTTATGTATTTTGTTAGTTTTAGTTAACTATAATATATATTAACCTTGGTGCACGACAGAGACAGCCATCAGTAACACGACCCAAACAACAATTAAGTTAATAAAACCTTATTTTGTCCAATCTGTATAGTAAAGTATGTTGATCCTACTGTATATAACGAGCACATCTATAAGTAGGTCGGGAGAGCCTTATATTGTCGGTATTGTTGGTGCTTTTCTAGGATCTCCTTTTAGTTGACCTTGTACCAGTGAACTGTACCGTCATGAAACTGTACCTTTTCCTATGCAAACTTCTAATAAAGTCTTCAATCAGCCGTTGCGCTAGACCTCTGAGAGAAAGCTTGCTGAGGTGTGACACACCTACCATCAGCTCCCGGTACACGACTTTCCACACCCAAGCCGTGCTACTCATACGCTGAGTTGGTGGTCCCCTGGATCGAACTCGTCAAACCGACTGAGCTACCAGGACAGTTGACAAGTCGTATTGTATGAATCTCAAAAGCTTTATATCTGTTGAAATCCTGTGATGTCTAATGATGTCAACTGCATCTAACCCATTTAACTTACACAACTAGTAAGATACAGTAGATGCTACATAGACAACATTTACACAATGAAGGATGTTATGAAAGAGTAGAGACAATTTTCGACGCATGTCGCACACACATACACAAACAGACAATGCTAGCACTGATATTGATTGACTGACACACACACACACACACACACACACACACACACACACACACACACACACACACACACACACACACTTGTCCAAGGGCCCTGTTTGAGCCCGCAGGGATCCCCTTGCTGTCCTCCCAGACCTTAATTCAGCCAATCCCTCAATTGCCACCTCCGTTATCGCGCAATCAATAAACCCCAAACCTTGTTCAATTTGACAAGCATCTACATGGGGGGAAAAAGGCAATCGCTAAGCACCAATGGCCCATGGGCATATGATATTGACCGGGTGGAGATAAGGTTTAGCCTACTCAATCATGCAGGGGAGAATGGGCTGGCGAGATTAAGGGCTGGAGCCGATCCAGACCCCCGCTCAAGCGAAAGGCCGCAGTAATGAAGAGCGCCGAGGAGGCCAAAACAAGCAGACTAAATTTGTCCTTCCTATTACGAGGGTGTGATGAAGTGTGAGCGGAACATGTTTTCTGTGTCTGGGTGCTTCTGAGACGGAGAGTGAGGAGGGACTGCCACTGGGAAATCCTGGGTCTTCATTTAACTTGGGAGGGTGTACACATGGGTAACCCACATACTGAGGATTTTAGTGTTTGCTTGATTTTTAAGTGTGTGTGTGTGTGTGTGTGTGTGTGTGTGTGTGTGTGTGTGTGTGTGTGTGTGTGTGTGTGTGTGTGTGTGTGTGTGTGTGTGTGTGTGTGTGTGTGTGTGTGTGTGTGTGTGTGTGTGTGTGTGTGTGTGTGTGTGTGTGTGTGTGTGCGCGCGCGCATGTGCGTTCTTGCGTACTATTATATTTGTGAGAACCAACATGTCATCACAAGGATGGAAAATGGGGAAATTTGTCTTTCTGGTCTGGTAAGACTTGGGTTGAGGATTAGCGCTAGCATTATATGTATAGGTTTAAGTTACACATGTACAGGTGATGGTGGGCTGGTGAGGGTCAGGTTAGGGAATGAATGTAATCTGTAGAAAGTCCTCAAACGAACAGTATATAGCAGCCCAGGGAAATCTGTCAAATGTCCTCGTAGCGTAAAGAAATCTGTCAAGGACAGCTGTTGAAAGTCCTCAATAGCAGCACAAAGACGTCTGTCAAACGTCCTCACTGTAACTGTACAAGGATGTGTGGGTGTTCGTGAAGATACTATAGTAGTACACAATTTGTCGCTCAGTGTTAGGACTGCCCTTGCTAACAGCATTTTGAATTCATTGGTTTTTCAAACTGGCATCAATGTCAACAATATGTTGCTGTTATTGTACAGCAGGCTGGAATTCACTATGCACACCAAAGACTGTTTTGAAACCACTTTTTCTGCAAATACAAATCGGCCATCTTTGAACTTCCGGTTCTGAAAAGAAACCGGAAACAACTGCGTTTGGCTGCAAACAGCGGATCTTCACTTGGTAGAACCAATATAAACCCTAGAAGTATACCCTACGTTATCAATGATTTGATTGATTGATTGAATACTTTATTAGCAGTTCGCATAGGAAAAGTACGGACTGTACAAAGCACAGGACTGTACAATTAAGATACAAGGTCTACTATTAGGATGTAAACCCAAGAAAGCTCTGGCTTGTTTATTGAGAATTCATTTTAAAATTAATAGGAGTATAATTTAATAAACACATGGTTTTGTGGGGGTTATATGATCAGTGACATCATGAAGATGTAATCTGCAAGCCTAAGAGTACATTAATGACATAGTTCAATGTTGACTTTGAACTAGCAATGAAAACAAGTGTTTATGAAAATATGTACAACAGTGATAAAATCAAGTGTAAAGTCCGGCCTAATCCTTGTTCACTTGAATTGAGAAAATATTCTTCTGGAGCCAGCAGGAGATAAAATAGCGACATCTGCTGGGCCATTAATGTGAACTGTGCCCTTAAAGAGATTCAGGAAGTGGGCTTCAAATCCAGCACAGATCATAGAGTTATAATAAGTATGGGCACCAGATATCCCCGCCCGTTCACTTGTATTGAGTTGCTCACCCAGTGCATGAAGCCAAATTTCACCCCTTCTTCCGGTTGTAAAATGTGACGTAGTAGCCAAGATGTGCGTTCATGTTTCTGGCCTCATCTGTAAAAAAGCTGCAGTACCTCAAACGGCCACCATGTCAATTTGGCTTCAGCCCTCCCCCTGGTGTCTGGGGGCTGGCACAGATTCCTTTGTTCCTGATGCATGGGTGTAGGAAGCAAACATAATAGTTGGTGGAAATTAGTGAGATGCGTTGGTTATCTCCATATAACTTTGGCAACCTGTTAATTGCCTGTATGACGTGAGAGTAAGTGAGAGCCTTCGTTACAGGTGGGATAACTTTTCTTTTCAGAATCAGTGGGGTCAAATAGTGCTGGCATCGTGTCTTTGGGGCCGTTTGGAGTTGGATGGCCATTTTCATGCATGTACCGATGATGATCCTCTGGAGGCAAAGGGTCACTTTGTGTAGTACAACCGTAGATTCTAGTATTTTGAGTTGACGATATATGCCATACACGGTGCCATGGCATTGGTCCGAAGGTTCATTAGTCCGAATTTGTTAAGAATACTATGTCTAACTCTAACCCTAACTCTAACTCTAACCCTAACCCTAACCCTAGCCCTAACCTCAGTAACCTTAACTAAATTCGGACTAATGAACCTTCGGACTAATGAACTTTCGGACTTATGGGCAGTCCCCCCATATACAGCATTCAATATGCCTCAATACTATGATATAATACATTCTGGCTTGGGACTGAACACAATGCCTCTGTCCTCTGCCACTTGTTTTGAGACCATGTTTGTTGACCTATCGACGGTTTAATATCCTGCTCTGTTCAACAATGTAGCGATCCCAGTAGGGATAACCTGACAATGTAATTACCATTGGAATGAGGCATTTACTATTCCCGATGAATGTTCTATAAAGAGCCCGCACTCACAGATCTTTAGTGACTGTGACATTTCTGTCGCTAGACTGTTGATGGCAGCAAAACAATGCGTACCTTGATACCATTGCAGGACGCTACATTGTTTTACCTTCCGATACACCGCACGCTCACACATGCATTTATGATCCCTCTCACACACACATGGTCTCTCTCTCTCTCTCTCTCTCTCTCTCTCTCTCTCTCTCTCTCTCTCTCTCAACCCCCCCTCCCTCCCTCCCTTATCTTGCTGATTTCTGACAGCAGAACATGTCCTGCAGCCGTCCCTCCAGGGCCCAATCAATACAAAGTTAATGAGTCACTTTGGAGGTGAATGAGGATGTGGTGTGTGGTTCACATTCAGGGGACTTCCAGCATAGCATTGCTGTCGGGTGGAAACCTTATATGTCCAAAGCTATTAAGTGCCTTTCAGATGGAAGGCGGTTGACGAGGGCGTTCTCGCTTGGATCAGCGGGGATCGCACTGCGGTGGAGACAGAAACACAATCGCTACGTGAGTAAAACTAGTACGGGCGATATTTTACAAAGATGACCACAATCCAGCTCTTGCCGCCCGTGAGCGTGTGCAAAAATGTCACGGGCCGCGCCTGCTCGCCTCTCCGCTCCTCAACTTTGCCGCGCGTCCCAAATAAACGCCCGCCTCTCATTGAAAATGAATTACAAGGGCGTATCAACCGCCTCCCTGAAAGGCGCTTAACTCTTCCTAGAAATGAAAGAGAAAAAAGGTTCCAATGGAGCCAATGTAGTTAATTATTTGAAGTTCTTGTTAGTACTTTCATTGGTTCAATAATTCAAAAATTACAAAAAAAAAAAAAAACTTAAAAAAGACTAGTCAAAATGTCAGATCTATGGAAATATGGAGATACAAGGTTTCAGGCTGACAGCAACATCATGGCATGTACCAGCTAAGGTTTTTATATAGATCTAAAACACACTAAGAGTACATTGAGCATTAAGTGTATTCCTTAATGGGTCACTAAAATGGTAATAAGTCAAAAGGTCAGCGAGGTCTGAAGTGTACTAACGGCTTTGCGTTGAGGTCATCACCTCCACATGGCAGGTGCCGGAACGGGGAGCACACAGAGATCAAAAGCAAATACACCAACGTAGGAAAAAACATCCGGTTTGGACAGGCTTTCTGAACCAGTATGAGGATGTGTGCTTTGCATTTAGATTGCTTTTAACGTTTGAAATGTCTTTTCTTATTTGTTTGTCATTGTGGTGCTCCGCAGAAGCTTGCAAGAGCAGAGGCTTCATCTGATCTACAGACAGACCATGAAGTACCCACAAAGTCAATGTCAAAGAAAACAAGACAAAGAAGGTAATACAAAATAATGTACGTCATGTCTGTGATGTAGTTTGGGGTATTGAGCTTTGTGAACTTTCCTTTATCTTTCTAACTTTAAAGGTTGTGGTGTGGCAAATTAATTAGAGTAATTAGCAGCATGCAACAGCAGACAGCTGGCCTAACTGGTGGAAAGGGGCATATTCATTGAACAGAGGTTTGCACTTAAATATTTTGTCAGTGTAGTTTTAAATATAATTGAAAGCAAAAGTACCTCAAAATTGTACTTACCGTTAGGTTAAGTACTTAATTACTTTCCACAACTGCTGCTGTGCTGTCTACCTGTATATGATGTGGTGCACTGTGATATGAAATTATAAATGCAACATGATGCAATATTATATTATGTTATGACAAAATACAGTAAAATACAATAAAACCTGAAAAAATAAAATCATGCCAGGAGCTTTAACTGAAACTTAGCAAGGCCCCCATTCTCAATTCTTCCTGAAGAGCTGTTTAATAACCAGGTATTTCAGGGCACAGTGGATTTTTGTTATAATTATATTGTCTCTGTCGGGTGGAAATTGTCCAAAATTGTAAAAGAAAAAAAAGAAAGAAAACTGTTCCCAAAAAGATCCAATGTAGTTATTACTTATTAATACTTTGCCTTAATTTAATATTTATACATTTCTGAATTTGAATCCTCAAAAGTAACTGTTTTGAGCATACTGTATGAGGTTTCCAACCGACAGAGATCATATGCAGGTACTGTGTACACTAGCGTACAACCTCCTTCTGCGGGGAGAGATTTGCCACATACTGTACTGTAGTAGTCACCTAGAAGTAACAACCAGGCGCTGCTCTCGACTAAAGAGAATATAAAAACAAAATATACGTTTAAACAACGATCACAGGGGGCAACAATGTCAAACTGCATTACTTTTTTCACAAACAAACTCAACAAAGAGACCTGCTATTCAGTAAGGGCCTATACTGTACTGTATGTACATTATACTGTACCATTTGAAGTTCAAAGCAGGGCTCATTCCTTGCTAGGGGCTACTAGACCTTGTGGATCTAAACAGGTCTGACTGCTCTATTCCTTCTGTGCGTTGGTGGTAGACTTTCCTTGTACAGCATATACATTATGCATAACATGGGCCATGGCATCTTCTACCCACAAAGTACTGTCCATGTGTAGTGTTTTGTCAAGCTCCAGTGAGCAGTCATTATATCAAGTATGCAGTAATATGCTTTGTTTTTTGAGCGGTGCAAACCGCTCCTACATTTCACTTTGTGTGTGTCAGACAAAATATAAGTATGGAGATCCATGCTCATACACATAAAGTAACTCTGCGGGAAGGACATACAGACGGACGGAGATATGGACGGACAGACAGACATACGGAGGGACGGACATACTGTACACACAATGTACTGTAGGAGCGGTTAGACCACTCAAAAAGTGTAAAAACACATGGTAAATGGTAAATGGTGCATTTTTTATATAGCACTTTTATCCAAGGCGCTTTACATAGATTGTGCATTACTTTGACGGCCGGGCTGCACCAAAAAATCTGCGTGCACGCGTTCGCTGTCTGTGCGTGTGCGAAAAGCCCCTGGCTACACCAAGGAGGGGGTATATGTGCGGGAGACCAGATAGTCTGTGTACAAAACGCATACGCGTGCATAAAAAATGGAACCGTTCCTATTTTTAGGGAATGCGTATCCGTCGTTCGCGCTATCCGTGTGCCTGGTGTAGCTGGCTGAATTGATGTACATGGGATCTTTCCAAAACGCCCCGCATACGCACTGACGCGCGTAAAAAGCCTTGTTGTAGCCCGGCCGTCATCCATTCACACACCGATAGCAGAGAAAACCATGCAAGGCACCAACTTGCTCACCGGGAGCAACTAGGGGTTCAGAGTCTTGCTCAAGGACTCTTCGACATTAACTCAGGGGGAGCCCAGATTCGAACTGGGAACCCTTCGGGAACCCTTCGTGGTCTAATGACGGTTTCTCTACCCCTGAGCTATGCTGCCCCACATGGGGGGCAGCTAACCAAATGCTTTCTTAAAAACGAAAGTCTTTAGTCATCTCTTTTCAAATATCAACAGACCGTGGAGCTTTCCGGGAGTCCAGGAGTTCCACAGTGGAGGGGCTGTTGAACCGAAGGCCCGGGCGACGGTCCACCCATGGTGCAGAGCTTGATTTTAGGGGAGAGGTGGCAGTTATTGTTTCCAGGGCAAATAGGCAGTGGTGGGAAAAGTACTCAAATGATTTAATTAAGTAAAAGTATCAATTCTGCAATGCAGAAATACTCTGTTACACGTAAAAGTCTGGAATTCTAAATGCACTTGAGGAAAAGTATGAAAGTGGCATCAAAATGTACTTGGAGTACAAGTAAAAGTACAAAATGTTTGAAAATAGCAGATCTACAATGCAACGCGTTGTGAGCTTGTAGATCCGCTATTTTCAAAGCTAGGTATAAAATAGGGTTAAAATGGTTACCTTTTGTAATATTAATAGTAAGACTATTAGTAAGACATGTCGCCTCAGGGTGACATGCGACCTCGCCCTAGGTCGCGCCAATTCTTTGCCATCTGGCCAGTGATGCATATCGGACCAGTTACCCATATATGGAGGCAAAAGTTGTTCTGCTGGAAGATCTCAGGCAGCCGCCAGGCTCATATAGAGTCCTCAGGACTCTTTTTTTTGTTTTCCTTTTAGCCCAAATGTGTGACTGTACCTTGTGTGGCTGTTTCCATTTATGCCTAATATAAAGCATAACGTATAAATATAAAGTAATTATGTAAAGATCACAGATACTGGGCCACAGGGTAGTGGTCCAGGCACCTAGGCTGGTAATCCAGCCCTTGCAGCGTCGAAGGTTCGAGTCCCGATCCTGACGACCTTTGCTGCGTGTCACCCCCCCCCATCTCTCTCCCCGTGTCCTGTCAGCCTACTGTACACCTATCATAAAAGAAAATATATACACATCTTAAAGATCACAGATATAGGCAGAGGCCGGACCATTCAGGGCTATGGACAGAAACAGTAAAATATTGTAATCAATTCTAAAACTGACAGGTTACCAGTGTTATGTATGCAGGGGCGTCACAAGGGGGTGGGAATTGGGACTGAGTTACTAGGGCCCAAGGTGGAGGGGCCCTAGTAACTTTAGCTATTGAAAAATAGCAGATATACAAGCTCACAGCGCGCTGCAAGCTTGTAGATCTGCTATTTTTGAATAGTCGTGAAGATGTGTGAAAATCTTTGAATATACAGTATGTATTTTTTAAGCGAACATTTGTAACTCAAATTTTGCTTCTGGGGGGTCCCTGGAACTAAATATTTTGAGATGGGGGTCCGTGGCCAAATACATATCATCTTGGGGGTCCTTGACATGAAAAGGTTTGAGCACCACTGACATGGAAACATAGGTTTCTTGCACACATTTTCACGATTTTTCAAAAATAGCAGATATACAAGCTCGCAGCGCGGTGAGCTTGTATATCTGCTATTTTTCAATAGTTAACATTCATGGGGGGCCCGCAGTGAATCCTTGTACCCAGGGCCCAGAATTTGGTGTGATGTATGTATGTTCACTTCTCTTAGTGCACGTTTAAAGCCTGGCGGTGGCATTCCAGCCGCAGTCTTAGGGTTTCTGCCTACCCGAATAAAGTGCATTACAATCATCAAGTCTGGAGGAGATAAAAAGCTAGTTAACATGGAGGCGCGCTGCAAATTCTATCATGTCAGTCGTTTGGAGATATCTTGTTTGGAGCCAAAGTCGGACCGACCAACATTGCTATCCTTAGAGCCCTGCTGCTAGCAAGGCTGAAGAAATTGCCTCCTTGCATTAGTTTATTTACTTATAGTATACAGTATATGTGTGAAGTAAATATTTTCTGTCCAGGTTTCAGCAGGAGTTTGTGGAGCAGCCACACAGCAGCTGAACTAGTTTCCTCTCCCAGAGTTTGGATCCTGTCAGTGAACTGGAGCACAGCCAAGGGTTCACTGAGGGCCATTTGTTTGAATGAGGCTACAGTACGACACGGCCCTGCAATTAGGAATGCATGGTTAGATAATGAACTGGGCCCCAGCCGAGCTCAACTTGGTGTGGAATTAATCATATGTGTGTGTGTACAGTAGCTAGGTGTGGATTTAATCGTGTGTGTGTGTGTGTGTGTGTGTGTGTGTGTGTGTGTGTGTGTGTGTGTGTGTGTGTGTGTGTGTGTGTGTGTGTGTGTGTGTGTGTGTGTGTGTGTGTGTGTGTGTGTGTGTGTGTGTGTGTGTACAGTAGCTATAGGTGTGGGTAAAGCCAGGTAAGATGTGCAGTACTGATATCCACAGGCAGGCACAGTAATGCACTGGTTCCCAAACACTGGGTCGGGACCAATTTGTGGGTCACAGACACATTTTTATGGGTCCCTTTATTTTTGGTTTCCTGCATTTTGTTTTTAAATATCATTATTGCAAAACATTTTCAAAAAACATTCCCAAAAAAGATTCATGAATTAAAAACAAAATGCAATGATTTATTTTCAATACTTTCATGAAAAAAATCTAAGAAATTCCATAAATTAGAAAACAAATGTTTAAGAAGTTGTGAAAACTCAACACTTGGGATGTTATGAGCTTGTAGATTGGTTATTTTCCCAAATTGTGAGCATCTTTCAATATTATAGGGTCACCAGGTTGAAAGTGTTTGAACAAGCACAATAATCGTATGAATTGAATCTGACTACGACACTTTCTATAGTATTTATTTTTATATAGTACAGTATGTACAGTATGTTGTTTTTGTGTCTTCCTGTCTGTTTGTTTCATTGTTTGCTGGCTGCTGCTGTTTTATTTTCTTCACTCGTCACTGCAGATGAGGGTAACCTGTGGAAAATGTGGCTCCTACTCTTTCTCAAAATATAAGACTTTACTACACCCATTATTTAGACATCATGTGCTCGGCTAGGATGACCCTGACTTTTAAATATCAACTTTTATTAGGTGGCTTACGTGTCTTTTGACGAGCAGGGGGGTAGCCTGTATGTGTCCTGCAATGCATTATGAATGAGCCTGTGTGCCTTGTACTGCAAGTCTGGAACAGAGGTCATCTCCTGCAGTGCTCCGAACTGCAGAGTCAGGGAAACGTCCCTTTTATAAAGACCTCACACTCTCTGAATAGACTTCCCATGACATGACAATGATAAATGTTTTACTTAATGGCCCATCTGTGGGCTTATCTGCTCATCCAAGGCATAGCAGGCCCTCCTGTTATGCGTTTGTTGGGAATCCCATATTTACCATATTTATTCCAAATCGTGTTAAATATTTCGGTGTCTCATTCTTCACAGTATTTAAGCTGTCTTGTCACTATCAATTGCAGCCGTGGGTTGTTGCCAGCCATGTTGCAGGCTAGCGTATAATGACAATGCAGGCGACGTCGGAGTTGTCTTTGCTGAGGGTAGAGCCGCATTGATTTCGAAGCGATCCATTTTATATTCATGACTTTGCAAATGTACCCTCTAGTTCATATGACATCACAGCCATCATTCCTCCTCATGTAAATTCATACTTTGTGGTGTGAAATGAGATGCTCTCTCGGCTATAAGGCTGTGCAGACATCGGTATGTTTCCCGCTGTTTGTCGGCGCTTTGCTCTTGAGGCTAATTTGTTAACTCTTCTCAGGATAAGAATTAAAGTGGTTCCTTTGACGCTTCTGAAAAGTAACTAACTACATTTACTCAATGTTCTTTACTTCAGTAGTAGCCTAAAGTCAATTTTTTCATACTTTAACGATATTCGATATAAACTCCACTACATCTTAGACATACTGTAAATATAGTCGTTTTTACTACAATTATTTGAAACTTTGAGTTATTACAAAACATACATTTACCAATTAATCCCTATGCTATACTTCAGCTAACAATATTCGAAAATAGCTGATCTAAATCTACACACTCACACATTGTTTTACAGTTACTTTGGTACTATATAAGTATAGGCTAATTTGTACTTTTGTACTTTTACTTAAGTAACATTCGGAATGGGCTTTTACTTGTTACAAAGTATTAGTATATGTATTTATTGTGGTATTGCTACTTTTACCACTGCTAATTAAAGTGGTTCCTTTATATTTCATTGTACAATTTATAATCCAGTGTGATTTTACAGTTAGCAAGTTAAACACAAGGTGATAATTACATCAGATGCATAGAGACAGTGTAGTGCCTCAGGTCAACAAATGAACCTGGTATCTGTCTAATAACATTCTTTCTACATTTTATTTTTTGGAGACTGCATTATAGACTTCAAGGCTACTCTTCACTCAGACTGCATCAGCTGTGGTGCATTCTTTAAAAAATATATATATATATATATATATATATTCTTCTATTGACTTTCACTGCAGTCTCTCCACAAGTTGGTTTCCGCTCCTGTGGCAAAGGTTTATAAATCTGCTTAGTGTCCGTATATATTTGCCTTGCCTGACTTGGCATACAGTAGTACGGCAGCATACATAAACAAGACAAACATGTGCGCGTGAGAGAGCGAGAGAGAGATACGGGTGACACACACGCGCGTGGGCGCACGCACACACACACACACACACACACACACACACACACACACACACACACACACACACACACACACACACACACACACACACACACACACACACACACAAGCATGTGATAGCAAAAGTCAGTGAGTTCTCCCCTGAGCCTTACTCAGGGGAATGGAGTGCGATTATAATCTAAAGCCGGTCGATATGACACACCTCGGCAGCCTCTTATTCATCCCAGGCTCTGTCCTGCCAGAAGCGCCAGGATGGCCTGACAGATAACAGAGGGAACAGACGGAGGGATTAGACCTTTTGTGGATCCATTCCAAGAACTCCCGTTTGAATTAACGTGTACCAGCATGCACCCTCAGGTGGGGAGGGAGGACTCTGGCTGTTGTTATTGGGTGTTATATTTTTAGCTTGGGGTCGCAGGAAACCTTATATCTCCATATTTCAACTTTATTATGTTTGTTGTTTTTTGTTGTAGTTTAACACCTTCTAAGCCTGGCCGTACTCCCTCGGACTTCCTACTGGGTCCCATCAGCCACACGTCTATTCCCGGACTTTTGATATAAATGATAATATTTTTTTTTAAAAACATCGGAAATTCTTCTCTGTGTCTTTTTGGAGCTATCTGAAACGGTTAATATGCTCTCACAGTAATTTTCTGGTGCTGGGTGTGATACTCGTAATATCCAGCAGGCCACGCCGTTGACTCACATTCTGGATGGATGGCTGGCCAGGAGTGGCCATGAACTCTCCCCAGTGTTGAAACTCAACAAGAAAGACACACAAGATGGCTACTCTTTGTCTCTGTTCGTGGATCGCGGTTTCAATCACGTTCGGGCGCCGCTTCTCTATCGCTCCTTTCCCTGCTTCGCCGCACGTAAACGAATGGAATTGATCTCCCCTCCGCCTCGCCAAAGTAAGATCGCCGACCTCTGCAGGATGAATATGTACGCTGTATCGAGCACTCCATTACGTGTTGTTATCATGTGGGCTTTGTTTTTTTAAAACATGTTTGTAAATAAATGGCTTATTTCTTCGGCGCTACCTCTGTTCAGAGGGTTCTGCCGCGGCTTGCAACGTGTTAATGCCCTACTGCATCATACTACAGTACAGTGTCACACAAAAAGTAGCAAAGATTTTTGTGAACGTGAAAGAGGTTATACGTGTCTGTCTGTTGGTTTTATAAATACTTAACCCATGAAAAATTTGACTAAATAATAGCTACTTTGGATCCGTTGGAGCACATTTCCTGAACAGTAACGCTTTTGGACATCATGAGGATGACAGCCTGACAGCGACAGTAACAAGGAGCTCTTATGCACAATTCAGTGCCTTGACACGAAGAAGTCTCTGGGCACCGTGTAATGGGATAGATTCAACAATGTGAGGTCCACCCATGATCAGGGACATAGGTTGTACTGTGAGTCTCCCACTGGAACTTAAACGTCAGCCTTGAATGAATGCCCCGTTTCTCTGTATAAGGGTGTCGCACAAAGCGACGAGAGCTTGTTGAGCTGAAATAGTTTTGACTGAAAGTGAGAGTGGTTAAGTGTGTCTGTAGGTCTCGTACACAATACACATTGAACCAATGAAAAGTATTATCAAGAGCGTGTGTCTAATTAATAACTACATTGCAACCATTAACACAAGCTCTTTTTTCAGTAACCGCTTTGGACATCAAAGGTTTTGTAATGCTTTATAATATGTAATACAATATTATTACAGCATGAGTCACGACATATAAAATATGTACATATCAATAGATGTTTCTTGTTTCTTCGTGTTCTTGTTTGTTTCTTGCGTTATATTATTTGCCAATGTAAATTTACCATCACAGCAGACGTAGATTATACGTAAACATGGCTGTGTTTGGTCCAGGACTTTAATGTGTCGTGAACAATTCAAGCGCATTGCTCACATGCATGAACAAGCACACGCAGACAACGAGAGACCACACACACACACACACACACACACACACACACACACACACACACACACACACACACACACACACACACACACACACACACACACACACACACACACTGTAAGGGCTGACTATACTATAAGCATCTCTACATGATTCATGAGTTGTCTGATTCCACATGGGCTGGAATCAGACGTGACCCAGTTCTCCAACAGTCTGCCTGCTGTTGGCTTCTCCATCAGAAGAACATTACGTGCAACTTTTTCCACAAGTTTATTCTCATTGAAAGACGGTTATCATTCGAGATGAAGGATCAAGCTCATTCTTCAAATGAGTTAATGAGCATGAGTAGAAACGGGAACTTGAGTCCCACAAGAGTCATCCGGGCAATAACTGTGTGCAATCATGGTACTTTGTTATAAAGGTATCAATGTGTACACACACACACACACACACACACACACACACACACACACACACACACACACACACACACACACACAGTGCGTGTGCGCAATTTCCGAAGGAACTTCTAGAAAAGCGGCCAAGATATATAGGATGAAGAGTGAAATGATGAAATATTAAGAAGCAATGGAGCTGTTTGTGAGGGCTAACTCACTGACCATGAAATTGTTTGAGGGGGACCTTGCCAAGCTCTTGAACTGAAAAGGCAAATGCAATCTATTTTCATGAGTCCAAAGTTGAGGTCTTCACAGAAGGTTTGAGGAAGGTTACTGAAGTTAAAATGTCTAAAACAAATGAGGACATCTGCTCAGCCATGGTTTTGATCATCAGATAGCATTCGATTCAATTTCATAACCTGAACCATTTCACTAAGCTTTACCCTTTTATTTCACTATAATTCATTATTATTCTATTCCTGAGCATGTATTTATACATTTTTGGGAGCTGTATATTCCAAACAATGTTCTAATGCTAATCATTGCATATGACAGGAGACAGAGACAGGCACTATCTTCCATCCTGCGCTATCCCTGGTCACTACCCACTAAGCGATAATATTTACACACAAAAGGCAGCTGGTAGATCAGCTATTTTTGCTATTTTTATGACCTTCTCTGACTTCAAAGGTGGATTCTGCTTTTCAATGGGAATGGAGTGATTTCTTGCCATTTGCGGGTTTCTGCAAAAATACGCTCCATTCTCCAAAAAGAAAATCGAAAGGCAAAACAGGGAAAGAAGCCAGTGGAAAAGAATACATTTTCAGGACATTTTCAGGAAAAGAGCAGTAAATCCTTAAGACTTGAAACGGCACATCTGTATATCAGAGTTCGCTGAGACGGGCGGTACGGAACTAAATGCGGAGGGGTGAGCAGAGAGCACGGTTTCCGTCCAAACAACGTCACTCACAGTAGCGCACACAGCTAGCAGCAGGACACAACAATTGTCAAAATTGGACCTGCAGGACTGCTGTATGTTGCCCACTAAAACCACCAGAAACAGCGCCGCCCAGATGCCTGGACTGCTTCGCCAGCGATCCGGACATTATTCAGTGTAGAGCCCTTTAACTAAGTATAGGACCCATGGGAATCCGGTCAACTAAGTACAGGGTTCAAAAAGATCTTTTGGATTCTTTTGCATTAAGTGGTGCAAAGGTTGCGGAGCAGTATAGATCTTTGCCAATAATTTTTGCTTCTATCTTTCTATCTTTCTATCTTTGTAGCAGTCTACAGTCCTGAGCAGTCAGGTTGCCAACCACGTCCTGGCAGGACACTATGCTACAGCGATAGAAGTTCACAAGAGCTTTGGAACTCCGTCCACTGCCACCATCCAATAACAAACTCCCCATGATGCATCATCCAGCTACATTTCAGAAAGAAAAATTGTGTTTTCTTTTATGTGCAAACATAAAATTACTGTCTTTTAGTTCTACTGGATCTCTTCCTCACTAATCCCTCCGTTCCATAGAATTTTTGCCTAGTTTTAATTTTTTGACAGAATTGACGATGTATTTAGTCTTAGTTTTAGTCATCGTAGGTTAGTTTTTATTTCGTTTTTATTTAGTTTTCGTCTGTGCAAAAAGGTAGTGGACGAACATTTTTCCAACGAAATAAACACTGCTCTGCTGGGATACGTGTTTTTATAAGTGCGACTGCTTTTCTCATGTTGTTGTGAATCAGTTGAAAGCGTCTCCAAACACTCTTATGTTGGTGAAGTGCACCTGAGCAGCAAACCCCCTGATGAAGAAACTAAAAATCAACACCTACCAACTGAATGAGTACCAGAGTGAAATAACCTCTTTGCTATCCTTTTCCTGTTTCAACTGTATTTAATGTATACGTTGTCACACAACCATGTCACTTGACAACAGTGACATTATTTTCAACAGGCCTGGCTATAACTCTGTGTACACTCTCAAGGTTAAATTAACACTGAGATTTTAAAGTGTACATAGATTAAGGTCCCGAAATTATTCTTATAATCTTTACCAAATTAGGGTCTGTTAAAAGAAACTGACGGTTTCAAATGATTGAATCCTCGGTGCTTGTTTAACCCTGATTGGAATTACTGACCCATTGTACCGCTGGTAGTCCCTTGATCCAGCGCCGAGAACCAGTGGGATAAAATGAAACCTGACTCGATGTCATTCAGCGCCTCTCCACCGCGGCACAGTCAAAAGGTCCCCGGTGCATCATTCCCACTCAAATCTCCATGAGAGTAGAAGAGGGATTCCACAGGCTAAACATTCTTTGCTGCGCTTGTCGAGAGCGAAATGAAAGCCCTTCACAGTAAAGCCCGAGAAATGGGATTCAAATGTGAATGCCACGTGCAGGAGGGCCCGATTGAAAACGCCATTGCATACAGACTCTGTAGGATGAATAATAGATTGTATGCACAGATTCTTGAGATGCTGATAGAAAAATAAGCTTTGTAGTCTGTAAATGCATTATGTATTTTCTATGTTGTATACATACTGTACAACAACAAAATACTGTCATCGATTGTTATAATTGAACAATTATAATAAATCATTTGAAAAATTATATTATTATATTTAGGCTAATGTGAATAAATTATATAAACGCTAGGTGCTGTTTACACCTGTATTCCATATTACATGCATACCCTCCCCTTATATGCCCTTGGAAAAATGAAAAGTTAAAAATTCAGACCAGTTGCTGTAATCTCTTAGCCTCGAGGCAAGTGACGCTTTATTTAATCCAGCATGAATAAAGGAAGTATTTCAATACCGATGTTGTTGACAGGTGGTCATTCTCAAGGCTAGCTTACCTATTCATTCATGCCCCCGCCAAAGTTTTGGGCTTTGAGTAACTGTTGGGTAAACCAACAGTTACTCATCTCACTTGTGACAGAGCGATGATTCTCTCCCATTTGTTTCAACAAAGTTCAGTAACAGGCTTGTCTGCAGCCCATGGCACCAAGCTCAGGGATCATCAAATGCCTGGTCAACAATGGGAAAAGACTTTATTATAACAGCACCAAGTGTCCAGGGGCTGCTGAAGTAGCTGTAACACTCTGCCTGTGATGTGACAATACATAATGCTATACATAATCTTGCCTTGCCATGTATAATACAACACTGTATAATAATACAAATAAAAGTATAATAACACTGTTTTAGCCATAAATTTATCAACTGTAAAAGCAGAGCCTCTCCATTGCCTCAGTTGGTCGAATAACAGAAAGGACCATGATGGAACCAAGCCTACAGGCTTTCTTGTGATTTCATCCTTTTGAATTTGTTTTGAATAAACTAATAAATCAATTAAAAACAATAATTATAGACCTCAGCTGTACAGAGTAGATTGGAGTGGGAAGGTCTGGTCATCTGTCCAGGAGCCCAAGAGATCCTAGGGACTTTAAAACCGAGGAAACGTGACACACGTCACTCTAGTGAGTCCCTCTGGCTCTCTCTGCTTCTCCATCTGTCTTCTTCTACTGTATCTGTCGCTATCTGGGCTCTGTGTGGTTAATGTCAGTCCATCTGTCCACTTGTGACTCACCACTTTGGTCCTGAACAACGTGTCTGGAAAACTGCTGTCTGGATTGCCTTGCCTGTACTCCCTTGTGAACCCCTGATGATGGCCCCTACTGATGCACAGGTTTTAATCTCAAACAAGTTATCTCGAAAAGCATTGGCTGGTTAGATATGGCATTTTCTATGCAACCTTGAACCTCCATGCTCCCTAGATGGCCCTTAATGATTTGGGTGATTATTGTATCAATAGCTTTCCTTTAGTGCTATCCTTATCTCAAAATCTGGGCGGCACGGTGGCGCAGTCAGTAGCTCTGTTGCCTCACAGCTAGAATGTCCTGGGTTTGATTCCCGCCAGAGATGCTGTGGGCACTGGGGGCGTGTTCTCTCTTCCTCGTCATCGGTACCCTCACCAAAAACATGCCGTAATTCTGGTCTCTATACTGCCTCTGCCTGGTCAGCCGGGGGGCCTTTGTTGGGGAAAGGACCTGGTTGGAATAACGTGTTCCTTCCACACACTATGTCCCCCTGTCAGGTGATAAGAAGCGGCCTTCCCACTCCTCATGCATTGAAGAAAGCATGAGCTCAGTTCGGGCCTCTCCCCAGGTTGGCAGAGGGAGAGTAGCGCCCTGCATTACAGTTTAGGCAAACTTATTTTTTCTTATTTTGCAGATGGGTTCCCAGATGACCTTTTTCCTCATTTCCAGCTTGTTTTAAGGAGCAGTGTGGATGTAGTAGCCGCTAGCAGTATTTTTTGACTTTTTAGTCTTGATCAATGTCTCTTTTTTTCCTGTCTTGATGTCTCAAGTTTTCCTCTTCTCTTCCCTCTTTCTGGTTGGGTGTTTACTTTGTTTGATACACTCTCTCCCTTTAATCTCCAACTCTCTCCCGCGATCATCCTCTCATAACTTGGCCATTTTCTATTTACCTCACTTTCCTCTCTCGTGTCTCTCTCGTCTCTCGTGTCTCTCTCTCTCTCTCTCTCTCTCTCTCTCTCTCTCTCTCTCTCTCTCTCTCTCTCTCTCTCTCTCTCATTATCTCCCTCACCGTATCCTCCACATCTCCCACCAGACATCATGCCTGGTTGTGCTGAGGAGGGAAAGTGTTGGGTCCCATCTGGGCTAGATTTAGCTAACATCTGCTGCCCCCCCCCCCTCTCTCTCTCTGATTCCCTGTCTACCTCTCTCGCTCTCTACCGTACCTCTCTAGGAGTGTGTTGGTTTGGTCACATATATAAACCCTCATGTCACTCACTGCTGTATTGTTTTAACTAAGTACACCTCCAACACAAAATGCGCCTAACCCTAACCCACTCACTGACCCCCCCCCCTCCTTCATTCTCTCTTCATCTCGTCCTTCAATCATGTTCTATCTCTCTCTTCCCCCTCAGTTCAGTTTCAGGCAAGTTATTATACTGTAACTGTGTGTGTGTGTGTGTGTGTGTGTGTGTGTGTGTGTGTGTGTGTGTGTGTGTGTGTGTGTGTGTGTGTGTGTGTGTGTGTGTGTGTGTGTGTGTGTGTGTGTGTGTGTGTGTGTGTGTTTTTATATCTGAGTGAATTTCAGAGTGCGTGAATAAAAAAATCAACCTCACGTTATGTCAATCACGTTTGCACACTGCCGCCCGTTTTGTATTTATTTTCGGACCAGGGTTGATTTTTTCCGATTTTCGCAGCTGTTGCACTGAGTCCCTTTCTCTCTCTCTCTTTCCTGGCTTTTGGATTTCGGATTTCCAAAACGCAACGAAAACACGCAGTGCAGTGTGGAACCACCTTTAGGGTTAGGATTAGACATTTAGACATGAAATTCAGGGGTTGGGTTTACAGTCATGCTTCTTAGCTTTGCTTCAGTGTCGGAAGACAGTCGATCGACAAGCTTACACCGTGACAAGCTGCAACGCGGCGTGAACTTGTAGAATGACTCTTTTGGGTTACGGATGAAAATGGGGACATTTTCTTTTTAAATGGCATTCATAAAATCACTGTTCTAAAATGTTGATGACCTCACAAGTATAGTAATACAAACCTGTGTGTGTGTGTGTGTGTGTGTGTGTGTGTGTGTGTGTGTGTGTGTGTGTGTGTGTGTGTGTGTGTGTGTGTGTGTGTGTGTGTGTGTGTGTGTGTGTGTGTGTGTGTTAGTTAAACTCTCGGTTATAGCATCAGTAGCATGCAGGTCGCAACTGATTTGTTCCACCTACAATAACCTCCGGCCTCTGCGTTTCTCTCTCTTATTCCTTCATGCTGATTAGTCTGCTGACCCTGATGTTACAGAAACAATTACTGAGTCAGCGACATGCTAATTACCTGTTTATACCAGATCTGCTAGCATGGCCGCCAGTATAGCCATTAGCCATAATATAGGATATTATTGGCTGCATGGAAGGCTGTTGACATTATTATATGACTTTTTTTGCGATGTTCATGCCACAGCTGTGAACCCTAGCATCCCTATTCTCACGGTGAACATTCGCCAAATGTAGCTGATCTACAACCTCACAAAGCGTTGTAATGTGATGCATTGTAACGTGTGAGTTGGTAGATAAGATAAGCTATTTTCAGCAAAGATATTTGGTGTAGAGGGGGAGGGGTCACGTTTTAAGTATAGAGGGTTTAATGGACCTATGCAGTATGCTGTGGTATGTGTGGCTTAAAGGGATCGTTCAATAACTTCTGATGACCAGCAGTGGTTCCATATGGAAATATAAAGAGCCTGCTTTGTTCCCTATGGAGACACAAAGAGTCTCCTCAAATGATTGGCTTAGGAATGCGATAAAAACAAAAACATATCCATGAATTCAAGTCTCCGTGGGGTATAATCGATAGAAAAGTTTGGGGAACGATCCCTTTAAATGCAGTGGACAAATTTCACCTATGTGCAAATGTGCTGAGATGAAACCCGCTTTCCCCTTTGACTTCACCAAAACTGTGAAAATAGTTTGATAGCTACAGTACATAGTCACATGAATTGCCACTTGAGCCTCATTCATTCATACACACTTTCAACTAGCCCTGGTGATGGCCTACAAGTCAATCAAGAGCATGACACCCCCCTACCGCCAGGATATGATCCAGCCCTACAACCATTCCCACACATTTCAATCAGCAAATACATCCAATGTCTGTCTGTCTGTCTGTCTGTCTGTCTGTCTGTCTGTCTGTCTGTCTGTCTGTCTGTCTGTCTGTCTGTCTGTCTGTCTGTCTGTCTGTCTGTCTGTCTGTTTGTCTGTCTGTCTGTCTGTCTGTCTGTCTGTCTGTCTGTCTGTCTGTCTGTCCGTCCGTCCGTCCGTCCGTCCGTCCGTCCGTCCGTCCGTCCGTCCGTCCGTCCGTCCGTCCGTCCGTCCGTCCGTCCGTCCGTCCGTCCGTCCGTCCGTCCGTCCGTCCCTCCCTCCCTCCCTCCCTCCCTCCCTCCCTTCCCTATGACACCCTGGCCATTGCTCCAAACGTCCTATAGACTCTTCTCCCTCCTGGCTCCCTTAAGCTGTGGAATAACCTTCCTCCTTCAGTTTGGACTGCATATCACTGGACTGCATATGACTCTACCTCACCCTTTAGCACTCCTCAATCGTCGTATCACTTCTTGTTGCCTGATGATGATAGTTACTATGGAGATTTACAGCATGTTGGTAACTTTTTCCAAATAGTTTAAGTGGCTTGTTTAGGCAGATACTAGTTTTGAGGTTTACCTGCTATCCTTGTTGCTTTGTAGCCCTTCATTGCTTTCTTGGCACACTAGTATGTACTTGACTACTTATCCTGTTCTTTTGTTGACAAGGGTTCATGACATTTATTGTAATCTTGCACTTTGTAAGTCACTATGGATTAGTGTCTGCTTAAATGGCTGCATTGCAAATTGTTTTAGTTTGTACTTGCTGGTGGTTGAGGGCGCTTGAGTGTTCCATTGTGGGGATAGAGTTGGGAAGCTTTCCCACTAGAACATTGGATTCAAACCCGCTTAAATAAAAACTGGACTTCTGCAACCTCAGGCAGACTTCAATATAGAAGCAATGTCTGAAAAGTGTAACTCCTCATTAGTCAACAAAGTTGTTACTTTGAAGTCCACCGTCCATATGTTTAGCATCAAAGGCACTACTGCGCGTACTCAGCTTTTCACTCCTTCGCTAGACTGTGTTGGGGGCTTGTGTTTGCAACTGTGACATTTTGTTGAATTAATGCACTTGTGGACACACTGGTTCTCTCTGTGAAAATGGTGAACACTGCACACAGTGTACTGTAGCAACCATAAATGTGCATTAATTCAGGAGAAATGAGTCCACATTGTTCCCCCGCTGAACAGGATGGTGTGTCATGAGCCAAACGAAACTTCAGTCTTGATATCATAGCATCATCAGGCTGTCCTCTCTCTCGGTCCTACTGTAGGTTTATTCAACAAAGTTGCCATCATAGACACTGTATATAGCAATATTCTTGAAGATACCCCAAATATGAATCATATTTATTTAAAAAAATAACTAGGCAGAACAAAATAAGAACAAATGCTTTTACAATTGTGGCCTGGCAAAAGTCCAGGTCTTTTGGGAGAGAGTGGGGAATAGTGCAGAAATGAATCAAACATGTTAAAAACTATTAAATACAAAGCACAGTAAAAGAAAGAGCATAATCAATAGATAAACACAATAAAGTATAAATGTAACCCACACATAACTAGATAAGATTTTTAAATAAGCAGTGACAATCAGGTGGGGCCTTCGCAGCCCCCATGGCAGATTTGAATGATCTTCAACATGTCTCAGACCCATGCATGACTTACACAATGCTGCTCTTGTACGCATGTGCATTTGCTTATATGTAACAAAAGAAAGAGTCAAAAATGAGCGCCTGCAGTCAGCGTGACTCCCTGATGTTTGAGCCTGTTTCCCCTGCAAACATGATTATTACTCAGGGCCCGGGGCTGAAGATTCCAGGAACAGCTCTGTTTACATGTTGGCGTTCCACCGGTCACATCGCATCTCTTCCCGCAGATTTGCTTCAACCGATGTAGCGCATCTAATCTGTAAAAGGGATTAGATCAGAGACTTTACACATAGGCACAGCAGGAACAACAACAGTGCCGTTAGGGCATGGAATGATAGAACCACCGTGACATCACCGGGCCTTAGGAGAGATGATGTGCACACACACATGGATGTCGTCCGTATCTCTGTGAAGGAGTGTTTATGCATACCTTAAGTGAGGATTGCAATGTTTAAGTGTGTCAAAGTATATGTGTGTGCGATGTGTGCACGTGCCCATGCACACACATACACACACACACACACACACACACACACACACACACACACACACACACACACACACACACACACACACACACACACACACGTTTTTGCCATCGTAGATGAGCTTTAGGCCACATGCTGCTGCTTATGGGAACATTTACTCTGCTATCAGCTTCATCGATGGTTGTATATTCCAGCCAGGGTTTTTATCTTTATCTTTGGCACTATGATATGCAGCCGTTTGCAATATAGTAACGCTTGGACTGGAACTTCATACATTTAATTCCATAGTTCGTTTATTTTTTATATATTTTTTGTAATTGTTTTTAATGGTCGTTTGGTGCATTAATAAGTCAGCTAAACTTTTAAAGGCACGCCATCTATTATTTATACTAAATATATTAAACAAGAAATGCCAAATAACTGATATAATCTTCACTCTTTGGCATTTCGTACAAATGTATACATACTGTATTTATCAGCATGTCAAATATAATAGAGTAATATGCATATGAATGATCTGGGTGATGTATTTTTGAATAGACAAATGCAATAATTTGCCCATGCGTTGTATAACGCATGTTTTAAAATGATTGCATTTGTCAGGGGCAACACAAGAGAAGTGTTCACAGTTCATGTTGTACTAGATGGCATCACTTGTCTAGTCTGTAAGCCCTCTGTCCTCACTCTCGACAAAAAATCTCTACCGTCTTGCTCTCATTCGACTGTGAAGTTCTCTCCACTGTCAACTTGGCATCAACCTTTGTGTGCATTGTAGATAGACAGCCTGTAGATCAACTATTTTTGCTATTCGTCATACAATTACCTGTATATAGGGCTTAAGTGGTTAAGCAAGGGCATCATCTTTTCCTTGGGATTTTAAAATGTTCTGGAAATGCTGCTGAACAGTGACAGTTGTAAAATTGTCCCTTTTATGGGCTTTCTGGTTCCATTCCATGCGGTCGGGACCTACTTGGTATGCCAACTTTCAACTTGAGGTTATGATTCCGGATTCCAGAGGGTGTCAGTGATCCTTGATGTCATAAGTAGGACTAAGTCTGTGTGCCTGTCAGTGTGACGTAAATCGCAGATATGTGCCCATATATGGAGATCTATGTATCTGTCAGTCATTGTCCCTTTTATGGGCATATTTGTTGGATAAGCGGTTCTACAAAAAAGAAAACTGTACATCGTGCAAGTACAGTAACGGCAGGGGAAGCAGCTAAGAACATAGGCAAATATCTGAGCTATCAGTGTGCAAAAGTTGGAGTCTGTAGAACCAACCACTGCATTATTTAATTGCGGCCGTAAGGTCGCAGTTTAGTTTGCGACCGTCAGGGAGCAGTTTACTATGAAAACCTCCACCGGCCGTCCGTCCGTCGGTCGGTCACACGTCACACGTCACACCTTTGCCCTGCTCATATCTCCGCATCAGTATATAGGGCTTGTTTGTTTATTGTATGACATCACGCCACATCATCAGCTGTGGACTCTGTGATGTCATCGTATCGCATCAGTATATAGGGCTTGTTTGTTTATTGTATGACATCACGCCACATCATCAGCTGTGGACTCTGTGATGTCATCGTATCTCCATATATGGCCATCTCCGTATATGGAGATATAAGTCGTCCATGCCCAAGTATGGGCTGGTGAGGTCAGACTTTGTGTGATGCGTAGGTTATCTCCATATATGGAGATTCAACATTCCAGGCAATGCTCTCTTCCCTGGTGAGAATTGCCCCTTTATATAGGGCTTGTTTGTGTATTGTATGACATCACGCCACATCATCAGCTGTGGACTCTGTGATGTCATCGTATCTCCATATATGGCCATCTCCGTATATGGAGATATAAGTCGTCCATGCCCAAGTATGGGCTGGTGAGGTCAGACTTTGTGTGATGCGTAGGTTATCTCCATATATGGAGATTCAACATTCCAGGTGTAACTATGGCTACCCGTATGACGTGAGAGGTGGAGGTTGTGATATTTGTGGAGATAAGCGACCAACGATTAGGGAGTCTTACTGGTATGAAAACCTCCACCGGCCGTCCGTCCGTCCGTCCGTCCGTCCGTCCGTCACACACGTCACACCTTTGCCCTGCTCAATATATACGTGTAACGCCTGATACTGAGGTGATGTGTCACTGTGACATCACAGATACTGAGGTGATGTGTCACTGTGACATCACAGGTGAGATCGCAGTGATGTCAGATACTCAGAGCAGGGATCTCCATATTTAGGCATAAACAGGTGACATCACAGTGATGTCAGATACTCAGAGCAGGTATCTCCATATATGGGCATAAAATGGATTCTGTTAGGGATCTCCATACTGTATATGGGCATAAAAGGGATTAGTGATGTCAGATACTCAGAGCAGGGATCTCCATATATGGGCATAAAAGGGATTAGTGATGTCAGATACTCAGAGCAGGGATCTCCATATATGGGCATAAAAGGGATTCAGATGGAGATTCAACTTCAATGAGTAACAATGGCAAACTGTCAACTGCCCGTATGTTCTTGATAATTGGTAAAACAAACTTTTGGCCTATTTGTGGCTTATCATCACATCCAACCATCTTAAGATACTCAGCTAGTGGGGAATGCTCTCTTCCCTGGTGAGAATTGCCCCTTTATATAGGGCTTGTTTGTGTATTGTATGACATCACGCCACATCATCAGCTGTGGACTCTGTGATGTCATCGTATCTCCATATATGGCCATCTCCGTATATGGAGATATAAGTCGTCCATGCCCAGGTATGGGCTGGTGAGGTCAGACTTTGTGTGATGGGTAGGTTATCTCCATATATGGAGATTCAACATTCCAGGTGTAACTATGGCTGCCCGTATGACGTGAGAGGTGGAGGCTGTGATATTTGTGGAGATAAGCGACCAACGGTCGCTTATCTCCCGATTAGGGAGTCTTACTGGTATGTGTATATATATTTTTTTAACTGCTTCAAAATACGCTTCTACAGCGTGACAGGGACCGATGCAAAGCCATGGTACAACTAGATCGTTATGAAGAGAAGGTTTTCACCCTTGATTATGACAATATTTGTTCTAACTATGTTAGAGCCATAGACCACTCCTTCATGTCCCTTGCCCTTGCAATTAAAAAGAAAATAAAGTGCATTTAATGCTAAGAAAGTTGAATACTCATTAAAAGAATCAAAGATTAATAAATATATACATAATTATTAAACTAAATCTCAGCTTTATAAATATTGAACAAATAAATAATAAATAAATTACTTTATGTGCACTTTTCAGGACTTTGTAAACAAGTGAAAAGAAAGTAAGCTTCAACTTGTAGTTCTTGTCCTTTTGACGTATAGTGATGCAAGAATACACAGCTTATTTGTACAAATGAATGTTTAAGCATCATCCTGGGTGTGAGGGAAGGAGTTGGTGCTTGTTTGTGAATGTTCTTTTGCATTCCATGTGTTTTTCATCTGTGAGGCTGGAGGGGAAGGTGGACTGAATGGCTGTAGTGATGTAGTGGTCTTGGTAGAGAAGTAGAGTTGTGCGTCATCAGCGTAACAGTTTTGTCTGGAAGATAAATTGAAAGGGAGACTGTGATTTATATGAAGGTGCCAGCTTATTAAGTGCTTTCTAAACAAACAAAAGTGTTTCAGCTGAGTTGTGCAAGTACTCTTTCCTGCACCTCTCACAAAATTAAATGCGTAAAGCAAACGTATGGAAAATGTTAAGCTTTTCATTTGTCGAAAGAGAGTGGATTCTCCGTTTTGTATGTAAATGGCTGGCTAAAACGATGATATTGGTAGAAAGGTAAAGTTGTATGTCATCAGCGTAATGTTCTGTCTGGAACATAAAATGAAAGTGAGTCTGTGAAATGAAGGTGCCAGGTTAAAGTTTTTTTAGCTGAGTTGTGCAAGTACTGTACATCCCTCATATACCTCTCACTAAATGAAATGCTTAAACGTGTGGAAAATGGTTCGGCCATTCATGTGTTGAAAGAAGCCGGATTCTCCGTTTTATATGTAAATTCTGTTTTGATGTGTGAATTCCATGAAATCCACTGGGATTCTGTGAAAATAGCATCCATAGATTGTAATTGTGTGTTTTGATCCGGGCTGGACACGTTGTGCACGAGCAAACGCACGCTCTTACACACATGTGTGAAGGCACATGCGTGTACTTCCACACCTGTGACTCCCTTAGGTTTTTCCATCCTGCTGTCTCAGTCTCTGCCACAGCTACAGTGTTGCACTTTATGGATTTGGTTTATTATGAAGAAGTTTAACGTACAATATTAACTTACAATAAATGAGAGATGAAACACAATTTAATTGGGAAAACCAACCTTTCAATTAATACACCACTTGAAATTGTAAATTACCAAACATACATGTAGAATACTGTCCCTGCTATTACAAAACAAAGTTCGTTAGTTATTCTTCATAAGAAACGAAATTCAACATTCATTACACCATACAGCATTTGGATTAAATGTCGCAGTCGCAGGCACTGAACGGCGTCATACATTTTTAAATTGCTGCTTGTAAACGCCTCACATCTCTTGGCTTTAAGAAACCTATGAAATTGCTTGGGCTTGACTTGTTTTGCTTTGCTTGATCTTCATCCGTTTACCAGTACAGTACATGTTGCTTAAACACTTTATCAGGACACTTTAAGCCAAATGATACGTTATGCACCTGTTGCACAAAACATCTACACTGTAGAACATGATGTTTTATATCATTCTCTGTTCTGTTCCTTCCATCAGTTACAACTCATATCTTCTGGTGTTGAACTATAATATGTGACCGAGGCTGGAGAAAAGGTCCATATGTAGGCATTGGTCTTTTTTCAGTTTTTTGCAGATCTTGAAAGTACAGAATATACGCTTTCAAATGACGTGTCATTCATTGGATTCTGAAAATATTTGAAGAAGATATTATGCTTATTTGAATGTTGTTAAACCTCGAACCAAGAATCTGAGTAAAGGCCTCTCAAAGTTTGTCACACCACTGGCAATCAGGTAAGGGGTGTGAACACTGAACAATGGATTGTTAACTCCACCCCTCACCCGCCCTAACCTATTGGTGGTGTTCTGCAGCTGAAACCTGAGAACAACAGCGACACATTAGCCAACAGAAACTGTTGATGTAAATGTTGGCTTTGACATGTTAATGTGTGTCTCCACCCCCCAGAAGGGTGTAAGGAAACACAAAAACACAGCTCTGTTTACAAACTAATTTAAGCTGTTTTATGATTCTAAAATGGTTATCTGTTGCAATGAGAAGGTTCTGAAACATACACTCTTAGATAATATGGAAAAAATCCCAAATCAAACCTATTTTGTTAATTTGATGGACTTCACTATTGCCTACTTATGGACCTTTTCTCCAGCCTCTGTCACATATATAGACCCAGTATGTGGTTTATAGGATTCAGAACCTATTGTGTGATACTGCCTGGTGTAATTTTTCAAGCTCGCTGTAAGTTTGCTTACAGAGGAAAACTCCAACCGAATTATCACTCACCTCCCTTGATAAAGGCTTACTCTTAAGACCACATCAAGGGTCTACTGAATTTGTCAACAACAGTGTCTGAGCAGTTATTTTTATAATGTCATTAGAGAGAAAGCCTGCTCACAGACACATGTTGACCCAAAACATGTTTTTTTTTTTTGCTTAGAATGTGTTGAACTGTTGCATTCTACATCCTCCTGCATATGTGTTTCTTCTCTGTGATGTCTCGCAGTGTTATAATATTGTATTTCTTTGACACTTGTGGTGAGCTTACATCTAGGTTTGGTGATGAACTGCACAGAAACTGCCACAGTATCTTCATTTGGTTTCAGCTTTACTTTTCTTGGACAGCATTTTGAACCACAGCAATAAGTGGGCCGCCAATTTGACACCTTTGACATAGCACAACTAGAAAGATTGCTCTCAGTAGAGCACACACCTCTTCCAAAACTCTTGTGCAACTGTCCACATTAGATGAGTATTTTTTCTCTTGCCCTTGACAGTGACCTTGTCATTTGACCTTTCCGACGCAAAAGTTAATCATTTCTGGGGAAGCCTACTCATCATTTCCACCAAGTGTCACGAAAATCCACCCTTCCATTACCCATTTTTTACCTTGATTGTGAGCTTGACCTTTGACCTTTTCAACCAAAGATTTAATAATGTATTGAAACAGCCTACTTATCATTCTCACCAAGTTCTGTTGGAGAGGAACTGTAGAGAGGTAGAGTTGTGTGTCATCGGCGTAACACTTCTGACTGGAACATAAAATGAAAGGAGGTCGGCGATATGAAGGTGCCAGGTTATTAAGTGCTTTATAAACAAATAAAATGGGCTTTAGCTGAGTTGTGCAAGTACAGTACGTCTCACCTGCACCTCTCACAAAATGAAATGCTTAAAGCAAACGTGTGGAAAATGGTTAGGCCATTCATGTGTTGAAAGAAGGCGGATTCTCCGTTTTATATGTAAATTCCATTTTGATGTGTGAATTCCGTGAAATCTTCAGCGATTCTGTGAAAATAGAATCCATAGGGCCCCCCATAGATTGTAATTGTATGGTTTGATCCATTCATTCATTTCATCCTGGGGATGGAAAGCGCTTTGGGTCATCTCCTGTTGTTTTTAAATGTGCTATATAAATAAAGATGACTTTACTTTACGGTGTGTTTTTTGGGGGTCTATGTAGGAAATACATCCTATTGTACGCAAGACAGACACATGAAACTGACCATCAACACAACAGATATTATTTAATCGCTGTGTTTCATTAAGGCCACCCTGCCATGTCTTCTTCATCTTCTGTAGGTGTTAACTTAACAGTAAAACAAACTATACAATCAACCTGCGCTTGGCATGGGTGCTTTAGAAAACCCTTTTTCTTTTTATATCAACAAATAATATGATCATAAAGTTGCGATCAAGCTTGTTATCTGGACGCAACACATCTAGAAACAGTGCGCTCAATTGTGTGAAGACCTCTTCCAAAACTGCTGCAATTATCCATATCTATCGTTTGATATGAATAATTCTTCCCTTGTTCTTGACAGTGACCTTGTCCTCTGACCTCTTGTCCTCTCCGGGGAAGCCTACTCTTTTCTACCTTGAGCATTGACCTTTTCAACTCAAAATGTGATTTCCTGAAAGCAGCCACCTGATCACTCCCACCAGGTTTTGTGAAAAGCCGCCTATTTGTTGGTGAGTTATTTTGTTCACATCCATAATTTAAATGTTTTCATGTCTGTTGAGATTAAGTCACTTTTTCTATGTTTGCATGTGCAATAGCGTTGTGACGGTTTCCGATTTTACCGGTTCGATCCGGTTTACTTGATGATACCGGTTCAGTTTATGAATACCGACTAAACCGAGTTGGGGGGGAAAAAAAGAAAAATATCAAATTAAAATATATCTTACACATGTAAACGTATGCTGGCGGCGTCACGTGTATTTTCAGCATTAAATTCATTCTGTATTGTATTTATTATGTTTGTGAATATAATCTACTGAGTGAGTCTAGTGGAGCGCAGATCTGCTACTGTTGTTGACAGCTCACTGCTCGAAGTCTAGGGCTGCTGTGGCAGTGACCCGCCTCCTCCTTCATTCAATCACAACTGGACACACATGCTATTGTTTATAGATGTGGTGGTGGACATTGGACAACGTGTTAGAAGCCACACAACAGGTCTTCATTGCGTCTTTACAACAATAGCGACGATTAACGTCGGGGTGAACGTGGTCAAATAACCTTTATTGGCTAAACTACAACACTGAGGAAGCAAGCTAGCCTAGCATGTATGCTATCTGGATACAGTATGCGAGTTTAGAAACTCTACGCGTCGCTTGCTAAGGGAAGGAGCGCTGCGCTCGCATACAGTATGTATGTAGCCTATAGCTGTTTGATTGATTATAGCGTTTTCGTGGCGGCGCCGTCCCTTTGGTGGTCCGCCGGGGCCGCGGACCACCGCGGCCGCCTGTGCCTTGCCCTTCCGTATCCATAGAGGGGCGGCACGTCCTTCTACGACCAAAACAAAAAGTAGCCGATCTACAAGCAATCCCAATCCACTGTTTTTTACACAATCCACTGGTTCTCTGTACAGCAGAGCAAACACAAACACGAGAGCATTTCCCCCATTCCACAGAAGCAGTAATAGTACAAACAGGAGACATCTCACTGAGAAGATCCATATAGATGTATATAAAATAACAGGTGGCTGTTGATTATGAGGACTCTGTAAAAGTGCTCTACAAGAGTTATAATTTATGGCTAAATCGGCACCATAAATGGGTCCGCTACTCCACTTCTATCTGCACCCCCAAGTGGCCAACATCCGGTATTACCGGTTCGGTCCGGTTTTTAATTAATTACAGAACCGGTTTAAAAAAAATCAAACCGTCACATGACTAATGTGCAACCCAACCATAGACTGTAAAAAATAAATGGACAGAGCCATGCCATTGGTTTCCACAGACCATAAATGAAGCTTATTTTTCAGCGCAAGTGCAAATCCGCCATCTTTCTATATCCTGTCCAGAGAATGGTACTGGAAATTAATCAAATGAATGCTATTGGCTGCGAGGGCAGGTCTTCACTCTGCATAGCCAACACAAAGCCTAGAAACATAGCCTACTTTATCATTAGTTTGACCATGATTTACTAAACGCATATCATGATGATTTAAAAAAGACAAAACTAGGGATTGAAAAAAAAGTGTTAATGAAAAGGTTTACTAAGATAAGAAAACCAAGTGTAAAGTTCGCCAAATCCTCATAAACTTACATTGAGCTGAAGGTTTTTTGGTACCAGTAGAAGGTGAAATAGCGACATCTGCTAGGCCATTAATTAGAACAGCAGCTTAAACGCGAACCCGGAAGCGGCTTAATTTCCAGCGAACAAAACTTGTCCCTTGAACCCATGCAATGGATTAAACCTCATCTTACCTCAACCTCATCTTATACTTATACTGCTGTGCTGCCTCTGGGCAACAGATTTTCCCCCTTGGGATAATAAAGGTATCTGTATCTATCTATCTTCTTCATTCTCTGCGTTCCTGAGATATGACCTATTATGTCATATAGGAGGCAATGACCATATATGCTCCTTGCCTCCAAGGCTCCAAGTTTCATGATAATCCGGCCATCTGTTCTGTTCATGTTGTTGGTAGACGAAACGATTGGGGTCTATCCAACGCCATTGGCGGAGGTCAAGAATTAAGTCAAGAAATCCATGGTTGGTTATAAATATTTTATGTACTCATTAATGGTGGAAATAGAAAAAATATGGCCACTCAGCATATAGCTAACATACAGAATCACACAAAACGTTGAACATGTATGCCAAATTCATTCATTTCTTTTATACTGGTGGGGGTCTCAAGCCACCTTGTGGACTTTTTATTCTGAGAAACGACAATAAAGTTTAACAACCCAGAAGAACCAACTCGCTTCGCCAGAGGGTGATTATGACAGGAGCACTCCTCCTGGAGCAGCTCATTACCCCCAGCCCCCTCACCCATCTCGCCTCTGCCAGCCCCATCACCCATCTCGCCTCCGCCCCTCTCTTCAACCATCAGCTCACATTAGTTAATTGACTTCCTCCTTCCTTCTCCCCTTCTACACACATACTGAGGCCAATCTCAAGCTGTGGGCCCCCGTAAATAGTTGGCGAAACACTTACGATTTTAATAATAATATAATATTAATATACCAAAATAAAAAAAATAAATTTGTGATGCTGATAAATAGTGAACGTATAGCCTACTATCTTAGTTCCATTGATCCAAGCCAGAACACAATCGATTGATTCGTCATTCAAATAAATATGCTCTGAAAATGCACGCAGCCCAGCCATGTAAATGGTAAATGGACTGCATTTATACAGCACTTTTCCCCAAAGCGCTTTACATTGTACTTCACAATTACACACCTACAGTATGACGGGGGAAACCATGTAAGGCACCAACCTGCTTTTCGGGAGCAGTCAGGGGTTCAGCGTGTTGCTCAAGGAGACGAGGAAGCCGGGCATCAAACCTGGAACCTTTGGATTCCAAGACGGCCGCTCTCTGGGAGGGCTGTTGGCTGCCGTGTAACTGGCCAGATGGGTGGCCTGCGAACGCTTTTGAGATTTTCAAGTGGGCACTGATCCAGAAAATGTTGTGAAATGCTGCACTGCTTTATCTCCCCACACTTTGCCATTTTGCCTTCTTCTGTTACTCTCTTCCTCTCTCCTTCTCACTCATCTCATATCCCTTTCCTCCTCCAAGCTTTTCCCTTTTATCTCTGCTTTTTTCACGGTTTGGCTCCTAGTAGAGCCATCTAGAAGAGCGTGTGTGTGTGCCTGTGTGTGTGCGTGACTAATCTCACAAACCAACACTGATCTGCATCAATGTCTTGTGAAAAGACAAAACGATATAGACACATGCACTAGATTCACATACAGTACAATGCATTCGTTGGCATTTCAAGTAAACTAGTAAACTAGAGCTGTAGCTCTCATCCTTCCTCCCTCTTCTCTCTTCCCTTGTGTAATGAATGTACATCAAACAAGATTAACTCTCCTACTGCCAGATTATTTATTTATTTATTGGGTCTGGTGCCATCAAAAAGCGGCTTACCTTTGCGACGTTATAGTAGATACAGTAGATAGACATTTATTTTTATTTTTTATTTTTTTTTGATTGTGCAATAGTGCACCTTGGTCTGCCAGGCAGCAGAGGGCGGCGTCATGCTAGAATGAATGTGAATTTGCCTGTTATGTGATTCAGACCAGTCACTGGCCACAGAGCCTCACAGCCAGAGAAATCAACAAGGAAGTGAATTGGTCTCCGTTGATGTTAACGCATAATGGATTTTTTACACCATCACCGCGGAAAATGTGTTTACAGTACACGGCGGCGCGACCCCTCATCAGCTTCAACAAGGTAAACGAACGAACGAACGAACGCGAACGAGCGCCGTATTGGCGCGGAGGTCTCTTGAGAATTGGGGCGAACAGGAACGTTCAAAGCGGTATAAGAGTTAAGGCAATCTACAAAAAAGTAACTAAACGTTAAAGATCTCTCTAACTAAAGCATGACCACTGATGACAGATCGCCGATGATTTGAATCGCTGTTCAAGGTGGGACAGAGGAAAACATTTAGGACATACAAGGTTTCCACCAACCGTGATATTTTGGGTCTCGTGGAGACACCAGATGTGTCTTTTGGGTCTCAAGCAAAAAAAATATAAATATGCTCTGAAAATGCACGCAGCCCAGCCATGTAAATGGTAAATGGACTGCATTTATACAGCACTTTTCCCCAAAGCGCTTTACATTGTACTTCACAATTACACACCTACAGTATGACGGGGGAAACCATGTAAGGCACCAACCTGCTTTTCGGGAGCAGTCAGGGGTTCAGCGTGTTGCTCAAGGAGACGAGGAAGCCGGGCATCAAACCTGGAACCTTTGGATTCCAAGACGGCCGCTCTCTGGGAGGGCTGTTGGCTGCCGTGTAACTGGCCAGATGGGTGGCCTGCGAACGCTTTTGAGATTTTCAAGTGGGCACTGATCCAGAAAATGTTGTGAAATGCTGCACTGCTTTATCTCCCCACACTTTGCCATTTTGCCTTCTTCTGTTACTCTCTTCCTCTCTCCTTCTCACTCATCTCATATCCCTTTCCTCCTCCAAGCTTTTCCCTTTTATCTCTGCTTTTTTCACGGTTTGGCTCCTAGTAGAGCCATCTAGAAGAGCGTGTGTGTGTGTGCCTGTGTGTGTGCGTGACTAATCTCACAAACCAACACTGATCTGCATCAATGTCTTGTGAAAAGACAAAACGATATAGACACATGCACTAGATTCACATACAGTACAATGCATTCGTTGGCATTTCAAGTAAACTAGTAAACTAGAGCTGTAGCTCTCATCCTTCCTCCCTCTTCTCTCTTCCCTTGTGTAATGAATGTACATCAAACAAGATTTCAATCTACAAAAAAGTAACTAAACTTTAAAGATCTCTCTAACTAAAGCATGACCACTGATGACAGATCGCCGATGATTTGAATCGCTGTTCAAGGTGGGACAGAGGAAAACATTTAGGACATACAAGGTTTCCACCAACCGTGATATTTTGGGTCTCTCGGGGAGACACCAGATGTGTCTTTTGGGTCTCAAGCAAAAAAACTAGTTTTAGAGCCATATGGCACTTGGAAAGTGAGCTGTCCAGACATGAAATCTGTCCCCCCCCCCCCCCCCCCCCCCCCCTCCTTCCCCTTCAACACACGCTACAGTTTTACCACATCCTCTCCTCGGTGGTTAACTGCAGCATCAGACAACGTTACCTCTTATTGTATGCTAATTGGATTTAGACGCTGTTAATTGTGTTCATGCTCCTATCCGCTTACAGCTGTGCTGGCTGAGGCATAATGGTGCGATTACTCTCCAGTTGCTAATTGGGCTGATGTGGATACGGACCCAAGCTCTGTAACGATGGCAAACACGTTTGCCAATTTTCATGCCGGGGTAAAAAAGGTGTGTCTTTGAACGTTATAGAGCAGGGGTCTTCAACGTTTTCAGGCCGAGTACCCCTTAGTTGAGAGAGAGATGAAGCAGGGACCCCCACAACCTTTTCATAGATTCCTTAAAAGTTTCATGGTTTGACAGCAACGATCATCAGCGTGTTTTGGATTCATGTCAATTTGTTTTCAGATATATAACCACTTGAACCGTCAACAATTAATAAACTTTCACTCTGTACTTAGTCTGCTCTTTTTCCCCTCTACACCAAAGCTTTTTGCTGAAAATAGCTGATCTACAAGCTCACAACGCCTCGCAGCGCGGGGCGTTGTGAGCTTGTAGATCTGGTATTTTCGGCTAAAGTTCCCCGAATATGGACGCTAGGGTTCAAGTGGTTAATATAAAAAAGGAGAAAAAAAGTTTTCTATCACACAAAGATTTGGAGGACCCCCTGTAGTAACTCTGAGGACCCCTGAGGGGTCCCTGACCCCCTGTTGAAGACCACTGTTATAGAGTGTGCCATGAAGACATATGCCATGATTTTGTGAATGTAACCTAACATCTCCTATAATAATGTTTGTGTTCCTGTGTGTTTCTCCTTTATGTGGACATACATAAATGGTTAATGTACTTGCGTGGTAGAATATGAGAAAGAGACATTGTGAGGACAACTTTCATTGTCCTCACAAGAGAAATGTTGGGATTTTATTTCACAAAAGCAAAAAAGATTCAGGTTGGGAAAGCGGTTAATTGCGACCGAAGGTCGCAGTTTACTATGAGAAATGTCACAGCTACGGTCTATGGGTTTGCCGCTCTGACATCATGCTCTGATGTCACTGTGATGTCAGGGGAACCACTCTTATCAGAATGGGTTTGCCGCTCTGACATCACACTCTGGCTTCACTGTGTTTTCACACTTACAGAATCCCTTTTATGCCCTATATGGAGTTCCCTGATGTCATCAATATTAATGATACCCTGTTAGAGAGATCCCTGTGATGCCATGGGGGGAACAAATCCATGTTATGCCCATATACAATATGGAGATATGGAGATCCCTGTGATGCCAGGGGAACAAATCCCATGTATGCCCATTTATGGAGATCCCTGATTTCCACATCCCTGATGTCCACATCACTGTGGCGCGACCAGGTCGCGCGTCGCCCTGAGGCGTCTTACTAGTAGGCCATATGTACAGCATCCAGATGGACAAGAGGTGTTATCAATGATAGAGCCTCAGCCTGTGTCCAGTGAGACAACATGCACAATATTCAACATTCTCAATGATTGACCAGAACGGAGCACAACCATGATCTGTATCATTGGTAACACCTGTGAAGGAAGTAAGGAAGCGGCCTAATTTCTTGCCAATATAGCTGCCATGCATAGAGTCTTCGAATTGGCAGATAATTTGTATACATTATTGGTCAGTATCAATAATGTATACAAATCATGTCATGCTATACATAGTTTGGTGTCAGACTGACCTTTCAGACACTTATGATTGGAGCCCACTTTATATTCCAGACAGCGACGCCAATCTATTACCTAAAAGTCAAGACATGTTACAGGCACTAAGTGGTCACTTTACTTCTAAACCAATGCACTTAAGAAAATAATTCTGCACAGAGCCATTGCATACTGGGATCGGGATGTGCTAACATTTGGTTTCAAAAGGAAGTTTAAGGAAGCAATAATCAGGAAGGAAATTATATTAGATTAGGTTATTATTTTTGGCATTTTCAGACAGACAAACCTGTCAGTTCTTATTTTTCTGTTAATGTAAATTGTATCCTCTAAGTTTATGTTTTGTTTGTAACAATGATTATGAATTACTGAATTTTCCTTTTTTTCCTTTTTTTTGGGTATGTGGTCAGGCTTAGGCCTGGCTCACGGCAAAAGAACGCCCCTACCATGCAGAGTCCATCATGGGCACCTTTGGAGGTGCAACAGGCCCAAAGCCTCGCAGAAAGTCTATGAAATAATACTGCATGTACTGCATTTTATGATTTGTTTTTTTGCCTGGAACTCAGGAAGAATAGTCTCCACTCCGGTGTAGACTAATGGGGATCCTTAACCCTATTAGTGCCTATCCCGAACAAGTTCGGCTTTATTTCAATCCAATACAATATTTTATTTGCTATTTTACTTACCCCGAGCTGCTTGGAGCAACGTGGGTGGTCCTTGCTCGTCCAGCGCTAGCCAACGAGAGACGCTAGATGGTCCGACGATTTATTCCATTGAAAATGGTTTAAAATAAAGTTTAGAGCCCCCCAAAAAAACCTCAATCTATACTGTCGGCGGCGCGACGTATTCCAGGGTGCCTATCCCGAACTAGTCCGGGATATTTATTAAAATGAATTATTTAATCGGAGGCCTCAACGAAGCCCCGGTCTAAACATCCATCCATGGTCCGGGCCAACACTCGGCCATACACGGGCCGTAGTCGCGCTAACGGCCGCATCGCGCCACCCACTCCAATAATAAATCACATCTTTAGACAGGATTTTCTCCGGATTGTGTTCCCAGACCCAAAGAGAAAGTTTTTTGCGACTGAAATAACTTTAGATCGGGCTTCTAAATGGGTTAGCATTTTGGCTATGTGTCAGCTAGCTTCCTCCTCTAGTCACCCATAGCATTGGCTGGAGTGAAATCCCAAGGCACTTGGGACAGTGTCGACGGAAGCTAGAGCGAAGGTCTATAGAGAAATTTCTGGCACTCTAGCGCCCCTTGGGCCGGCGGCACTGTATGAGTTAATAAACGAAACAGAAAAATACCTCATATCTGTGAAAGACAATAGGAGAGGAAGGGACGCTGTTGTGCCCCCCCCCATTGGGTGGAAAAATGTTTCCACCCAATATTATATTTGAGTTGTTTCGATTGTGCCGTCATCTAGAAAGCAGTTATTGTTCAACATTCAATATAATTCAGGGCTGTGTTGACTGTATTACCGCATTAAACTCAGGTGGTGATAGGCACACAAATTGAGCTGTCATCGCTTAAAATGTAATCTCATGCATTTACACCCTCGTACATGTATACCTTTTTTTATTTTATTTTTTATTTAAATAATCATGTGAAAATTGATTCATTTAATCATTGGCATGCACAGCTGGCCACGCCGACATTGATTAGATTGTCATGGGGATGTTGTTTTCTTTTCTTTTTTTCCCCCCTTTTGACAGCTTCATTCACGGGAGCATCCTGGGATTGGAACTCTGATTGCATAACACCAGGGACGTGCTGGGCCCGTGATTCAGCCCGGGAAAAAGAGTTGTAGAGGCCCTCATTGCGCGCTATGGAGAGAGATCTCTCTCTATAGCGCTGCTGCTACTCAAAGATTTGTGACAAAGTGACAAGCCAGTGGGCCAATTACATGAGTTATATTTTGTTGTCGTCGGGTGGAAACCGTTTGTTTTGTATTTATCATTTTAAAAATGATTTAAACTAGTGAAAACAGCCGATCTACAAGCACACAACGCCTCGCACCGCGAGGCGTTGTGTGCTTGTAGATCTGCTGTTTTCACTACTTTTGTGCGACGGCCTTGTCTGATGAAGCAGGGCTTTGCTTTGCGAAAAAAATTACAAATTTGAAACTTGGAGATACAAGGTTTCTGCCCGACAGTGACGATTTACTTTGTTGGCCCCCCAGCCCCCAAAATGGAACAAAGGCCGACATTTTATTTGTATTTTTTTCCTAATGGCCGGCCGGCCAGGAATGAACCGGCCGTTTGGGAGTTGTCCCGCTTTTCCCAATGGCCAGCACGTCCCTGCATAACACGGTAGTAGGACATCAGCAATTATGAGCCTCTGTGCTTTGGAATGAAGCATGGACTCTGTTGTGCAACCGGTGACTACATATCAGTGGTGGAAGAAGCATTCTGATTAGACTTTAGACGGGTATTTCACTTAAAAACACTTCTGCGGTTATCTTCACGTCTACTCTGGTTTTTGTGTGCTCCCCTATTTATTTTTTATTTATTTAAAATTTGCTTGGTTCATTTTTAAATATTTCATATTCATTTTTTTGTCAGACATGGCCTCTCCTATTTTCTGTAGACTTCAAACTCCATTTTAGACTCATTGATTGTCCCTGGTTCTGGTGATTTTCAAATGCGAGATTGTTTCTATTTCAACATAATCCTTTTCGGGTTCTCAGGGGTTTCCAGGTACCCAACTAAACAACTGATAGTTAGGATTGAACCAAATAGACCATTATGGGTCTGTAACTCAGAGAATGGACAAACGGAACCAAAATGTCTCCATTCGTACATTCTCAGGGTTAAATTAACGCTGAGGATTTTACAATGTAGTTTGGGGTCTCAGAGATACAAATCATATCAAATGGTGGTCTGTAAACCGATGCATATACAACTGTACAGCTGTGAGTTGTGAATCACAGCTGTACCGTATATGTGACGCAATTGGTGTCCCAGAGGATGGCCATTGCCACCCCCTAGTTCTGTTATTTTTTAAATAGGGCTTAACTGGTCCCTTTTCTTGCCAGCCATCTAGTATTCTTTTTATCCCCTGTCCCTCTGAAATTTACGCCTCTTTTTTTTTCATGTGTGAATACTGCAGAGTGAGAGAATAGAGGCAGTGAGGTGTGAGAGGTAGAAATGGAAGTCATGGAACAGATTCTAGACCAGTGTTTCTCATCTATAGTTCTCTGGAATCTTGGGTACTTCTGTTTATTATTATTATTATTATTACAGCCGGGTAATTGGGGACGCCTTTAGGCCCGGGAGGACTTGGGGAGAACACTGCTCTGGATGTTGAGAATATGAGCATCGCTCATAAGTCAAGACTGTCACTGCCAAAGTGGCTGCCTCCACGGACACACACATCAAGAATGTGTCACGCTGTGTTGCCACCATTTCGTTTGTTCATATTTAATCGCCAATTTAACAAGTTCCATTTCAGCAAGGGACCGTTTTAGTAGAAAGACTACTAAATGCATTCCTAATCTGCCTCGTGAGAGATGTGTTTCTCTTGACACCATTTCCCGAATGATTACCTCCCTCAGGCAAATGTAGATATTGGGATTGCTCGCGTATACATCTGTTTGTTTGTGTGTGTCCGTAGCTAATCTCGCAAACTAGTAGGCCGATCAGCGTGCACGCTGTCAGCGGGCCCATGCTATGGTACAATGAATTAATTGTAGAGCTATCGTCCCTCCAAGCTATGGACCGGAGCAAACCTATAGAGTGCAAGTTGCATAATATGGGATCTACGCTACTACAGTAATAGCTACAGTATACTACTTGTAATGCTCCTTTCCTCTGCCTGGCTCCAGACTGAAGTGCCACCTTGTCCAACTTGTACAGTGTATATCGTAGTTGATATTCTATACATGTCAAAGATATTATTTTCAGCTAATCTCTTATTCACACCAACATTGTTCTGTGAAGTAATTTTGGTCTTATAGGCGAAGTAACATTTTTAATCCTGGACCGCTACTTTTAACAGAGTATTTCTACGTTTTACTTAAGTTTAAACAATTTCGGAGTACTTCTGTCCCCCTCTCTATTCCTCTCTCTGGCTGCTTCTTCCCCCTCTCTCTCTAGTAGCACACACTCTGCATTTCAGGTTTCCTTGCTCTCCTTTCGTGGGTTCTTTATTAGAGCACTCAGCAAACACAAATAAAACAAAGCACTACATTCCCGACGGCCTAATCGCTCATTTGATGGCAGGGGCCTAATGCGGCTTACAGGCCAAATACCAGGAAAATGGAGGGCACAACATGTCTCGCAGAGCATCAGCTACAAGTGAAAACATCACATCCATCTTAAGCTGTGTGAGTCGCCTGCTATAACGAATGTGTTTGGTGAACATGCGTGTGTGTTTTTTCTCCTCCATGTAGGGTGTTTGTGTTGGTGTTTCAATGTGTCTTTGTCAGTATATGAGTGCCTCAGCTAAGTGTGAGTATGGGGGGTGAGGTATTGCATGGGCGCACGTGTGCAGTGCTTCGTGTTTGTGTGAATTCTTGTGTGTGTGTGTGAGCATCATCTAGTATAACTAATGTGCTTGAGTAGGGTGAAACCGAGGTGGGGGGCTAAAATCTGCATCAGCACTTATATCACTGTAGGCATCCTGCAAACACACACACACACACACACACACACACACGCACGCACGCACGCACGCACGCACGCACGCACGCACACACACACACACACACACACACACACACACACACACACACACACACACACACACACACACACACACACACACACACACACACACACACACACACACACACACACACACACACACACACACACACACACACACACACACACACCTATACACACACACACACCTATACACACACACACACCTATACACACACACACACCTATACACACACACACACACACACACACACACACACACACACACACACACACACACACACACACACACACACACACACACACACACTGCAGTCCATCCCCCTTATTCACTTTAATGTCTTCTTTGTGGTCATTAGTCATTCTGCCTTGCTCCCCTATCTCCGTCCAAGCCTCCCTGGAGCCTGTTTAAGGATGGACTTCAAGACTTTATCTAGTGTGCCTAATCAATGCAATTCCTTCAAGTGATGTGGAACAAGTTATGCATGCCCGATATTCCTAAATGGATCGTGTCTGCATGTGTGGGTACCCGTGGAAATTAACTAGAAAAAGGAGAATGGGCTTTTCGGAGGAGTTACAGAAACAATGTTTAGGACACAACCCTACAACTGGACATCCTGGCACCTTGAGGTAAAAATGACTATTTTGTCCAAAATGTTAAA